>NC_142884.1:24456654-24765612 GCF_051225735.1 Oryctolagus cuniculus | reverse complement strand
ACACATCATATGTTCTGCTGCAACAAAATTCCTGAGGCTGGGTCCTTTATAAAGAAAACAGGTTGGGTAGCTGGTGTTGGGCCACAGCGTCTTGAGTCACCACCTGTGACGTCAGCATCCCCTATGGGTGTGGGTTCTGAGTCCTGGGTGCTCTGTTTCTGATCCAGCTCTCTGCCAATGGCCTGGGAAAGCAGTAAGAGATGGCTTCAGTGCTTGGGCCCCTGCACCCACGTGAGAGAACTGGGATGGACTTCCAGGCTCCTGGCTTCAGCCTGGCCCAGCCCTGGCTATTGAGGCCATTTGGGGAGTGAACCAGTGGGTAGAAGATCTCTCATTTTCTGTCTCTCCCTCTCTCTGTGTAACTCTGCTTTTCAAATAAATACATATATACATTTTTCAAAAATTTTTATTTATTTATTTTAAAGAAAACAGGTTGATTTAACTCATGATTTTGGAGGTTCAAAGGCCAAGATTGGACAGCCGGATTGATTCAGCCTCTTGGGGAGACTCCTTTGGCTGCATCATCCGTGGTGGGAGCCCCTGCGAGGTCGAGGTCACATGGCATGCTGGGAAGTCAGAGGGCAGGGAGGGGCTGGGCTTGCTCTTTCATGACAATCCTCTCATGAGAATTTTCCAGGGCCTCACAAGAACTACCTTAATCTCTTCCCAGGGCAGCAGCCCCAGTGACCAGCCCCAGAGACCTAGTATCTTCCCACTGGGCCCTGCCTCTTAAAAGGTCCTACCACCTCTTACCATCACCACTCTCAGGACCAAGCTTCCAACACATCAATCTTTGGAGGACAAACCACATTCAAACCATGGCACCATTTAAAGACGTAGTGTGGTTGTTTTAAGGAGGTTTACCGAGTTGTACAACAACCATCACCACACTCCAATTTTAGAACATTTTCAGCACCTCAAAATGGAACCCTATATCCATGGAAGTCACTCCCCAGTTCTGCCTGTCACCTTCCCTGGCCCTGTGAAACCACTAATCTTTCTGCCTTTGTGGTTGCCTGTTCTAGACCTCTGGGGTGAGCACTGAAGATCTTCCAAATGTTCACATGTTTTATGATGAAAAAATCCCAAACCAAAACACAACCAAACACAATGATTAATACCACACTGACATCAGTACAGACTTAAGTATTAAGAAGCTCATTGTGGCCGGCGCCACGGCTCACTAGGCTAATCCTCCGCCTTGCGGCGCCGGCACACCAGGTTCTAGTCCCGGTCGGGGCACCGGATTCTGTCCTGGTTGCCCCTCTTCCAGGCCAGCTCTCTGCTGTGGCCTGGGAGTGCAGTGGAGGATGGCCCAGGTGCTTGGGCCCTGCACCCCATGGGAGACCAGGAGAAGCACCTGGCTCCTGCCTTCGGATCAGCGCGGTGCACTGGCCGCAGTGGCCATTGGAGGGTGAACCAATGGAAAAGGAAGACCTTTCTCTCTGTCTCTCTCACTTTCCACTCTGCCTGTCAAAAAAAAAAAAAAAAAAAAAAAAAAGCTCATTGTGGGGAGTAGTGCTGTGGTGCAGTGGGTTAATGCCCTGGTCTGAAGCGTCGGCATCCCATATGGGCGCTGGTTCTAGTCCAGGCTGCTCCACTTCTGATCCAGCTCTCTGCTATGGCCTGGGAAAGCAGTGGAAGATGGCCCCTTGGGTCCCTGCACACACTTGGGAGACCTGGAAGAAACTCCTGGCTCTTGACTTTGGATCAGCACAGCTCCGACCGTTGCGGCCAGTTGGGGAGAGAACCATAGGATGGAAGACCTCTCTCTCTGTGTAACTCTTTCAAATAAATAAATAAATCTTTTTTTAAAAAAAGCTCATCGTGTTGAATATAAAGTTTCCAAAATAATTTTTGTTGAAAGCTTAAATTTTTAAAAAAAGATTTATATTTTATTTATTTGAAAGGCAGAGTTAGAGAGATAGAGAGGAAGAAAAAGAGAGAGAGATCTTTCATCCACTGGTTCACTCCTCAAATGCCTGCAACAGCCAGGGTTGGGCCAGACCAAAGCCAGGAGACTGGAACCTCTTCCAGGTTTCTGTGTGGGTGGCAGGGGCCCAAGTCCTTGGGCTATCCTCCACTGCCTTCCCAGGTACATTAGTAGGGAGCTGGATTGGAAGAAGAGCAGCCAGGACTTGAACTGGCACTGCCATATTGGGATGTTGATGTTGCAAGCAATGGCTTAACCCACTGCACCACAATGTGAGATCCTGGTTGGTCTGTTTTATGCTGAACACAGACTGGGCATGTTTTATTAAACTTCTTTCCTAAGATGCCATTTGAACTCTTTTTTTTATTTTTTTTATTTTACAGGTAGAGTTATAGACAGTGAGAGAGAGAGAGAGAGAGAGAGAGAGAGAAGAGAGAGAGAGAGAGAGAGAGAAAGGTCTTCCTTCTGTTGGTTCACTCCTCAAATAGCTGCCATGGCCGGAGTTACACCGATCTGAAGCCAGGAGCCAGGTGCTTCTTCCTGGTCTCCCATGCAGGTGCAGGGGCCCAAGCACTTGGGCCATCCTCCACTACCCTCCCGAGCCACAGCAGAGAGCTGGACTGCAAGAGCAGCAACCAGGATTAGAACCCGGTGCCCACATGGGATGCTGGTGCTGCAGGCGGGGGATTAACCGAGGCCCAAGGCCCGAGGATGAACTCTTAAGACGTAAAGAGTGCAGGGGCTGGCACTATGACATAGCAGGTAAAACCGTCACTTGCAGTGCCAGCATCCCATGTGGATGTCGGTTCGAGTCCCAGCTGCTCCACTTCCGCTCCAGCTCTCTGCTATGGCCCAGGAAAGCAGGAGAAGGTGGCCCAAGTCCTTGGACCCCTGCACCCGCATAGGAGACCTGGAGGAAGCTCCTGGCTCCTTACTTAGAATCAGCACAGCTCCGACTGTTGCCACCAATTTGGGAGTGCTCCACTTCCAATCCAGCTCCCTGCTAATGTGCCTGGAAAAGCAGTGGAAGGTGGCCCAAGTGCTTGGTCTCCTGCATCCACGTGGGAAGAAGCTCTAGCTCCTGGCTTCAGTATGGCCCAGCCCTGGTCATTGTGGCCATTTGGGGAGTGAACCAGTGGATGGAGGATCTTTCTCTCTCTGTCTCTCCCTCTCTCTGTAACTCTGCCTTTCAAATAAAGAAAATAAATCTTTTAAAAAAATCCATGCATTTTTTTCATAGCATGCATTTTCCATGATGTTTTTGAAGACTCCCTTGTATGCACGGATTTTAAGTTTTCCACCAAAGGGAGCTTACTTTTTAATTCCACTTTTCCCACAAACTTTTTGAAGCTGCCTCTTTCAAGAAGGTGAGGCACAGCACCAGGATCATTACCTTCTACTCACAAATCTCCTGGAAAATGTAACCCAGGGACCTAACAGAACAAAACCAGATAGCTGGAGGTGTCAGCTTTTTGTCTGGGTAGAGGGAAGGAGGGTCCCTCTTGCTTGCGTGGGGGATCCGGGCTGAGGAAAGCCTTGCCTTGTTTAATCTTACCAAGAGGCAGGCTTTGGTTGTGTTAGCTGTTACTTTGGTTTGGTTATTTGTAGTCTTTTCCGATTAAGCAAGGTATGTGTGGCAGGGAACATCATGGAGTTGTTCATCTAGAAACTTGTCGGAGGATAACTGTTCTCAAAGCTTGCAAAAGAAAAAAAAAATAAAAAAGAAAGAAAAAGAAAGAGAAAGAAAGCCAGCAAATTCCCTAGAGGGAGGCTGAGAGGATTAATGAGAGCTTCCTTCCATCTGGGCTCACGCTATGCCAGGATAATCTCCCTAAAACACCGCATCGATCATGTGAGAGACTGGCAGTACACCTCTGAGTGACTCGCATTGCCTGTGAGATGGATCTCTGGCCTCTCTCCCTGCAGTAATGGTCCTCACCGAGCTGTCCTCACCCTGCACCGAGCTGCCTTTCTGATCACTTACCACACTGTCGTCTCTTTAGCAAAACCAGGTTACTTGAACTTTCATGGCCTTTTTCATCGTTTGTGCTTTTATACTCGTGAATCTGACTCATTTTTAAAGGGCAAATTTAAATTCTTCTCTCTTCCCCGAAGCCTTTCTGGTGAGGTTCCAGCTTTTTACTTCTCGTGAATTTTTGAATGTCAAATAATTTGTTCCTGTTTAACATGGCGACTAATCTTGTGTGCCACTTTGTGATAACATTCTATGTTGGACTATTATTTATGTGTTTTCCTCTTTGCCTACTTCCTCATGGCTTTCATTCTTTAACCTATTTGGAAGTTTCTTAAGCAAGAGGCCCTGCTATCGAGTAACTTTTTCTTATCGAGTTACTCTCTGGGTCCTACAATTATCAAAAACTGGTGATCTGCAAGTAACAGGCCTTTAGGAAGGGCATGCGTGTGGATGTATGTGTCTTTCACTTTGACAGAGTGAAGATAAAACTATATGTGAGAAAGCGTCAAGGATATCTTAAAACCAAAGATTTTCATAAGCAAAAAAGAACTGAATTTTTCTAGAGTCAGATAGGAGGGGGTGACGTGTGGAGCTGAAGATGCTGCATCTTCAGGAAGACCAGTCTCGTCGGCAGACATTGACATTGGATTGATTTCTGAATCCAACCACATATCTCAAAAGTGCGTTACTAAGACCAGTGCTGTGGGGAGCGAGTTAAAGCCTTGGCCTGTAGCTCTGGCATCCCATGTGGACACTGGTTCAGGTCCTGGCTGCTCCACTTCCAATCCAGTTCCCTGCCAATGTGCTGGGAAAGCAGTAGAGGATGGCCAAGTGCTTGGGCCCCTGCACATGGGTGAGGGACCTGAAAGAAGCTCCTGGCTTCTGGGCTGACCTAGCCCTGGTAACTGTGGCCATTTGGGGAATGATTCAGAGGGATGGAAGACCTCTCTCTCTCTTTATCTCTATCTCTCTCTGTAACTCTGCCTTTCAAATAAATAAAATAAATCTTCAAAGAAAAAGGCTTCTTAAAAAATACATTTACTTTCTAATTCTCTGTGACTGTCCTGTCTTGTGATTGCTATAGGTTTTTTTACCTTTTTTTTTTTTTTTTGACAGGTAGAGTTAGTGAGAGAGAGAGAGACAGAGAGAAAGGTCTTCCTTCCATTGGTTCACCCTGCCAATGGCAGCTACGGCCGGCTCCCTGTGCCGATCTGAAGCCAGGAGCCAGGTACTTCCTCCTGGTCTCCCATGCGGGTACAGGGCCCAAGCACTTGGGCCATCCTCCACTGCCCTTCTGGGCCACAGCAGAGAGCTGGACTGGAAGGGGAGCAACCGGGACAGAATCCGGCGCTCCAACTGGGGCTAGAACCCGGGGTGCTGGCGCCGCAGGCAAAGGATTAGCCAAGTGAGCCACGGCGCTGGCTATGCTATAGGTTTTGAGACCTTTGAACATCCTTGTATCCCATAAATCTTTCATTCATTCAGTCAAGTCATTTGTTTCATTTTTATCGCATGCCTGCTTTGTTCCAGACACTGCTATAGGTGCCAGAGATTCAGTGGTGGATAAGACAGACAATATTCCTACCCTGATGAAGCATATGTCTAGAAGATATGTTTTGTGTTTTGTTAGGTATTGAGAGAGGAAGAAGGAGACAGACAATATATAAAGTAACTTTGGAAGGGAATAGCAGGCTGTTGGGATAGTAACTTATAAGGGTGTGGTTGCAACTGGAGTTTACTGTAGGGATAGGGTGTCAACAACTGTCAGCCAGATACTGTGTGTCAAGTGCCCCCGAATTTAGAGCCCAGGAGACCCAGCCTCCATCCAGCCCTGCCTTTGTAGCTTCTTGCAGGACACTTTCTGACCCTTAGGATCTCGTTAGCAAAGTGAGGATACTGATACTTGCCTTATAGCATTGCGAACATGAGATGAGATGATGCGTATGAAAATACATGTTTGTGAGGTGGGCGTTTGACCAAGTGGTTAAGATGCAGCTTGTGGGGGCTGGCATTGTGGTGTGGCAGGTGAGGCCTATGTTTGCAACGCCGGCATTCCATGTGGGCACTGGTTCTTTTCCCGGCCATGCCACTTCCTATTCAGCTCCGTGCCACACTTTTTCCGTGCTGGGAAAAGCGGTGGAGGGTGGCCCAAGTGTTTGGGCTCCTGCCACTTATGTGGGAGACCTTGATGAAGCTCCTGGCTCCTGGCTGTGGCCTGGCCTAGTGCTGGCCATTGTAGCCAACTGTGGAGAGAACCAGTGGATGAAGTATCTTTCTCTCTGTAACTCTTAAAAAAAAACAAACACACACAAAAACGCCTCTGTTTGGGCCGTCCACATCCCTTACCAGAGTGCCTGGGTTTCAGGCCTGGCTCTTCTTCCAGTTCTAGCTCTCTACCAGTGTGGACTCTGGGAGGCAGCGGGTGATGGTTCAAGTACTTGGGTCCCAGCCATCCATGTGGGAGACCCGGATTCAGTTCCTGGCCTTTGGCTTTAGTCTGCCCTAATCCTGGCTGTTGCAGGCATTTGGGGAATGAACCAAGGCTATAAGATTTTGCCTCTCTTTTCCCCTGTCTTTCAAATAAACAAACAACTAAAAGGAAAATAAATTTTTGTTAAGTAAAATGAGCTACGGAAAAATGATGTTACTCCATTTCTGCAATAACTGGTTGGAACTCACGCAGCCGTGAGGAATGTAACCAGACCCCTTTCGTGGGACCTCAAAGCAGAGACCTGGGCCATCAGAGCTCCGGGGCCACTGGCTTTCTCCCGAGGTCTCTGGCTGGCTGTTCCTCAGGAGGCAGCTGCTGGCCTGGCTGCAGGGACACAGAGTTAAGTTGCTTATTACCCAGCAGAGGAGGACTTCAAGGGGGGAGCAGGGTGGCCTTTGCCACTTATGGGTTTTTTCCTTCTGTCATATCCAAACAAGTATTGCTGTTAAGAGCTCATGAACTTCAGCTTAATTTAGGCAAACTGAATGGTTAAAAAAAAGTGTTTATGCCACTTGGAATTAGTGAACAAAATTAAATGAACAAAATTAGTCTGTATCAATTTACAGATTTTCTCCTTTGAGTATTGATTATTTTGAATTTTTGAAAAAGTGAGAGCAGGGGCCGGCACTGTGGTGTAGCGGGAAAAGCCGCCGCCTGGAGTACCGGCATCCCATATGGGCACTGGTTCGAGTCCCGGCTGCTCCACTTCTGATCCAGCTCTCTGCTATGGGCTGAGCAAGCAGTAGAGGATGGCCCAAGTCCTTGGGCCCCTGCACCCATGTGGGAGACCCGGAGGAAGCTCCTGGCTCCTGGCTTCGGTCGACGCAGCTCCGGCCATTGTGGCCATCTGGGGAGTGAACCAGTGGATGGAAGACCTCTCTCTCTCTCTCTATCTGTCTCTCCTCTCTCTGTGTGACCCTGACTCTCAGATGAATAAATAAATCTTAAAAAAAAAAACCACCTCATTTTGATTAAAAAAATAAAGCATACTCTTAGTTATCAGTAGGGGTTGGAAAGTGTCCGTCCGTTTCCTATGGCTGTAATAAAATACCTAAGACTGTAATGTATGAAGAAAGGTTTATTTAGCTCATAACTCACGAAGTCCAAGAGTATGGTATCTGCTTGGGTTCTGGTGAGGTCCCTGTCCAGCTTCAACTCGTGGTAGGAAGTAGAAGGGCAAGCGGCCCTGTGGGGGAGAGATCATGTGGTAGAGAGGAAGCAGGAGAGTGAGCTGGGGCAGCTGACTGGCTCTCACGATAACTTACTCCTAGGGTGAGTCCTCACTCCCACCTCCTCTTAAAGGCCTTGCCATCTCTCGATACCATTAAATTGGCAATTAAGTCTGAACATGAGTTTCAGATCGAGGTGAAAACAACAGTAGAAAGTGAAGCTCTGGGAGTGGGCTAGATTTTGATCAATCAAAAGCTTTTGAGTGGCATTCGGGTACCCATCACGGTCTGCAAGCTCCTGTGGAGTTTTCTCTGTTCTTGTACAGCTTTCTCTTCCATTCTGAACTCCTTTCAGTTCCTGGGTGGTACAATTTCCTTCTTTTGGTAGGCTTTGCATGCATGCCATTTCTTTGGCCAGGGTTGTTCTTCCCTCTGCTCTTATTTATTTGCTAACTTTTAAAAATAAAAAATGCATAGGGTTAAGCATGGAGCCTAGTGGTTGGGACATTGTTTAAGATGCTCTTGTCTCCTAATGGAGTGCCTGGGTGCAATACCTGTTCTGGGTCCTGACTGTGTCTTCCTGCTGATGCAGGCCCTAGGGGACAGTGGTCAAGACTCAGGTAACTGGGTTCCTGCCACCCCTGTGGGAGTCCTGGGTGGTATTGGCTCTCAGGTTCAGCCCAGCCCAGTCATGACCATTGCAGGCATTTGGGGAGTGAATCAGCAGGTAGGAGCTCTTTCTCTCTTTCTGACTCTCAAATAAATAAAATTTAAAAAATGCAGAGCAAAATCAAGAAAAACACAATCATCTGCATCCCTAAAATGTAGGACCAGTCACTAGTAGCATCTTTGTATATTACTTCTCTCTCTCTCTCTCTTTTTTTTTTTTTTTTAAGGAAAAGCTAGTGTTTGGTTGATGCACCAATCCACTTTTTATCACATGATCACATGACACAGGCTACTTGTGTAGAAAAGAGGTTTATTTTGGTCCCTGTTTCTAGAAGTTCACAGAGTTGGGCAGCTCCTGTGTCTGTGAGCTTCCCTCTCAGTGTTCTGATTTGCCTGACTTTTAACCCTTCGTTTACTGTGATTCCTGTGGGCCTTTTCCTTCCCATGAAATTGCTCAGCATCTGTGGTCTATTCTGTTTGTTGTCATCATTAATGTATCAATTAGTATTGCAATTTAGTTTTCCGAAGCCTGCAGGGGCCCAAGCACCTGGGCCATCGTCCACTGCCCTCCCAGGCCATTAGCAGGAAGCTGGATCGGAAGTGGAGCGACCCCAACACTGCCTATAAGCGGTGCCTTTATGGGATGCCCATGTCACAGGCAAGGGTTTAGCCCACTTGGTGACAATGCCACCCTCCCCACCCCCTCGATATTTTTGACTTGCTAAATAAGTAAGAGGCAGTTGTGGGGATATGTTCCTCTGTCTCTGAGTTAGTTTTCTTCAGGGTTTGCTGTGCTTGCAGAGTTCCTGGAAGCATGTTTGCCTATTTCATGCTGTTTCCTGTTGAGTTGTTCAGGCTCAGCAGCTCTGCAGGTGTGGCGACAACTCTTGCTTTGGCTCAGTGGGTGACTTCTTGACAGTCTTTCTGCAGGGTCTGGACAACTTGTTTTCTTTCAGGAGCCACAGAGTGAGGGCTGAAAGTCCTCTGTACAGTCCATTTTCCTGTGCCCTGAAGGAGTGGTTGACGAGGGTGGCATGGAGGTGTGAGTTTAGGGATTGCTCAGTTGACCTATAAGCAAGAATCAAGTGTATATATTTTTTGAACTTTTATTTAATAAATATAAATTTCCAAAGTACAACTTTTGGATTATAGCGGCTCCCCCTGCCCCCCATAACCTCCCTCCCATCCCATCTCCCATTCCCTCTCCCATCCCATTCACATCAAGATTCATTTTCAATTATCTTTATAAGTGTACAATTTTTTGATGCTCAGCGCAAAATGAAAATGTGGGACCTCGTCTAAAAACAGGAGAAAATGTGCTACTAAAAGTGCCAAAAATATAGTTTTTTTAAAATTTAAAAATGTTTTGGTATTTTCAAATTTAATACAGGTCATAGTGGTCCATGAGTAATAACATGAACTTACTCATTACAGAAAATATTTTGGCATCATGATTTTACATAATACAATAAACAATAATACTTTGTTAATGTGCTTTCTTGGTCATAAAATTTTTCTGGCTTGCCTTTCTGCAAATGCATTTATTAGATCTTCAAAATGTATGCTTTAAGCCATTTCATTTCCAATGGTTATAATTGAAAGTGATGTAGTTCTTGGCAACTGTACAAATGCAAATAATTTTTCATAATTTTTTATTTTGTGACCTTCCTTTCTGCTGGTGTAAAGGATACTGGACCTTTTGAGAGTATTTTGTAGACTGCAACAATCAGAACTTCTCCATACTTTTCGGCGCCCATTGCAAAAGGAAAATATTTGAGCCCTTGTTTAAAAAAAGGAGGCTAGGGGCCAGCACTGTGGTGTAGAGGGTGAAGCCACTTCCTGCAGTGTTGCCATGCCATATGGGCACCAGTTTAAGCCCTTGGGCCCCTGCACCCGTGTGGGAGATGTGTATGAAGTTTCTGGCTCTTGGCTTCAGCCTGGCTCAGCCCCATTTATTTGAAAGGCAGAGTTAAAGAGAGGCAGAGACAGACACACACACACACACACACACACACACACAGAGAGAGAGAGAGAGAGAGAGAGAGATTAATCAATCTGCTGCCCCAGCCCCAGCCATTGTGGCCATTTGGGGAGTGAATCAACGGATGGAAGATTGATCAATCTCTCTCTTTCTCTGCCTCTGCCAATACCTCTCTGTAACTCTGCCTTTAAAATAAATAAATACGTCTTAAAAAAAAAAAACAAAAAAGGTTAAAAAAGCAAGATATGGGGCAGTGCTGTGGTGTAGTGGGTAAAGCCATTGCCTGCAGTGCCGCCATCCCATATGGGTGCTGGTTTGTGTCCTGGCTGCTCCACTTACAATCCAGCTCCCTGCTAATGGCTGGAAAAGGGAGAAGAAGCCCAGATATTGGGCTTCTGCCACCCATGTGGGAGACCTCGATGAAGCTCCTGGATTCTGGCTTTGGCCTGGCCCACCACTGGCTGTTGCAGCCATCTGGGGAGTAAACCAGCAGATGAAAGATCTCTCTCTCTCTGTAACTCTGACTTTCAGAATAAATAAATACATCTTTTAAAAAATTTAAAAAGGAAGATAAAAGTGCCATTAAAGATATTAAATGTGCCATTTCCCCCTTTCTTTTATGCTTTCTCTCAACTTGTCATGGTGCTTTTTATTTGATACTAAGTAAAGAAAAATTAAAATGTTAAATTAGCATAAATTTTACTCTTCTTCATATTGTGTGATGTCAGGCTTGAAATGTAAGTATAAGAGCATTCAATGCAGGATCACAAAAATGATGCAGTTTGGGTTTCATAGCTTATGCATGCATATATGTTTTTTCTTACCAGAACAGTGCAAAAGCTGCACAAGCCAAAGTCAGCTGCTTTTATTTCATCTGTGTGTGCACATCCTTCCAGAAACTCTCAGCCTACAAGTGACTGATGAGTAAAAGATGTGCCAAAGTCAGCATCAGAGCACCAGATCAGGAAGGCCTTTCACACACTGGCCATGAAGTCCCATCCCGACAGAAAGAGGAGTCCTGATGCTGGAGCAAAATCCAGAGATGGCCGATGCCTATGCAACACTCCCAGATGCTAATAGGCGGAAAGCATATGGTACAGTTGGACACACTGCTTTCACCAGTGGTAAAAGGACAGAGAGGTAGTGGAAATCCTTTTGAACAATCATTTAACTTCCATTTTGATGACTTATTTAAAGACTTTAGTTTTTTTGGTCAAAACCAAAGCACTCAGTCCAAGAAGCATTTTGAAAATCACTTCCAGACACGCAAGGCGGGTTCCAGCAGACAAAGGCATCATTGCCAGGAGTTTTCTTTCAGAGGTGGACGCTTTGATGACTGTTTGAAGATATGGAGAAAATGTTTTCTTTTAGTATATTTGACACCACAAATCAGCACACAGAACAAACTGAAAATAGATTCCATGGGTCTAGCAAGCACTGCGGGACTGTCACTCAGCGCAGAGGAAATATGGTCGCCACATACGCTGAGTGTTCAGGACAGTCGTTCATTCTTTTTCTGTTTTCATTAAATCCAGCTAGTTGACTCCTCCTCAGTCTTTGAGGCAAAGCAGTTTTCTGTGAACTGTTTTTGACAAGTGCATGATTTCACTTAATTTAAGCAATTTGATATGGCGGTTAAATGTATTTAAATTGTTTTTGACAAATTCCACATTCAGCAGTAGACAAAATCTAATTATTAATTTCACTAATTAGGAAAGTTTCTTTCTAAAAAGACAGAATTCTGCCTGGTCTTTTTTCCCTACATACTCTTGGGCTCACTAATGTGGCTAGTTTTATTACCAAAAAAAAAAAAAAAAAAAAGAATTAAGTTTTCCTAATAACATTAGACTGAACTTTGAGAGTTACTGTACATTTAAATTGTGTGAACTTGAATGATTTTTGCACTGAAACCTTTGCTAATTTTAAATTGCACGCTCTGTAGCATCTGTAATGTGAATTGCTACATGTACATGGAACTGTATAATTGAGTCAGCAAAGGAAAGCAGTATCTTGGTTAATTACCAATGAAAGCTTTAGAAAGGGAAGGTTTGTTGTTTACCCCAGTTCTGCCACAGAACCACGCCTTTCTGTAGGAGAACTGAGGTAAAGTAAGTGATTATATAGCTCATTGTCTTTTAGGCTGGAAAAAACTGCAAACTTATGAAATACTACTAAGAGACAGTTATGTGTTTGGTCCCTGGCTAATGATTTTATAATGTTGAAATCATGGCTACTTTGACACCTTTTCACATTTATTTCTTAGTTGTTGGCATTCTAGGTCTTAATTTGAATTTGTGTTTTTGTGTGTATGTTTAGTTCCTCTGTTTTGCATTCATCTTTATCTAGAGGTTGACTAATACCTCATTCTGTTTGTAAAACCAGGCAGTAATTTCTGTGCAACATTATTATGTGCAATATTTTTTAAATCCTAAAAATGTGTGCTTTTGTTTTCAGATAGACTTATTTCTTTAGTTCTGCACTTTCCACATTGTACTCCATTTGAGTATTACTCCGATGGAGACATATTAAAACTAGTAAGTGTCATGTACAGCATTGTGTGTGAGAGACATATACACATTTACAACCTGATTAAAAAAAACCCTACAGGTGATTGATGAGTAAAGGGGACCAGAAAGAAAGGAAACTTTGGGTTGCCCTATCTTCCCCATTCTTTGTCATATAATTTTTCTGCAGAAGTTCTTGTTAATTCAGAGCAATTATGTAAATAAGAAAGGCTATGATAAGGTTCCTCCATCATTCATGTTACTTAGAACATCATTGCCCTATTTGTGTTTTTGAGGCAAGTTCTTATCTGAATGGAAAGTGTGACCTCTGGGGGTTGTCAGTGCACACACCAACTTAATGTCCTTTTCTTTTACTTCCCACTTCTCTGGACTAACTCTTCATCCAAGCTTCAGCTTAAATTCCACCTTCTCATCTCAAAGGAAATGAAAAACCATAGGGAACGTATCAAAATATGCCAAATATAATGAAAGCTGTATTCAGCGGGAAAGAGGAAGAAGGAAAGTCTCAAGTCAACAATCACGGTGCCTCCCAGAAGAAACTAGAAGAGCAAAATGAACCCAAAGCAAGCAGAGTGAAGGAAGTCATAAAGGGCGAACTCACTGCAATTGAAAACAGGCAAACAGGGAAAATTAATGGAGGGGAAAGTTAGTTCTTAAAAAAAATCAATAAAATTGATAAACCTCTAGCAAGACTAACAAAGAAAAAAGAGAGAAAATGTAAATTATCAATATCAAGAATGAGAGACTATTACAGATTATGCAGCCCTCTGGATAATGAAGGAATACTAAAGTAACTTTACATTAATAAACCCAACAACTAGCAGAAATGGCCCAGTTCTTCAGAACCCACAAATCACTGAAACTTAACCAAGATGAAATAAACAACCTGAATAGTCCAATAATCATTAAATAAATTGAATTTGTATTTATAAAGCTCCCTGTAAGAGAAATCTTCAGGCCCAGATGATTTCACTGGAATATTTCATGCCAGTTTTATATAATACCTTTCAGAAAACCAAAGAGAAGGAAACACTTTCCTACTCATTTTATGAGACTGATATTACCCTAATTCCAAAACCAGAAAGAGATATTATGAAAACAGAATAAAACAAGACACTACAGGCCAATAATTCTCATGAATTTAGATATAAAAATCCTTAACAAATTACTATCAAGTTGAATTCAGCAATGTATAAGAACTCCACACCAAGACCAAGTAGGAATTATTCTAGGTATGGAAGACTGGTTCAACATTTGAAACTCAGTCAATAGAATCCACCACATTAATAAGCTAAAAAAACGCATGCTCCCATAAGTTGACACAAGAAAAAACATCTGCAAAAAAATCAAACCCATTTATGATTAAAAAAAAAAAAAGCACTTCCCGCAAGTTTCACTTCACTTCACAGAATGGAGAACTTTCTCAACTCCTTAGAGAACATCACAAAAACTACAGCTAGGGTGGGCATTGTGGTGCAGCAGTTTAAGTCACTGCATGGGACAGCCTCATGCCGTATCAGAGTGCCAGGTCAGGTCCTAGGTGTTTTGATATTCCTGCTAATGCATCGGGAGGCAACAGATGATGGCTCAAGCACTTGGGACCCTGACACCATGTGGGGGATATGGATAAGGTTCCGGGCTCTTGGCTTTAACCTGACATCCAGGGGCCCTGGATGTCGCAGGCATGTATTTAAAACAACATATAAATCCCATATTATGACTGTAGACATAATATATACTCAATGCAGAATAGTTAGAGAAAAGCTAAGATTAAACTAATAAATCCCCCTAAATATCAAGACCAGTATCAACTCTTTAGCTTTTTATGATGAACTAATTTTAGACTTTGAGAAAAGTTGCAAATGTAATTGTCATTGTGTGTAGTTGGGTAAAAGATTAGGATACCCACATCCTAATCTCAGAAATTTCATTCTCTGATATTGCATGTTAGATGACAATAGACTTTGCAGGTGTATTTAATGTCACAAACCTTAGAATGGGTCTATTAGCCTGGATTATCCAGCTGGGTTCATTCTAATTGCATGTGCCCTTCAAAGCAGAGAATTTTCTCTGGCTTCGGTCAGAGGCATTCAAAGCACGAGATAGACTCAGTGCGTTTTGCTTGCTGTGAGATAGAGTGGCCATGTGCAAGGACTGGAGAGAGGCCTCCAGGAGATAGGGTGGCCCCAAGGAAATGGGGCAGTCTTCCTACAAGTGTGGAACTGAATTCTTCCAAGAACTTGGGGTTGGTGGAGGATCCTGAAATGCACATGTGGATCACAGCGCTGGTGGGTGCTTTGATTTTAGCATGGTGAGATCCTGACCAAAGAATCTAGCCACACTGTGCCAGACTTCTGACCTGTGGAACTGTGAGTTGATACATGAGTGTTGTTTTACACTGCCAAGTTCATGGTCATTTGCTCTGAAAAACCAACACAACAGTACAGAGTTCCTACCTATCGCTCAGCCCCCTTCCCTAAATGTTAACATTTTACTTGTCCTGGTACAGTGACCTGGACTGGGCAAGCTAACAGTGGAGCAATACTACTGACTGAGCTGCAGACACTGTGTGAGCCCCACCAGTGCTCACCTCATCCTCCTTCCCTGTCTCTAAGTCTGATCTGTGACACCACCGTGTTTGGTCTCCTAATCTATGACGGCTCCCAAGTCTTTCCTTACTTTGACATTGTGCAAGAGTACTGTACAGTGTAACTGGATTTGGGCCTTTTTAGATGCTCTTATATGACCGCAGAGAAGTTATTGCTGCTGGAGAGGATACCACAGAAGGCTTATGCTTCTCTCAGTGCAGCGTATTGAGAGGGTCCTGATGTTGCTCTGTCTTACTATGACTTTATTAATCCTGATTCCTTGGCTAAGGGGGTGTCTTCTGGGCTTCTACATGGCAAAGTTACTCTCTTTTCCTCTGTGTTAGTAAATATATTAGAAAGTCCTCTTTGTCTCCAAACTTTTGCCCACTAACTTTAGCATCCACTGGTGGGTGTTTTATGTAATAAAATGGAGGATGTGAGGCCTCTTAATAATTTAGTCCATGCTCTTCCATCCCCTTCCTGTGTTTGTGTGGTGAATACATGTTTGTATAACTTACATATATGTTATAATACTAACATGTATTCACTAAACATATATATTATATGTAATTTATAGATAAATAATAGGTTATTCTCTGTGTATATGTATATAAAATAAGAATCAACTGTTTACTTAGCAATATATAATACACATTTTTCTTTATCGATAATTTTTTTTAGAACATGAATTCTAAAAATAGTTTACAGCAGACGTTAGATAGCATTTAATTTTATAGTTCCATTATTTTTCTAGCTAGTTTACAGTTTTTTGGATGATTGGTTTGTTACTTTCTATTACATACAGGGATTCAGTGAATATCTTTGTACACACATCCTTGCACACATCTCTGTGTTTCCTGAGGATAGTTTTTTGAGTGTCGAATTGCCAGCTCAAAAGGTTTGCAGATTTTAAAACCATTTGATCCACGCTGTAAACTTTCCTGTCTCTGGTCCCAGATGCAGACGTGCGGCAGATGCTCCATTCATCCTGTTTCTAGCAGTGTTTCTATCAGGGTTTTCAGCATTCTTGTTCAAGGTGTAATCATCTGATAATTTTATGCCCACAAAGCCAGCTCTCTATTTTCAGAACCACTGATTGCAAGTGGAGACACGGGCCACTGCAGATACCTCCTATGGAGGGCAGGGGGGAGGGAGTGAGGGGCCCAGCTCAGTCGGATCCAGCGTCAGCCCAGTCGGATCCAGCACCAGCTCTGGGGAAGTGCCAGCCACGTCCAGTGCGAGGGCTGCTCTGGTGCTCCTCGGTATTTGGTGGTATCTGAATCACCTGGGAGCCTTCTTTTTTTTTTTTAAGATTTATTTTATTTATTTGAAAGACAGAGTTACAGAGAGAGGTAGAGACAGAGAGAGAGAGAGGTCTTCCATCTGCTGGTTCACTCCCCAGATGGCTGCAATGGCCGGAGCTGCACCCATCTGAAGCCAGGAGCCAGGAGCTTCCTCCGGGTCTCCCACATGGGTGCAGGGGCCCAAGGACTTGGGCCATCTTCTACTGCTTTCCCAGGCCACAGCAGGGAGCTGGATCGGAAGTGGAGGAGCCAGGACTTGAACTGGCACCCATAAGGGATGCCGGTGCTTCAGGCCAGGGCTTTAACCTGCTGTGCCACAGCGCTGGCCCCCTGGGAGCCTTTTTAAACTGTAGATTTCTGGGTTCAAATCCAGACATAAAATAATTATTGGGGGTACTTAAAAGTGCCCAGTCATAGCTACTTTAATTTTATTTTTATTAAAAATTTTGAGAGAGGGACAGGGGAAGAGAGAAAGAGAGAGAGAAATGGGGGGGGGGGGTAGAATTCTGCTGTTTACTGGTTCAGTCCTGAAATTCCTGGGATGCCCAAGATCAAAGGCAGGAGCCAGGAGCTGGATCCAGGTGAGTGTTAGGGACTCCATTGTTGGAGCCCTCACCGCTGCCTCCCAGGATCTGCAGTAGCAGAAGCTGGACTCAGGAGCAGTATTGAAGTCAGGTACTCTTATGTGGGACACAGTGTCTTAGCTGGTGTCTTAAGTGCTAGGCAAAACACCTGCCCCTAGACAAGTGTATTTTTACATCTCCCAGGGCTATCAAAAGAAGGTGTTTTGTGGGGCCATACTTTGAGAAAGATCATTTGGGGGTATAAGCAACCTTAAAAGATGATTCTTCCATGGCTCTGGAAGGAATACATCGGATGTGTAGATTTATGTCTTAATTTTCGCTATATGCCAAAGGCAGGCTTTCTCTAGGTATCAGGAGCCATTGCACTCGTAAAGATTAGACAGCAGGCTTGAGGAGGAGAAGAAATGACATCATTAGATTATTGAGTCTCTTTGATGTCCCAGCATCCCTACAGAGTAGGAATTAATACCTTTAGGCCCAAAGAGGTGAAGGCACTGACCTAAGGAGCTGGTGAGAAGCAGTGCACGTGGCAGCCTGGTCTGGACCAGATTCTCAGGTGGCTTGGCAAGGCTACTGTTCCTGAAGAATGGAGCTGGGAGGAGAACACAGAGCGCTGGCTCGGGGTCCATGCCTGCCCTGCTCCACAGCCTCTTCAGGTATTTAACAAAATCCTAGCGGATAGTAGGGGTGCAGGACAGGACGCCTGGGGTCCTGGGGTCTTGCTTCTTGGTCCAGTGCAGAGTCTGCAGAACCACACTGTAAGCTTCACTTACTTACAGTCTTGCTATGTACAGTGAGAATGGGGAGCAGGGTACATGCAGTTCCTTAACTCTTAGGACGGCAGTCTCCTAATGCCAGCCCTCACACCAACACCAGGATGGAGAAAATCTCCCCAGAAACATGCTGTTATGGATGTTATTCATATATGGTATATGAATGGGCTTGAAAGACAGCACTGGTGTGTGGGAAAAGAACCTTCATGGTGAATGCAAAAACCCGTGTCATCTGCTTGTGCTATAGTTGTTTTGTGAACGGGATGCATTTTAGGTGTGGCATTTAAAATCTGCTTGGCATCACATTATAATTCTGCTCCCAAATACTTTATAGAGATGTTGGGATCTGATTTCATTCATGCAGATTATGACGTTCATTTCCTTAAAAGAAACCATGGCTCCTGTAAGTAATGGGCTTGATGTGCACAAGAATTTCAGTGCAGGGGGCTCCTAAGGATGCATGTGAGGACAGAGGGAGTGGAGAGCAGGTAATGACTTTATGGGAGGAGTGCTTGTCACTTCTGTTTTCTCGTAGGGAAGACGAAGCATGCATCTGGAGTGTAATGTGGACACCTCATGACCTTTGTGGTTAGTGCACTGAGTGCAGCAGGTCTTTAAAATGGCTGTGTTTCTCTGATCAGAGTCGAAAGAGGAAAGCAGAGAATTTCTTTTCAAATGACTTCCTTGTCTTAAAACTTCAGAGACCTCTCTCGTTATCACTTTCAGTAATCGGAGAGGACTTGTGTACCTCCCATTGCTACACCTGCTCCAATATCTCCGTGTCCCTCCACACAAACGGTCCACCCGTCCTTTCCACGGCTTCCCCACGTGCAGACTCAAACCATTTTGGATTGAAAATATTTGAGAAAAATTCCAGAACTTCCCTAAAAGCTCAAATTCACTGTGCATCAAGCACTAAACCAAATTCCCATGAAGGAAATGATGTGTAGGTGTCAGCTTCCGAAGCCTCCTGCCGTGTCCCAGGCTCAGCCCCTGTCCAGCACTTGTTTGAACATTGTTCACCTTACGTCTCAAACGTGTACCTTGCAGCTTAGCCTAGGAAGGCTGCACAAGCACTGAACACATAGACTTTTTTCTTCTCATGGTTCCCCAGCACCACAGTGTAACAGCTGTTTACACAGCACGCACTTTGTGTTAGGTATTAGCATAATCTAAAGACGATTTAAAGTATACTAGAGGAGGTGGGCGTCTGGCCTGGCGGTTCAGATGCCAGTGTCCCCCTCAGAAGCCTGGGTTGTTACCTGGCTCTCTGCTTCTGACGCGAGCTTCCTGCTAATGCAGATTTTTGGAGATGGCGATGGTGGTTCAAGTAGTTGGGTCCCTGCCATCCCTGTAGAGACCTGGATTGTGCTCCTGGCTCCCAGCTTTGGCTGTCTCAGCCTTAGCTGTCGTGGGTATTTGGAAATGAACCAGTAGATCTCTCTCTCTCTGTCTTTACCTATCTCACTCTGTCTCTCAAATGAGTAATGTAATAACAATAAAGGAGTTCAAAAGAAAGTATGGGGTGGGAGTGGGCACTGCTGTGCTGCAGCAGGTTAGGCTGCTGCCTGGGAGTGCCACTTAGGGTCCTGGCCCCTCTGCTTCTGATCCAGCAGCCTGGGAGGCTCAAGTGCTTGGGCCCTTGCCACCCACATGGGACACCTGGTTGCAGTTCCAGGCTTCTGGCTTCAGCTTAGCCTAGCCCCGCCTTTGGTAAGTATTTGGAGAGTGAACCAGTAGATGGAAGAGTTCTCTGTCACTCTGCCTTTCAACTAATAACTCATTTTTTAAAAAGAAATACACTTAATGCAAAAAAGTGTAAATTCCTATAGACATAAAAGAAATTTAATTAGTCATTAAAATTAAACCTACAAAGGAAAAAGGGAAAGAAAAATCATGTCCAGGGGCTGGTGCTATGGTGCAGTGGGTTGAGCTGCTGCCAGCAGTGCGGGCATCTATATGGGCAACGATTCAAGTTCTTGCTGCTTTGCCTCTGATCCAACTCCTTTTTTTTTTTTTTAAAGATTTATTTATTTTTTTGAAAGTCAGAGTTAGACAGAGAAGGAGAGGCAGAGAGAGGGGGAGAGAGAGAGAGATCTTCCATCCATTGGTTCACTCTCCAGTTGGCTGCAATGGCTGGAGTTGTGTCAATCCGAAGCCAGGAGCCAGGAGCCTCCTCCAGGTCTCCCATACACGTACAGGGGCCCAAAGACGTGGGCCATCTTCTACTGCTTTCCCAGGCCATAACAGAATGATCCAGCTCCTTGTTAATGCCCTGGGAAAACAGCCAAAGATGGCCCAAGTGCTTGGGCCCTTGCACCCACATGGGAGTCCTGGATGAAGCTCCTGGATCCTGGCTTCAACCTGGCCCAGCCTAGGCCTTAGTGGCCAGTTGGGGAGTAAACCAACAAATGGAAGATCTCTCTCTGTCTCACCTCTTTCTCGTAACTATGCCTTTCAAATAAATAAATATATCTTTTTAAAAAAATCATGTTCAAATACAGTTTTACAGGTAAATTCTACCAGATGAGGAGCATGTGATTCTACTTTTATAAAACACTTCTGTTTAAAAAAGGGAGAGGAACAATATTTAGCCCATTTTATGAAGCTAGGCTATGGTTTGGTAACAATAGAAGAAAAAGTAGTAAGAGAGAGGAAAATTATATGCCGATCCAAAAAAAAAAAAAAAAAACACTAGCAAACCAAATTCAGGAATAAATTTTTATTTATTTATTTATTTTTTCTTTTCTTTCTTTCTTTCTTTTTTTTTTTTTTTTTTTTTTTTTTGACAGGCAGAGTGGATAGTGAGAGAGAGACAGAGAGAAAGGTCTTCCTTCCATTAGTTCACTCACCAAATGGCCACAATGGCTAGTGCTGCACCGATCCAAAGCCAGGAGCCAGGTGTTTCCTGGTCTCCCACACGGGTGCAGGGTGTAAGCACTTGGGCCATCCTCCGCTGCCCTCCCAGGCCACAGCAGAGAGCTGGACTGGAAGAGGAGCAACTGAGACTAGAACTGGTGCCCATATGGGATGCCGGCACCGCAGGTGGAGGATTAACCCAGTGAGCCATGGCAGCGGCCCTGTGAAATAAATTTTTTTAAAAAAGTTTTATTTATTTGAAAGGCAGAGTTAGAGAGAGAGAGAGAGAGAGGGAGAGAGAGAGAGAGAAACAATCTTCCATCCACTGGTTCACTCCCAAATTGGCTGCAATGGCTGGGGCTGGGCCAGGCTGAAGCTTGGAGCCTGGAGCTTCTTCCGGGTCTCCCATGTTGATACAGGGGCCCAAGAACTTGGACCATCTTCTGCTGATTTCCCAGGAACATTAGTGGGGAGCTGGAACTGAAGTGGAGCAGCCAGGACTCAAACTGGTGTCATTTGGGCTGCTGGCATTGCAGGCAGTGGCTTTACCTGCTATGCCACAGCACCGGCCCCCAGGAATAATTTTTTTATAATACATATCTATTTTTTATTTGTCTTTTGGTTGATTCCTGATCTGAGGATTGCTGTTTTTTATTCCCATGTGAAAGTCATCAGCGGGTAGGACCTGATTAGGAATAAAGTTTTAAAAGTAAAACTAACTACAGGATTGGCAGAGTGGGTTAAGCTGTGGACTGCAGTGCCGTTATCGCATATGGACACTGGTTCAAGTCCCAGTTGTTCCACTTCTAATCCAGCTCCCTGCTAATGCACCTGGGAAAGCAGTAGAAGATGGTCCAAGTCCTTGGGCTCCTGCACCCGTGTGGGAGACCTAGAAGAAGCTCCTGGCTCCTGGCTTTGGATTGACCCAGCCCTGGTCATTGCAGCCATTTGGAGAGTAAACCAGCAGATGGAAGACCTCTCTCTCTTTCTCTCTCTCTCTCACTCTGCCTCTGTCTCTCTATAACTCTGGCTTTCAAATAAATAAGTAAATATATTTTTAAAAAAAAGTAAAACTAACTAGAATCACATAATTCACCACGTAACAGTGTGAAGGGTAAAGAGCATGATTCTCTGAAAGATTCTTCTTCCTATTCTACGAGACCAAAAGGAGCACTTGGGAAAAACTCATTAGCAAGCTGGAAACAGAAAGATAATCCACTAAGATCCGACTGCAAATAAAGTACCCAATTATTAAATATTAGATTTTCCTTAATCATCAGTAACAAAGACACATGCATCCTCATTTCTCTTCAGCATTGTGCTGGAGGCAGACAGAAGATTAAAACATGGGAAATGAGAAGAATGGAGATTGGAAGAGGGGAGGGCATTTGGCCTAACCAATAAGACATCAGTTAGGACTCCTGTGTCCCATATCAGAGTACCTGGGTTCAGTATCTCACTACTTCCTAACTCCAGCTTCCTGCGAGTGCACACCATGGGGACAGCAGTGATGGCTCCAGTAGGTGGGTGCCTGCCACCTATGTGCGAGATCTGGATTGAGTTTCTAGCTCCTGGTTTCAGCCCAGCCCCATGCTAGCTGTTATGGGTATTTGGGCAATGGACCAGTGGATGGGAGTTCTCTTTTGTTTTTCTGTCTCTCCCTGCCTTTCAAATAAACAAAAAATAAATCTAAAACATTTTTTAAAAGTAAAAAAAGTGGAAGAAAAGAATAAAAACTGCCATTAATCATACTTGATAATATTGTCTAGAAAATTAATCTAAGAAAATATACTAATAAGTTATTGGAGTAAGAATTTAGCAGAGTTACACTAAATATAAAATTAATAAACAAAAATAATTTTATCACTGTGTTCTTGCAATAATCAGAAATTTTCTCTTATAATACCATTTAACAATAACAACAAAATAGAAATAAATTAATCTGATAAAATATGCACATACCCTCTTTGGAAAAAAAGCTGCCATTGAAAGACATTAAAGAAAACCTAAATAAGTGGAAAATATAGGCCACACTCACAGATGGGGATACCTAATACTATAACCAAAATATAACAATTCTCCACTGTCAGATGTAAATGCTATGCAATTCTAAATTAAAATCTCAAAAGAGTGTTTGATGACACTTGAGAAACACCCTAAAATTCATGTGGAATAACAAAAGCCAAGACCTCTAAAAAATTGCTGATGTCTGAGAACACCTTGATGTCAAGATTTACTTTTTAAAAAAGGTCTATTTATTTATTTATTTGAAAGTGTTCTCGCACTTGCATCCCCGCCACCCACAAAGGAGGCCTAGCTTGAGGTCCAGGCTGCTGGCTTGGACCCGGCCTAGCTTCAGTTGTTATGAGCAGTGGAGGCGTGAACCGAGGATGGGAGATCTCTCTCTGTCTCTGAGTCTTTCAGAAATAAGACGAGTCCTCAGCCTAAAGGAAAACGACTGATGGAAGCACAGAACTGCAGGAAGAAAGGAGCCCAGGCAGAAGAAATCTGCAGTAAATATGAGGGACTTCAAAAGATTCATGGGATGTGTTCTTTAATTTTTTTTAAAGATTTATTTATGTTACTTGAAAGTCACAGTTACACAGAGAGAGAAGGAGAAGCAGAGGCAGAGAGAGAGAGAGAGAGAGAGAGAGAGAGGGCTTCCATCTGCTGGTTCACTTCCCAGATGGCCGCAGCGGCCAGAGCTGTGCTGATCCAAAGCCAGGAGCCAGGAACTTCTTCTGGGTCTTCCATGCGGGTGCAGGGGCCCAAGGACTTGGGCCATCTTCTACTGCTTTCCCAGGCCATAGCAGAGAGCTGGATCAGAAGTGGAGCAGCCGGGACTTGAACCAGTGCTCATATGGGATGCTGGTGCTGCAGACGGCAGCTTTACCCGCTATGCCACAGTGCTGGCCCCCTTACTCTTTTTCTTCTTATTCTTTTTTTTTTTTTTTTAATTTAAGTGACAGAGAAAAGGAGAGAGAGATAGATAGATAGAGCAATCTTCCATCTTTGGTTTCATTCCCCAAATGTCCACTCCTGGCTGAAGCCAGGAGTTTGGAACTTAGTTGGAGTCTCCCTTGTGTGTGGCCAGGACCCAAGTGCTTGGGCAATCATCTGCTGCTGCCCAGGGTGCTTACTAGCAAGGAGCTGGATGGGAAGTGGAAGAGAGATTCAACCCAGGCACAATGACATGGGATGCAGGCATCCGGAGTGGCAGATGAACCTGCTGAGCCACAGTGTCTGCTCCAATCATAAGATATTTTCATATACACATTCATTAAATATTATTCAATCAAGGTAAATGTATCCATATAAACATTTGTTTGCTCTTTTAAATAGACTTTAGAAATGAGTAAATTGAACCTCAAAAAGGTTGGGAGTTTTTCCAAAGGCTATGGTATACTTTTTACAAATTTTTTATTCTCGGGCCGGCGCCGTGGCTCAATAGGCTAATCCTCCGCCTTGCGGCGCCGGCACACCGGGTTCTAGTCCCGGTCGGGGCGCCGGATTCTGTCCCGGTTGCCCCTCTTCCAGGCCAGCTCTCTGCTATGGCCGGGGAGTGCAGTGGAGGATGGCCCAGGTGCTTGGGCCCTGCACCCCATGGGAGACCAGGAAAAGCACCTGGATCCTGGCTCCTGCCATCGGATCAGCGCGGTGCGCCGGCTGCAGCGGCGGCCATTGGAGGGTGAACCAACGGCAAAAGGAAGACCTTTCTCTCTCTGTCTCTCTCTCACTGTCCACTCTGCCTGTCAAAAGTAAAAAAAAAAAAATAAAAAAAAAATAAAAAAAAATAAAAATTTTTTATTCTCTCTGGTGCTAACAAATGACCCATTCTTTCAAGAAGTTTACAGCTCAAACAGGAAGCCATGTATAATGAGCAGAGAAGGGCAGGATGGTATCTAGGTACTATAACTCCACACAGGTATGTTAGAAGCATAAAAGTACCAGAATGTCTGTTCTGCCACTCTTGGGTGTAGGGAGGCAGGGAGGTGGAGGATAGTGAGAGGTGCTGGAAATGCCTTGTAGGGTGGATGGCCCAAAGCTGCATCAGTGCCTGGCCTGGGGGAGGGCTAATAAATACTGATTTGATGAATGAATGATATAGTGATGGGTGCTTTCCAGGCATGTGAGTGGAGCAAGATATTCTGTGTAGTGGCTATTTGAACAAAAATACAGAGTTTTGGTGCAACCTGTTGGTTCAGTTTGGTATGGTACAGCTGGAGAAAATAATTTCAGGATGAGAGCAATAGTTAAGGATAGTAAGACATAAAGGAGAACCCTTGCAGAGATGATATTATTAAGAGATAGGCTGGGCCGGCGTCGCGGCTCAGTAGGCTAATCCTCCGCCTAGCGGTGCCGGCACATCGGGTTCTAGTCCTGGTCGGGGCGCCAGATTCTGTCTCGGTTGCCCCTCTTCCAGGCCAGCGCTCTGCTGTGGCCAGGGAGTGCAGTGGAGGATGGCCCAGGTGCCTGGGCCCTGCACCCCATGGGAGACCAGGAGAAGCACCTGGCTCCTGCCTTTGGATAGGCACGGTTTGCCGGCCGCAGTGGCCATTGGAGGGTGAACCAACGGCAAAGGAAGACCTTTCTCTCTCTCTCACTGTCCACTCTGCCTGTCAAAAAAAAAAAAAAAAAAAAAAAAAAAAAAAGAGAGAGAGAGAGAGAGAGAGAGAGAGAGAGATAGGCTGAGGGTTTCAGACTTTACCCTTAGTTGATAAGAGACTATAAGGCTCTGAGTTGTATAATCAGGTAGACTCTAGGAAGATTAGTATAGCTGCAGCCTGGGAAAATAAGAGAGTAGTAAGCAAGTTTAGAAGACAATTTCAATGGAAAGGGAGAAGTGATCATGAAGGCCCCAAATAAGGTGGCAGCACTGGTAATGCAGAGGCCAAGGCAAAGTGTAATTGGAGTTGTAGGATTTAGTGTTGCATGACAGACAGGTGATGGGTGATGAGGGAAACAGCTCGTTTCTGCTGCGTGCTTCCCTTCATCGGTCAGAAATTCTTTACACATTAATGACAAATAATCACGGTTAAAAAAGGAATAATCGTTTTCTTCTTATTTTAACTAAATAGTATATGAATTAACAAATTAAGAAAACTTTAAAAATATTTTATTTATTTATTTGAGAAGTAGAGTTATAGACAGGCAGAGGCACAAACAGAGAGAGAGGTCTTCCATCTGCTGGTTTACTCCCCAAAGGGCTGCATTGGCCAGAGCTGGGCTGATCCTAAGCCAGGAGCCAGGAGTTTCTTCCTGGTCTCCTATGCAGGCACAGGGGCCCAAGCACTTGAGCCATCTTCTGCTGTTTTCCTAGGCTATTAAGAGAGAGCTGGATTGGAAGAGGGGCGGCCAGGACACGAAATGGTAACCATATGGGATGCTGGCCCTGCAGGTAGAGGCTTAGCCTACTATGACACAGCACTGGCCCCAAGAAAATATTTTTAAAATTTGCTTTATATGTAAGATGGATTTTTTTTTTGTTTCGCTTCACCTTTTCAGAAATTTACAATTGCCTATGTATTTTTCATTATGTCATTCATTAATATGATAAATTATATTGAGAGATTTCTAAAACTATGTAATTCTTTTAATCATAAAATATATACTGAATATATGGTTTACTTTTATTCTCAACTTTCACAATTTATACATGCTCTCATTAGTATGTGTAGTGTATAGGAATTTTTGCTGATATAATTTTCCCTAAGGCTCATTAGGATTATATTTCCTTTTTGCACAGCTTTCTAACTTTTTGTATCATTCAAGAAGTAGAAGAAAAATCTGTTTCTTGAATACTGGCAGAGAAAGAAAAGGAAAATGTAATGTTTTGGATGTGTGTGTGAGTATAACTGTTTGATAACTTTCAGTTTGTTCCTCAATTATTTTTATTTTTATTTATTTGACAGAGTTAGACAGTGAGAGAGAGAGAGAGAGACAGAGAGAGAAAGGTCTTCCCGCATGGAGACCTGGAAGATGCTCCTGGCTCCTGGCTTCGGATCGGCCCAGTTTCAGTTGTTGCAGCCATTTTGGGAGTGAACCAGTGGATGGAAGACTTTTCTTTGTGTCTCTCCCTCTCACTGCCTGTAACTCTACCTGTCAAATAAATACATAAACAATCATAAAGAATAAAATAAAATAAATTGTGTGTTATATGAGATAAATATTGGCATGCATACAATTGATTCATGGGAAATGGAATTAAAAGATAAGTTTATTTTGGTGGAAAAGAGTTTGAAATTTGTGTATGACTTTTTGATAGTACACATTTTTCATGAAGTTTTTGAAAATCCTTCATATGGATGGATTTCAAAAATTTTTTTCCACCAAAATAAACTTATATTTTAATTCATATTTCCTTGAACAATCTGAAGGACACTTGCATGAAAGAACATTATCGAAAAAGCAATAATGGGGCAGGCATTTTGCTGAGTGGTTAAGAAGCTCATTAAGCCGCTCACATCCGACGATGGTGTATCTGGCTTTATTTCTGCTCCAGCTTCCTGCTAATGCAGATGCTGGAAAGCAACAATGATAGCTCAAGTAATTAGGTTTCTACCACTCACATCAGAGACCTGCACTGCAGTCCTCTCCCAGTTTCAGCCTGGCCCTGTCCTGGTCTTCGTGGGCATTTGAGGAGTAAATTTGTGGGTGCAAGATCTCTGTCTCTATTTTATTTTCTTTTTTTAAAAAAGATTTATTTTATTTATTTGAAAGAGTTACAGAGAGAAACACTTTATGTTTTCTGCCGGTGCTGTGGCGCAGCAGGTTAAAACCCCAGCCTGCAGCACTGGCGTCCCATATGGGCACCTGTTCAAGTCCTGGCTGCTCCTCTTCTGATCCAGCTCTCCTCTGTGGCCTGGGAAAGCAGTGAAAGATGGTCCAAGTCCTTGGGCCCTTGCACCTGTGTGTGAAACCTGGAAGAAGCTCCTGGCTCCTGGCTTTGGATTGACGCAGCTGTGGCCATTTCCGCCATTTGGGGAGTGAACCAGCGGAATGGAAGATCTCTCTCTCTCTCTCTTTGGCTCTACCTCTCTCTGTAACTCTGTCTTTCAAATGAATAAAATAATTTCTAATAAAATAAAATGAAAATTAAAATAATATAATATTTGTGATACATACAGATTTAAAGCATATGACAATGATAGCAAAACAGGGCAAAAAGGGATTATAAAGAAATAAAATTCTTGCAATGTTTAGAAAGTGATAAAAACACTAATGTAAATCAGCTAATGATAACTGCAGCAAGTAAGCCTGCATAAGGTAATTTCTAAGGTAACCATTAAAAGGTTACTGCAAGAATATTTACCTGTAAAGATAGAAGTATAAAGATATAATAATTGGGGGGGGTTGGCGCCATGGCTCACTAGGTTAATCCTCCGCCTGCGGCGCCAGCATCCCATATGGGTGCCGGGTTCTAGTCCTAGTTGCTCCTCTTCCAGTCCAGCTCTCTGCTGTGGCCCAGGAAGGCAGTGGAGGATGGCCCAAGTGCTTGGACCCCTGCACCCACATGGGAGACCAGGAGGAAGCACCTGGCTCCTGGTTTCAGATTGGCGCAGCGCCAGCCGTAGTAGCCATTTGGGGAGTGAAGACTTCTCTCTCTCTGCCTCTGCCTCTCTGTAACTCTTCCCTTCAGATAAACAAACAAACAAACAAACAAACAAATATTTTTTAAGAAGACACAATAATTAAGACATTGATTAATTCAAGACAAGAGGGCTAAAGGGATTTCTCAACCATGGAATTGTGAGGTTCTAGTGCTCTACAACACATTGTGGACTCTGCAAGAATTTATTATTAACTGACATAAATCCAGACATTATTTTTTTCACTTTTCTGTGCCGCGCAATGCTGGTCCTCACAGTGGTGAACAGAGGCAAAGGAAACCTGATAGCAGTTTTTGCGTTTGCTTCTTTCCATTTCAGTGAGCCCAGTATCTGTTCTGATGTAAGGAAAATATAGTGAGAGATGAGGATCACTCCTCACAGAGAGGAGGGAATCTGCTCATGTAGGATCTTGCAGACCACTGTGAAGACTTTGGCTTTTGCTCTGAGATAGGAAACCACTGGTGTTTTGAGAAGAGTGATCTGAACTGTCTTCCATTTATCAATATGTCTCTGACTGCTGTATTGACTATAGCTAGTAGTAGAAACACAAAAGCAAACAGACCCATGAGGACACTATTGCAGTAAACCAACAAGATGGGTCCTTGGAACAAGGACGAACCTGTGGAGATGGTACACAGTCAGACGCTTGATATTTTTTGAGGCTACACCAATTGATTTTTCTGATGGATTGGAGGCAGAGCGTTGGAGAGAGAAAAGCTCAAGTTGATTATAGAAAGTTGGTCCTAAGGTGTGGAAGGACAGAATCGCTGTTTACAGATCTGGGGAAGAGGGTAGGGCAAGCAATTCTGGGACTGAAATCAGGAGACTGGTTTAGGACATGTTACTGTTGAGTGTTAGCCAAATGGGGACGCAGAGGAGGAGATTGGAGTGTGAGGCTGAGGGGACACATCTGAGTTAGAGCTCAAAGTACAGATGTTGTTTTACATCTGGAAGGGAGAGAGGAGGTGTTGTCTACCCAGCATTCCTCTGCATGTGGGTTATAGGTGAGCCAAGTCATGATAGCCTGGGGGCTATGAGAACCGCTGCACTGGTCCCCTCTAGCCTTGGGCAGCCTTATGGACCCCAGTGTGCCAAGACAAGTGGTCATTCTCTGTATGGACCATGATGTGAAAAGTTTGGAAAGTGCTGGAGTGGAAATTCAGAGAAGAGGCTCAAAGCCAACATCCAGAGGCCAGACAGGTGAGGAATAGCAAGCAAGGGGGACTGAGGAGTGAACGGAGATGCAGAAGTGAACCCAGTCAGTGCTGTTCCTTTAAGCGTCGTCCCCAAGCCAGGGGTTTGTAAAGAGAAGAATGAAGGAGGGACCGTGTCGGATGCTGAGGCTGGGCAAGGAAGATGAGGGCTAGGGCAGGCAGCTCGGGAATTCACTCCTATACTGGGGTTTGAGTCCTGGGTTTGGGTCCTGGCTCCTCTTCTGGTTCCAGCTTCCTGCTGATGCACATCCTGAGAGGTAGCAAGAATGGCTCAGATGGTTGGGTCTCTGCCACCCATGCGGGAGGTCTGGATTGAATTGCTACCAGGCTTTGACTGGCCCAGCCCTGGCTATTGCAGGCATTTGTGGAGTGAACAGCAGTTGGGAGATCTCTCTGTTCTGTCTCTGTCTGTCTCTGTCTCTCTTTCAAATAAAAATAAATTTGTTTAAAGTAAAAAAAAATTTAAAAGAAAGATGAGGTCTGAGAAATGGCCAATGAGTTTAGCAACCTGGAGTCCTTGGTGACCTTGACAGGAGCCACTTCTGTGGAGGGGGCAGGGGCTGAAAAGCTGTGTGCATTCAAAGAAATATCACAGCTTTCTCAAGGAATTTTCCTGTAAAGCAGAGAAGAAAAATGAAGTCATTACTAGAGAAGAATATGGGATCAAGTCGCTTTTATTTTATTTTTTAAAATCTGAAGATGGGTGATCCCATAGCAAACATATGCAGATGGAAATGTTCCAATGGGTGGGAAAACTTGATGATACAGAAAAGGGAAAACCTACCAGAAGGCAAGAGAAGCTGGGATACAGCGAACAAAAGAAAGGGTTTGCGTTAAATGGAACAAAAGCATCCAAAGTAACGGGAAAGAAGGCAAAGTGCAGCTGTTCCTTGGTTTCCATGGGGACTTGGTACCAGGACCTCCTGTGGATGCCAAATTTCTTTCATTATAAACACTTTTTGATTTCCTTGATGATTTTTTCCTCTGACTTTTGTGCATTTCTCAAGTGTTTTAAAATTTCTAGGGTGGGTGCTGTGGTATAGTGGGTAAAGATGCTGCCTGCAGTGCCAGCATCCCATATCGGTACTGATTCAAGTCCCAGCTGCTCCACTTCCAATCCAGCTCCCTGCTAATGTGCCTGGGAAAGCAGTGAAGGATGGTCCAAGTGCTTAGGAGCTCCTGGCTCCTGGTTTGGAATCGACCTAGCTCTGGCCATTGCAGTCATCTGGGGAGTGAACCAGTGAATAGAAGATCTCTCTCTCTCTCTGTAACTGTGCCTTTTAAATAAATAAATAAAAATTTTTTGGAAAGTAAAGTCATCCTGGCACCAGCTAGAAAACCACACCATATTTTTTTAAAAAAAGAATTTTTTACATGTATAGATTTTTTAAAAATAGTATTTTTTCTTATTGATTTCTACCTTCATTACACATTGATAGAAAGAAGGCCTGTATGCTTTGGAGCATTTAAAATTTGTTATGATTTGCTATATATCTTGAGTGGTCAGTTTTTTTAAAAAATATTTATTTATTTAACTTGAAGGGCTGAGTTACAGAGAAGGAGAAGCAGAGGCAGAGAGCGAGCGAGAGAGAAAGAGGTCTTTCATCCACTGGTTCATTCCCCAAACACCCGCGATGGCTGCAGATGGGCCAGTCCAAAGCCAGGAGCCAGGAGCTTCTTCTGCATCTCCCATGTGGGTGCAGGGGCCCAGGAATGTCGGCTATCTTCTGCTGCTTTCCTAGGAGCATTAGCAGGGAGTTGGATTGGAAGTGTAGCAACTGGGTCTTGAACTGGCGTCCCTATGGGATGCCGGTGCTGCAGGCGGTGGCTTAGCTCAGTACACCACAACGCTGGCACCCTGGTCAGTTTTTACAAATGCTTCATGTGAATGAAGAGTCTATATTTTTTAGTTGCTGGTTTTTTAGATCAAGTTTGTGGTTCTAGTATCTTTTCTAGATCTTAATTTTTGTTCCGTTGATTGTCAGTTGCTAAAGGGCATTAAACATCTCTTGCTAGGATAGTGGTTTCACCAATTCCTCCTTGTAATTCTTTAGTTTTTACTTTTTATGTTCTAAGCCATGTAATTAGGTGTGTACACATTTAAAATTACATCTTTTATTATTATGTGGTGAGAGCCTTTATCTCATCTAATGTTTTTAGCTTTCAAGTTCTTTCAGCTTCACATTCCTCACTGTTTCTGGTTTGAGTTGCCGCTCTGTCTGGTATGTAGGAATTCCCCGTTCTTCCAGCTCACTCCTAGTATATGTCCCTGCCTCACTTTGTCCTGTGCCAGTGTTTGCAGTGTGTGTGTGTGTGTGTTGGGTGGGGAGGTCCTCGCCGGTTCAGGTCTGCATACGCCCTGTTCCTACACGCCCATCAAAGCCTCCATGGCTTCTGTCTTTATCACGGCATTTAACCTTCCTGTCCCATCACTGTCTGCTTTGTTCCCATTCAAATTGCTCAGCAAGGGACCTTGATTGGCTTAGCTTGGCCCTTGGCTCCAGGTTCCATCATAGGAGACTTGGTCCACCTGAGTTTGCTGCCTCAGGACCAAGTGTCCATCCCTACTCCCATGGTTTACGTGTGCCGGGCACTTTCATCTGCAGAGGGCTGTGCGGTATTGAGCAGTCCTATTTGGCTCTCTGTCTTGTGGGCTACGGTTTTTGTTTTCAAAAATATTTATTTATTTATTTTAAAGGCAGAGTGACAGAGAAGGCAGGAAAGAGAGAGGCAGAGAAAGAGAGAGTACTTTCCATCCTTGGGTTCTCTCCCCAGACAGCTGAAGCAGGTAGGGCTGGGCCAGGCTGAAGCCAGGAGCCTGCAGTGAGGAGCTAGAAACTCCATCAGGTCTCCCACGTGGGTGCAGGGGCCCAAGCATTTGAACCGTCTTCTGCTGCCTTCCCAGGTGAATCAGCAGGGAGCTGGATTGGAAATAAAGCCTCCAGGAAGTGCTCATAAGGGATGCCAACCTTGGGAGCAGGATCTTAACCTGCTGTGCCACAAACCTGCTCTTTCTACCACCCCTTCATTTAGGATTTTTAACATTAGATATGAAGGTACTTAAACAAAACTGTAGAAAGTAGAATTAAAAGAAATTTATCTGAGGCTGATACTGTGGCTTAGTGGGTAAAGCTGCCACCTGAAGCACTGGCATCCCATATGGGTGCCGGTTTGAGTTCCGGCTGCTTTACTTCCAATCTAACTCCCTGGTAATGTGCCTGGGCAGGCAGCCAAAGATGGCTCAAGTCCTTGGGCCCATGCACCCAAGTGGGAGACCTGGAAGAAGCTCCTGGCTCCTGGCTTCGGATCAGCGCAGCTCCAGCCATTGCGGCCATCTGGGGAGTGAACCAGCAGATGGAAGACCTCTCTCTCTGTCTCTACCTCCCTTTGTAACTCTTTCAAATAAATAAATAAATCTTTAAAAAATTTATTTTGATGCAAAAAAGTTTGAAATCCAAATGTGACAGCATCATCAAAAAGTTTGTAGGAATTGTATATCATGTCAAAGCTATGTGCGGATTCCAGTTTTTTGTATAAAAATAAACTTTACTTTTTATTATTTATTTTTATTTGAGAAGCAGAGAGAGCGAGAGAGAGCTCATCTGTTGGTTCAGTTCTCAGATGTCCAGAATAGCTGGGGCTGGGCCTGACTAAGGCTGGGAGCAGGGAACGTAACCCAGGTGTCCTGTGTAGGAATCCAGCTACCTAAGCCCTCACCTCCACCTCGGGGTCTGCATCAGCAGGGAGCTGGAGCAGGGGTTGAACCCAAGTTTTCCAGGATGAGATGTGGACGTCTTAACTGCTAGGCTAAATGGCTGCCTCTTTCCAAGAACTCCCCTCAGAAGCCAGGCCTATCTGAGACCCATGAGTGTTTAGTTTATGTCATAGCTATTCTGATTTGGAATCTTGTTTCTCAATCTGGTTGCCACCAGCCAAGTGTGGAAAATGCTCCCATTTGAACTCGCAGGATCCGTTATTTACTCCTCTCTAAGAACTTCTAGGAGCAAGAGTTAGGCGTTCATCTCATGTACCTGTGTATCAGCATCCTTGGTGAGTGTTGTTACGGTGGATACTTGAGCCTCAAATCATAGAGAGGGAGTTTGTCTGAGCTTGAAGGAACCTCTCCAACCCTCCCACTTCACTGTGGCGCAGTGAGCTCCGGGGAGGAGAAGGGCCCAGCTCCAAGTGTAACAGAAGCTGCAGCAAGGACCCTGGCCTCTGGACCCCCAGCCTGGGACTTGCTTCTCCCACTGCCTTCCCCTCAAGGGGCCTGAATATGCTGGAAGTTCGAATGCTCTTTTGTCTCATTGGGTTTAGAATCTACAGCAACAGGAATGTCTGGGAAGAGCCATGGTCCCTCCATGAGTAACTATAGGCTGGGGGGGAAAGGCCTCGTGTGCAGGCCCTTTGGGGCTAAGCGAGGAATCACAAGCACTGCCGTAAGCCCCGTGTTGTCTTTCCCACACTGGAGTAAGGAAAGTGGCCACGTGTTGTTTTTAATGCATGGGGCATCCCATTCCCCTTCCGTCTTCAGTTCATTTCCTGCCTTCCTTCCTTCTTCCACTGCTTGCTTATATACCATTAACCCCTCGTTTCTGTAATCTTTGTTTCCTTCCCTGCTAACCTCTGACATAAAGTATTAATTTTTGGCATTTTTTTTCTTTCTTTGAAGTGCTCCTTCTGGCTACAAAAACTTCCAATTAAGTTTTTTAAATAAAAGATAGAAGTTAAAAGCAACTGCTGCCTGGGGTTAGCAGGATAGAAACTTGTAGTTGCTTGAAGCTGGACTTCAAAAAGAGAAAACTCAATTTTGAAAGTGTAGAGGTTTATTCATAAAATACATTGTGTTCAGAAAAATGACTTTGTGGATACTGGAAGCTGTGGAGGAGTGAAACTGTAGCTTACTTGTTCTATTGTATTTATCTACAGAATATTCTTTTTGTACCTAACATTTTTATTCTAAATGCAAGTAAAGGGATATTACACATTGTACACTGTCTTGAAATGTCACACTCTACCCCATAAATGTGTACCGCTGTCATGTGCCAGTTAAGGAAAATGGGAAAGGGAAATGTTTGAGCTGCTGGGTCTTTGTTTATTCTGTCCTCAATCGCTTTAGTTTACTACGGAGATTCTTGTCTAATTCACTAAAGAACTTTTATGAAGTGCCCATGTATGTGTATATTTCCTTCTGTGCGCTACTGAATGCGTCCAAAAGAATATGTGATCGCATCACAGATTTGCTTTTCTCAGTCATTTCTCTTGTTCCTAAATTCCACCTACAGTAGACTCTTTTGGGAGTGTGCATGTACAAAGGGACTTCAAAAAGTTTGTGAAAAATAAAATTAAAAGGTAAATTTATTTTGGTACAAAAAATGTTGAGGTCCATGCATAGTTTTTTTTATTTTTCATAATGCATGTTTTCTGTGAGTTTTTTGGAGGCTGCCCTTGTGCTTGTATTTCAGCGTTTTTTGCACTAAAATAAACATTATTAATTTTATTTTCCACAAACTTTTTGAAGCACTTTCCTAATTCTGCAGGAATCATAGGGAGATGAATAAGTGACCAAGGATTTGGTTTTCCTCGAGCAGCTGCCTTTGCATGCAGGTTTCCAGGCATCTGAGTACTTTTGATTGTCAGTGGGAAACACCTGCTGCAGGCTCCGCCTCCTCCCCCCTGCAGCTCAGCGCTGTTCTAGCCTCTCTAGCCACCTCTTCCACTCAGAATTAGGAGACCCCACTAAACCAAAGTATGGAGTCCCTAGAAAAACTGTAGCAGACCTGTAACATGGAACAAAGAGGAGTCACTTTTGAAATAAATATTTTTTTTTACTTACAAAACCAAGGAAATTTTTAAAGAGAGAAAAAGTAGTTACCACTAAACACAGTATTTTTCAACCTGCAGACTGTCCTCTGCTGGTGGGCCAGGATTCAGTTTAAAGTCTCATGGATAGCATTTTTGAAAAAGGATGGCATTTGGCACGGGGTTAAATCGCTGTTTGGGACACCTGTGTCCTATAGCAGAGTGCCTGAGTCTGAGTTCCAAGTCCACTTCTGACCTGGCTTCCTTTCAGTGTGCACCTTGGGAGACAGAAGGTGATGGCCCGAGTGCTTGAATCCTTGCCACCCACATGGGAGACCTCGGTGGAGTTCTGGGCTCCTGGTTTCAGCCTGGCCCATCCCTGGCTGTTGTAAGCATTTGAAAAGTGAACCAGTAGATTGAAAATCTCTCTTTGTCTTTCTGCCTTTCAAATAAAACAAAAAACATACAATGAAAAGGAGTGAATAGAAAATACAAATACATGGCAAAGTGAAGGTAAATATTGCTGCATGAGTCTTTACACAGAGTCCTTCCCTATCTTTGGTTCTCTTTCTGTGTTGCAGTTGCCTAGGATCAACTGTGGCGTGAAAAAATTAAATGGAAAAAAAACAGAAATAAGCAACTCCTGAGCTTTAAATCGTGTGCCACTCTGAGAAACATGACATAATCTCAAGTCTTCCAGCTGTGTCCCTGCCAGATGTGGATCACGCCTACATGCTGCCTGCTCCTTAGTCACTTAGTGGACACTTGGTTACCAGACCGACCGTCTGACCACTGCAAGGCTTGAGTTCAGGTAATCCTTCATAGTGGCCCTGAGTGCAGGAGTAGCAAAGTTGGCAATTTTATTCAGCATTGTCACAGTTGTTCTATTTTATTATTGGTCATTGTTGTTCATCTCTTATTATTATGCCTAATCTATAAATTAAACCTTATTATAGATATGTATGTATAGGAACAAAATAAGATATAAGGTGTGGCATTATTTGCAATTTTGGGTGTTCACTGGGGTCTTGGAATCTCTAGTGAATGAGTATCTTTGGGTTGGTGTGTATGTAACTCTACACACATACACACTCATACACATGCATGTTTGCACACGTGCGCACACACACAGACATGATGATACAAAATGTATCTCTTGGGCCAGTGTTGGGGTGTAGTGGGTTAAAGCTGCTGCCTTCAATGCAGGCATCCCATATGAGTATGTGAGTCCTGGCTTGCCCCACTTCTGATCTAGCTCCCTGCTAATGCTCCTGGGAAAGCGGCAGGGGATGGCCCAAGTGCTTGGGCCCCTGCACCCATGTGGGAGACCAGGATGAAGCTCCTGGCTCCTGGCTCCTGGCTTCTACCTGACCCAGGCCTGGTAGTTGCAGTCATTTGGGTAGTGGACCAGCGGATGGAAGATCTCTCTCTCTCTCTCTCTCTCCCTTTCAAATAAATAAAGTAAAACTTAAAAAAAAACACAAAAAGCAATGTGCACATCCATTGAATATAGAGCATCTACTTGAGTCTTGCTTTGTGAGCCCAACTGGGAAAAATAAAATCTGTCTTTAAATTAATCAACATTTCAAAATGTGTTAAGTCCACTCTTTTTTTTTTTTTAATTTATTTATTTGAAACTCAGAGATACAAAGAGAGAGGGGAAGGGAGAGAGGGAGAGAGGGAGAGAGGGAGAGAGAGAGAGAGAGAATGAATCTTCCATCTGCTTGTTCACTCCCCAAATGGTTACAATGGCTGGGACTGGACCAGACTGAAGCCAGGAGCCAGGAGCTTGTTCTGAACTCCTATGTGGATACAGGGGCCCAAGCACTTGAGCCATCGTCTGCTGCTTTCCTAGGTGCATTAGCAGGGAGCTGGATCAGAAGTGGAGCAGCTGGGACTTGAACCGGTGGCCATATGGGATGCTAGCTTTGCAGATGGAGGCTTAACCTTCTATGCTGCACTGCTGGCCCTAAGTCCACCCATTATTACGAATGGTCTCTGTCATATTGTTTTATATTATAACTGCTATGTATATTTCTTTTACTAATCTATATTTTCTTTGCTCATGTATTTTCTGAATTTATTTGAATGTTTAGCAAGGTGGATTTTTTATTAATTACTTTTGTTCTTAAACTTTTAACAGTATGTGTGGTTAACATACTGTTTTTTATTTAATCTTTTAATATCAGGTTTATTCATTATTTAAAAATAGCTCTATTGAGATATAGTTAATATACCTTAGGTTTCATTCCTTTATTGCATAAAACTCAGTGGGTTTTAGTGTGTCCGTGGATATGTGCAACCATTATCACAGTCAATTTTAGGACGTTCATCACCTCAAAAGGAGATCCTGCACCCTTTAGCTACCATCCAACCCCTTCAGCCTCCGCCTCCAGCCCTCAGCAATCACTGTCTCACTTTCTGTCTCTAGCTTTTCCTGCTCTGCATACTTTATGTGAATGGAATCGTATAATGTACGGTACTCCTGACTGGTTTCTTTCACTGAGTGTAGCATTTTCTAGATTCATCCATGTTGTAGCTTAAATCAGCATTTCCTTCCTTTATGTGGTCAAATAATGTTCCATTGTGTGGATATACTGCATTTTTAATTTTTGTTTTGAATTGACATATAACATTTGTACTTATTTACAGGGTACCGTGTTGTAATTTGATGCATGCACACCATGTGTGATGATCAACTCGGGGTAACTGGGGGCCAGTATTGTGGTGTGGTGGGATAAGCAACTGCCTGTGGTGCTGGCATCCCATATCAGAGCGCCAGTTACAGTCCCAGCTGTTCTGCTCCTATCCAGCTCCCATATAATGCACCTGGGAGAGCAGTGAAAGATGGCCCAAGTACTTGGGTCCCCACCACCCAGGAGGGAAACCTGGATGGAATTCCAGGCTCTTGTATTCAGCCTGGCCCAGCCTTGGCGACTGTGGCTATTTAGGGAGTGAACCAATGGGTGGAAGATCTATTTTTTTCTCCTTGTCTCTGTTTCTCCTTCTCTGTCACTCTGCCTTTCAAATAAATAAAATAAATCTTAAAAAAATCTGAATATTAACATTTCCATCTCTTGAAATATTATTTTGCTGGGTTGGGAACCTTCAGAGTCTTCCCTGCGGTTTCTGTGAAACGTGACTAATTGCTGTTGCCTGCTATAGGACATCAGAACTGCTCCCCTCCCTCCCCCAGCTGCATTTCGGGACCCAATATCCACCCTCTCTATCCTCCTCCTTACGTTTTGTTCATCCATTTGTCAGTTGACAGACCTTGGGTTGTTTCTACCTTCAGGCTCTTAAAAATAATGTGGCTATAAACATTCTTGTGTACATTTTTGTCTGATACATATTTAATTTTTTTTTGGGAAAATCTCTAAAAATTGCTAGATCACATGGTAACTTTATGTTAAACACGTTGAATCACTATCAACCTGTTTTCCAACGTGGCTGCATCATTTTACATTTCCACCAGCAGTGTATGAGGATTCTGATTTCTCCACATCTTCACAAACACTTGTTCTTATCTGTCTTTTTTTTTTTTTAAGATTTATTTTTTACTTATTTGAAAGACAGAGTTACAGAGAGAGGTAGAGACAGGGAGAGAGGTCTTCCATCCATTGGTTCACTCCCAAGTTGGGCTCAATGGCCGGAGCTGCGCCGATCCAAAGCCAGGAGCCAGGAACTTCTTCTGGGTCTCCCATGTGGGTGCAGGAGCCCAAGGACTTGGGCTATCCTCCATTGCTATCCCAGGCCATAGCAGAGAGCTGGATCGGAAGAGGAGCATCCGGGTCTCGAACCAGCACCCATATGGGATGCTGGCACCTCAGGCCAGGGCATTAATCCACTGCACCACAGCACCGGCCCCTTATCTGTGTTTTTTGTTAAAGCTCTCCTAGCGGCTGTCCAGTGGTATCTCAGGGTTTTTATTTACATTTTTTTCTGGTTGGTAATGATATTGAACATCTTTTCATGCACTTATTTACCATTTATTTCCTTGATTAAGTGTGTATTCAATTTTTTGCCCATTTTAAAATTGCATTGTCTTATTACTAGTTATATAATTATTTATACATTCAAATGCAAGTTCTTTATCAGATATAAAATTTGCAAGTATTGTCTCCCATAAATTGTCTTTTACTTTTCTGATGATGTCCTTTGAAGCACAAAAGTTTCATGTTTTGGTGAAATTCATTTTATCTGATTTTGTTCTCCCTTGATTGCTTTTCTTTTGGTGTTGTGTGTAAGGAGGCCTTGCCTAACCCCATATCATGAAGAATTATGGTTATGCTTTCTTCTGAGAGTTTTATAATTTTAACTTTTACATTGGGCCTATGATCCATTTTTAGTTATGGTATAAGAAAAGGGTCCCTCTTTGTTTCATTTTGATATGTGTGTATTCAACTGTCTTAGAACTGTTTGTTGAAAATACTGTTCTTTGCCTTTTGAATTATCTTGACACCTTTGTCCAATATCAGTTGACTAGACAAGTGAAGATTCTGGATTCCCAGTTGTATCCCACTGACCAATGTATCTGTTCTTATTCCATTATCACACTGTCCTGACTACTTTAGCTTTGTTATAAGTTTTGAAACAGGAGAATGTGAGTTATCCAAATTTGTTCTTCTATTTCAACCTTTTTTGAGTATTCTGCGTCTTTTCTATTTCCATATGTATTTTAGAATCATGGCCAGTTGGCAAATTTTTGCAATATTTGGAACTGGAATTTCCTAAGGAATGCATTGAGTCTGTAGATCAATTTGAGGCATATTTCCATCTTAACAATATTTGATTTTCTGATCCATGAACATGGGATACCCTTCTCTTTATTTAGGCTTTTAAATTTTTCTCTCATTATGTTTTTTTTTTCTATTTGCATTTTTATAGTAAGGATATTGCACTTTTGATTGATTGATAGATGTCATTATAAGTGTAATTTTTTTTCTTAATTTCAATTTTGGATTATTCAGTAATAGTAGAGAAATTCAATGGATTTTCTATATTGATCTTTTATCCTGCAACCTTGTTAAAACATTTATTAGTTCTAATAGCTTTTTATCTTATTTCTTCAGATGTCATCTGCAAATAGAGATTTCTTTACTTCTTCCTTTCCAATTTGGCTACACTTTATTTCATTTTCTTCTGTAATTGCTCTGACTTGATTGTTCTGTGCTATGTTGAATAGTACTAACAGTAGACATCCTTGTCCCAGTCGTGATTTTAGAGGGGGAAAACATTAACTATTTCACTAGCTAGTATAATGTTAGCTGTGAGTTTTTACTAGATGTGGTTTGTCAGGTTGAGGAAGTTACTTTCTATTCCTTGTGTTTTGATTTTTTTTAAACATGAAAGGGTGTTGGATTTTGTCAAATGATTCTTATGCATGTACTTAAGTGGTCATTTATGTATCTTTTATTTTATTGATATGATTTACTTTTGAATGTTAGCCCAACTTCGCATTGCTAGGAAACATTTCACCTGGTCATGATGTATAAGTGGTCGATTTTGTTTTCTGATATTTTATTGAGGATTTTAGTGTTTACATTTATAAGGAACTTATTTTTTCTTATGATATCTTTGTCTTTTTTTGGGGTATTAGTGTAATACAATGAGCTGGGAAATGTTTTTTTCCCTCTGCCATGTTTGGAAGATTTGTGAAGAATTGGTATTGATTTGTCTTTAGATGTTGGCTGTAATTAAGTTAAGCCACCTGTTCCTGGAGTTTTATTTGTGGGAAGGTTAAAAATTAGTAGTTCCATCTCTTTACTTGAAGACCCATTCATATTTTTTTATTTCTTTTTTAAAAAATATTCATCTGAAAGGCAGAGTTACAGAGAGGTAGAGGCAGAGACAGAGAGGTCTTCCACCAGTTGGTTCACTCTCCAAAGGGCTGCAATGTCCAGAGTTGGGCCAGGAGCCAGAAGCTACTTTTGGGTCTCCTCCGTGGGTGCAGTGGCCCAAGCACTTGGGCCATTTTCCACTGCTTTCCCAGGCCATGGCAGAGAGCTGGATCAGAAGAGGAGCAGCCAGGTCTTGTTCTGGTACCCATATGGGATGCTGGCACTGCAGGCGGCAGCTTTACCCACTATTCCACAATGCCAGCCCCTCTATTTCTTTTTGAGTAAGCTTCCACTGTTTATGATTTTGTAGAACTTTTTTCATTTTATCCGAATTATCTAATTTGTTGGCCTACCACTGTTCATCATTTCCCCTTGTAGTTTTTTTTATTTCTATAAGATCATTAGTGATCTTCTCTTTTTGTTCCCAATTATAGTAATTCAAGTTTTCTCAGTGATCTTCTCTTTTTGTTCCCAATTATAGTAATTCAAGTTTTCTCTATTTTTTTAAGATTTATTTGGAAGTCAGAGTTACACAGAGAGAGCAGGAGAGGCAGAGAGAAAGGTCTTCCATCTGCTGGTTCACTCCCCAGTTGGCCGCAATGGCTAGAGCTGTGCTGATCCGAAGCCAGGAGCCAGAAGCTTCTTCCATGTCTCCCACATGGGTGCAGGGGCCCAAGGACTTAGGCCATCTTCTACTGCTTTCCCAGGCCACAAAAAAGAGCTGGATCGGAGGAGGAGCAGCCAGGACTAAAACCAGCGCCCATATGGGATGCCAGTGCTTTAGGCCAGGGCGTTAACCTGCTGTACCACAGCACTGGCCCTGCTTGCTTTATATTTAGTTTCCTTTTTACCCTCATAATTATAGGGTAGAAGATTGGATTACTGATTCAAAATCTTTTTTTAAAATATAGGAATATACAGTTACAAATTTCCCTCTAAGCACTGCTTTTCTGTATCTCATAAATTTTGAAATGTTGCATTTTCTCTCTCTCATCTGCCAGTTCACTCCCTAACTGTGGGGAGCAACCCGGACTTAGACTAAGTTACTGGAATTAAGACTTATTCTATGCATCTGCTCTCCCACAATATGGCGCTGGGAGAGAAGAAAACAGTTTCTACACAGCTGCCTCCAGTTCAGCCAATAAACTGTAGGACCTGCTCCTGATTGGAGGAGAGCAGCGTACTCGGCGTGTGGGCAGCCGAGTTGGGATTGGCAGAGGAGGACTATAAAGGAGGAGAGAGACGGCATGCACCAGGAACATCTAAGGGGAACATCTAAGGGGAACACCTGTGCAGCCCCCGAGAGAGCCGGCCGGCGGTGTGCCGCTCCCCTGCGGAAGTGGGGAATGTGGCAGGGGGACCTGCCCTTCCACGGAGGTGGAAGGGACAGTAGCCAACCCGGGAAGAACCAGCAGCAAACCCGGGGAGGGCCGAGCAGACGAAAGAACAGCGCAGGGTCCTGTGTCGTTCCTCCACGAAGAGGGGGAGCGACATAATGGTGCCGTGACTCGGATATGAAGCCTAGGCAGGGTTTAGTGTCGTTCCTCCATGAAGAGGGGGAGCGACACCTAACAACAGCTACAATAGCTGGAGCTGGGCCAGGCTGAAGCCCTTAGCTCAGAAACCAATGCAGGCTTCCCATGTTGGTGGTGGGATTAAACTACCTGCTGCCACCCATGCATGGTGCGTATTATCAGGGAGCTAGAATTGGAAGCAAAGCCAAGTTGCAAACCCAGGCACTCTAATATGCAGGCATCCCAAGAAATGTTCTTACCAATGTACCAAATGCCTGCCCCTGAGTTATTTTCTAGTGGCTACCCTGAGGCTTGTAATACACATAGAAACTTATCAGAATTTATTTCAGACTTATGCAAACTTGATTCCAGTGAAATATATAAATATTATCCTTTATACCTTTATTTGCTTATCTCCTTTCTTATCCTGATATTATCATATGTATTACCTTTATATTGAACAAACTAAATAATATGTTGGTTATAATTATGACTTTCTTAAAGTAGCTAAAAAAAGAAAAAGGAGAGCAAATATATATTTGTATGTCCAACATCTGGGACCACTCTAAGGCAGTTTCTGATTCTTGCTTTCCCCTTGTGTATGGGCCACATTTCCCCATTTTTTCACGTTTCATTTTGTTGTTGTTGTTCAAAGCTGGTTATTTTAGAAAACATATTACAGGGGCTGTGGTATAGTGGGTAAAGCTGCCTGTGGTGCTGGCATCCTGTACTGGCGCTGGTTTGGGTCCTGGCAGCTCCCCTTCCCATCCAGCTCCCTGCTATTGGCCTGGGAAGAGCAGTGGAAAATGGTCCAAGTGCTTGGGCCCCTGCACCCACGTGGGAGACCTAGATGAAGCTCCTGGTCTGGCTTTGGCCTGGTCCAGCCCTGGCCATAGCAGTCAATTTCCAGAGACCTTAAATCATTGTTTTTTTTTTTTTTAAGATTTATTTTATTTATTTGAAAGGCAGAGTTATATTTAGAGGTCTTTCATCTACTGATTCACTTCCCAAATGACCACGGTGAGCTGATCCAAGGGCAGGAGCGAAGGGCTTCATCGGGGTCTCCCACATGGGTGCAGGCACCCAAGTGCTTGGGTCATCTTCCACTGCTGTCCCAGGCACATCAGCAGAGAGCTGGATTGGAAATGGAGCAGCTGGGAATCGAACTGGCACCCATATGGGATGGTGGCAGTACAGGTGGAGGCTTAGCCTTCTATGCCACAGCACCAGCCCAAAGCATTGCTTTTTTAAAAAGAATTTTCAGTAGTTTTAGACATTTGCCACAGAGAATCTGTGGAGTTCCTCACTCTGCTATCCTAGGAGTCATAACTATGGTGGGGATTTTGTTTATTATCCAGTTCAGAGGAAAGGCAGCTTTTTGGGTGTCTCTTTAGCCTTTTATACAATGAATTATCTGACTTCATAGATCAGGTGGACCTAAAGCAACGACTAAAATAGCACAACAACAACTTATGGCTAATAAGTCAACCAAGAAGAAAGAAATGATTCTCAAAAAAATCTAAAATAAGGCAGCAAAAGAGGAAAAAAGGAACAAATAGGGGGAATAAATAGTCCCATTTAATTCTATTTTTAAAGATTTTATTTATTTATTTTGGAAGTCTGAGCTATAGAAAGAGAGGGAGAGACAGGTAGAGAGAGAGAGAGAGAGAGATCTTTCATCTGCTGGTTCACTCCCCAGATGGCTGCAACAGCCAGGGCTGGACCAGGTCAAAGCCAGGATCCAGGAGCTTCATCTGGGTCTCCAACATGTGTGATAGGGACCCAGACACTTGTGCCACCCCCGATGTTTTTCCCAGGCCATTAGCAGGGAGCTGGATCAGAAGTGGTGCAGCTGAGATACGAACCGGTGCCTTTATGGGATGTTGGTTTTGCAATGCTGGCCCCCTATGATAAATTTTAAATCTAATTGTATCAATAATCAGATTAAAATAGATTAGGTAAAAAATTAGACTCAACTTATATACTGCTCAAAATAAACACTTTTTTTTAAAGTTTTGTTTTTTAAATTTATTTGAAAGACAGGATTACAGAGAGAGGAGGAGGATGAGAGAGAGAGAGAGAAAAAAATCTTACATTCGTTGATTCACTCTCCAAATGGCTGCAACAGGCCAGGCTGGGTCAGGCTGAAGCCAGGAGCTTGGAGCTTCTTCTGGGTCTCCCACATGGGTGCAGGAGCCCAAACATTTGGGCCATCTTCTGCTGCTTTCCCAGACTGATTAGCAGGGAGCTGGATTGGAAGTGGAGCTTCTGGGTCTCAAACTGGTGCCCATATGGGATGCCAGTGTCACAGGCAGAGGCTTAACCTGCTATGCCACAACACCAACCACAAGAAACACATTTTAAATATAAGGACATCAATAGGTTAAAGTAAAATGATGGGAAAACAAAGTCAAAATGGCTATGCTCAGTGCTTCTGTGGTGACCTCCAGACTTTTGCATCATTCTGTGAGTTGATAGTTGGTTGTTTTGAGCTCCTCTTTTTCTTTCTCTGGGGCTTTGATAGCACTGGACAACAGCTTTCAGATTCCTTTGGCTCTGTAACTGTTTCCCTGTGCTTATCACATGCTAGGTATGTATCTCATGAGGCAGCGCTTCCCTCCCCCCTGTGAACCATCCAGTTCATCACAATTAACTGTCATCAATCCCCCATCACCTACAGTAGAATGGCTACTGCCATATGTGGCTGGGGAACGATCCAACTCCATAATCCAACCTTAGAATCTGTTTCCTGGTACCCCATCCCTCGTCCCAAATAGTCTCCCTGGAAGCAGACTCTGAGACAGGATTTATGTGCCAGTGAGATGTGTTAGGGCACTGCTCCAAGGGAAGATTAGTGAGGGATTGTCGGGGCAGATCAGGAAGGGGAGGATGCCAAGCAGAAGTGCAGTGCAGGCAGAGTCACCCAGTAGTTACGTCTCAGTATTATCTGACAGAGGCACGTGAGTGCAACCTTGGCAAGGGAGTGGGGGACATGGTTAAGGGCCCCAGGGGGGATGTAACCTCACAGGCACTCTGGCTCCTATGTCGGAGGCCTCTCAAGAAGCACAGGTTCCCTCATTGAGAGGGAAGGCACATTGCAGCTGGGGAGTGTAAAGCAGCTGTGTAGACGCCGGGGTGGGCACTTGGCCTTGTGGCTACGATGCCCACTGAGATGCCTGCACTCCTCATTGTAGTACCTGCGTTTGGCACCTGGCTCTGGCTCTCAGTTCCAGCTTCCTGCCAGTGCAGACCCTGTGAGGCAGTGGCGATGGCTCAGTGGTTGAGTTCCTGCCACCCACGTGGGAGACCTGGGCTGAGTTCCCAGCTCCCAACTTCAGCCCCAGTCAGGGGGCCATTGAGGGCATTTGGGGGAATGAAACAGCAGATAGGAGCTGGCTGTGTCTCTGCCTCTTAAATAAAGGATTCTAAGGGGATCTGGGCAGAGTACCTACATGATCCTATACTGAGAGAACGTGGGCTGAGACAGGAAGGTCCAAACCAACACGGGGAGGGCACTGAAGTCTGCAGAAGAGAACAAGAGGAGGGGTCGATGGAGGCAGAGAGGCCCTCAGGAGGGGTCTGCTGCTCTGGGGAGTAACTGGTTCAGCATTCAGCATTGACTCAGGGCTTCTGACCTGGGGGATGCAGGAGGGGACTCCATGTGCTTCATGACGATGGGAAGAAGGAAACTCAGGAGGGCTTGGGGGTTGAGTTGGGATGTTGAGACTTTGGTTTCCTTTTTATCTGTTGGATAAAAAAGATATTTTGTGCTTCATTCCTAACATTTCTTTTCTTTTTAAAGATTTCTTTATTTGAAAGGCAGAGTTACAAAGAGAGAGAGGGAAGGGAAGTGGGGAGGGCGAGAGAGAGAGAGAGAGAGAGAGAGAGAGAGAGAGAGATTGATTTTTGAATCCACTGGTTCACTTTCCAAATGGCTACAACAGCCAGGGCCGGGCCAAATTAAAGCCAGGAGCCTGGAACTCCATCCACATCTCCTACATGGGTGGCAGGGGCTCAGGTACTTGGGCTGTCTTCAAATACTTCTTCCAGGCACATTCACAGGGAGCTGGATTGGAAGTAGGGCAGCCGAGACTCAAACTGGCACTCAGAAGGGATGTCAGCATCACAGGCAATGGCTTAACCCATGATGCCACAATTCTGGTTCCCTAAAATTTCTTAAATTGTGATGAAATACCTCCCCCAAAAAGAATTTCCCACAACATCCAGAGATGCTACTGCTGTTAAGAGATTGGAATATGGGTATTAGAAGTGATAGATATTTAATCATGACACAATATATGCATGTATTGAAACATTAGAATACCTGATAAACATGTACAATCATTGTGTACCAATTAAAAAGAAAATTAAGCTTAAAAAAACTAATTCCCAACACTGAATGATTGTTTCACTCTTCTTTGTGGGTTTTGTTTAAAATCATAGCAAAAAGCCCATATGCCTTGATTTCTTATCATTTAGTTTTACTTGTAGTCTCATTGTGATTTAGTAAACAATTTTAGAGGGGCTGGTGCTGTGGTATAATTGTCTGCAGTGAGCTGGCATCCCATATAGGTGCTGGTTCAAGTCTTGCCTGCTGCAGTTCTGATCCAACGCCCTCCTAATGGCCTGGGAAGGCAGCAGAGGATGGCCCAAGTGCTTGGGCCCCTGCACCCCTGTAAGAGACCTGAATGAAGCTCCTGGCTCCTGACTTCGGATTGGCCCAACTCCACGTGTTGTGGCCATTTAGAGAGTGAACCAGCGGATGGGAGAACTCTCTCTCTCTCTGTGTCTCTCCCCCTCTCTCTGTAACTTTAAATAAATCTTTTTTTTCCTAAGTAAATGATTGTAGGAGCTCCACTGTGTGCTAAGCAGAGGTAGTGCAGGCAGACCTGCTGGCCTCGAGGAGCTGGCAGTGTGCCAGGGAAGGCAGCTGTGCTTCGGGAGCCCCTGCACATGGAGGGACAGCTGAGGCAGCCACTGTGCTGCACGCCACAGCAGGGGTTCTCTGACCCACATGTGGAGGAGAGACAGTGGTGGCAGTGAGCACGATGCTGTGTCGGGTAGCAGCCTTGTGAGCTGAATCTGGAAAGCTGGAGAAGGCCAGCTGGAGGGCGTGTCATGCAGGGCCGGGGTGCAGGGCCTGCAGACAGTGGCACCGTGGAGGCCCACACCCAGCCGCCAATGAACTGGCCCTTGGGGAAGTTTCTTGTTCCAGCTGTTCTCCAGCTGAGGCTGGACCCCGACGTCGAGCAGAGGATGGATGGAGGGGACTGGGCCGGAAGTGAACATATCATAGCCTGTGTTCAGCCTCTTCTCAGTCCAGTGACTCATTCTCAATAATTGTCTTCCATGACTTAAAATACTCATATATTGCACGGAAATGCATCTTATTTTGAAATTTGCATTTAAAAACGGCTATTATTTTCTAACTGGTGATATAAATAGAATTCTCACAAGTTGAACTCTCATTTCCCTTTTCTCTTTCCATTTTCTGCATTGCATTTTATATCTTATCCATTTGATGAATTGATTTTCCTTCATAATATGTTCAGTTTTCAAAGTCTTATACTTCTCATGTCATGCCAAAGATTCCAAAATGGTAATAGGCAATTCTCACAACTGCCAACAGTTGAAGGCATGGGAAGACAAGGTACTAGGCTGTCTCTTTACTTTATTTTTTTAAAAATTTTCTTTTTTTGGGAAACAGAAAGGACAGAAAGAGACAGAGAACTCTTGTCTGCTGATTCACTCCCCAAATGCCCAAAATGACTGAAACTGGGCTGGAGCCAAAGCTGGTAACTGGAAATCAATCCAGGTCTCCCACATTGGGGGCAGGACCCCGATTACTTGAGCCATCACCACTGCCTCTCAGGGTCTGCATTAGCAGGAAGCTGAAGTCAAGAGCCAGAGTTGGGTACAGAACTCAGTTACTCGGATGCAGGCATTTTAACTGCTAGGCTAAATGCCTGCTGTGGGCTCTGTGTGTGTGTGTGTGTGCGTATGTTTTTAAAAGATTTATTTATTTTATTTGAAAGGCTGAGTGACAAAGGTATAGGGAGAGGGAGAGAGAGAGATCTTGCATCCATTAGTTCACTCCCCAAAGGTTGGGGCTGAGCCAGGCTGAAGCCAGGAGCCTGAAACTGCAGTGGGGAGTGAACTACATGGGTGGCAGGGGCCCAAATGCTTGGGCCATTTTCTGCTGCTTTCCCAGGCACATTAGCAGGGAGCTAGACTGGAAGTGGAGTAGCACTCCAATATGAGATGCTGGCATTGCAAGTGGCAGCAACGCTGGCCCCTCTGTAGTCTTTTTAAAAATCCCTCCTTTTTGTGATTCATTGTCCCTTACCTTGAGTCTGCAGATGACCTATCCAGAGGCTGATGCATGGACACTCTCCACTCTCCAAGGGTTGAAGTCTCCAGGGGTTTTTTCAAGAGCCCCTAGTTTCCGTGTGTGTGCCTCCTGATAAAAGAGAAGTCTAATTCAGTTTTCAGTCTGTAGAGGGAGGATGTTGTAAGCAAGTGAAGCATTGAGTTAGGAGTTTTTACTTCAGGCTAGTGGTAAATTACAGACTCAAGGTCCAAGTACAGAATATCCTGGACAATTCTACATGCAAATTGCCTTTAAGACATTTGTCTTTTTGCCCAAAGGAATGACTAACAATGTCATAATTTTACTTAAAGTTACATAAAGTAAAACTTGGAATGTTTCCCGAAACATCATGGTACAGTTTAGAACAGGAAGCACATAAATAATGGAAAAATGAGAACATTGCCAACTTTATTTGGAGCCTAACTCAGAATTAAAGCTTTTGGGAAAAAAGAATATTCAAGTTATATATTTTGAAGCTATGTTGGTAGGTGCTTATGAAATGATTTGTTTTGGTGAATTTTTTTAAAGATTTATTTATATGAAAGGCAGAATTACAGAGAGGCAGAGAGAGAGAGAGGAAGAGAGAGAGAGAGAGAGAGAGAGAGAGAAAGATCTTCCATCTGCTGGTTCATTCCCTAAATGGCCACAATGGCCAGAGCTGGGCTGATCTGAGGCCAGGAGCTTCTACTGGGTCTCCCACATGGGTGCAGGGGCCCAAGGACTTGGGCCATCCTCTACTGCATTCCCAGGCCATAGCAGAGAGCTGGATGGAAAGAGGAGCAGCCAGGACTTGAACCGGCACCCATATTGGATGCTAGTACCGCAGGCGGTGGCTATACCTGCTATGCCACAGTGCCAGCCCCTATGGTGTATTTTTAAAGCGTTGAAAGGTAGAATGAGAGGGAGAGTGAGAGAGATCTTCCATTTGCTGATTAACTCCCCAAGTGCTGCAACAGCTGGGAAACAGCCTAGTACATGAACTATCACCCTCTGCTCTCCCAGGTGCATTAGCAGGAACCTGGATCAGAAGCAGAGCAGCTGTAACCTGAACCCAAGCTCTTATATGGAATGCCAGCATAGCAAGCTTAACCTGCTGAGCCACAATGGCTGCCCCCATTTTGGTGAATTTTGTGTTTGTGTGTGTTTAAAAAGATTTATTGATTTATTTGAAAGAGCTACAGAGAGAAAGAGTTAAAGAGATCTTCCATCTGCTGGTTTACTCCCCAGATGGCCCAATGGCCAGGGCTGGGCCAGGCTGAACCCAGGAGCCAAGCACTTCCTCCAGGTCTCCCACCTGAGTAGCAGGGGCCCAGACAATTGGGCCATCTTCTGATGCCTTTCCCAGGCCATTAGCTGAATTGGAAGTATTGCAGCTGGAACACGAATTGGTGCCCATACAGGATGATGGTGTTGCAGGTGGCAGCTGTACCTGCTATGCCACAATATTAGCCCTTAGTGAACTGTGTTTTATCTTTAATAATTCTTTTTGCCTTAGGTCCATTTTATCTTATGTTATACTAGCTTTATGTATTTGCCAGGTGTATGTGTATGTATTTGTAGTTGTATGCCTATGTGCTACATAGATGCAAACATGTAAATTTATACATTTGAGACGTGCATTCACACACACACTCACAGAGCACATTGGTGGGAGCTAGAAACTTCCAAGAACCTGAAACGCCACTGTGCTGGGTTGAATTGTGTCCCCTCAAAAGAAATGATCAAGTCCTAACCCCTGGTACCTCTGAATGGGAGCTTATTTGAAATTTTTTGTAGATTTAATTAAGATGAAGTCACCTGTAAAGATGGAAGCAGAGATTGGAGTGGTGCTGCCGAAAGCCAAGAAGTGCAAGCACCTGCCAGAAACTCGAAGAGGCAAGGAAAGGCTCCTCTCCAGAGCCCTGGGTTAGGAGCATGGCCCTGCTAAGACCTTGGGTTTGAACTCACGGTCTTCAGCACCGTGAGAGAATAAAGTTCCATTTTTTTTAAATGCCACTTGGTTTGTAGTACATTGCAGTGGCAGCTGTGGTAGATTAACACAGAAGCTCTCCTAAGTCCTCAGGAGTTATGCCAAGTGGATATAACAAGTAAGCAAGGGGATGTGAACCCTGGAATTTAGGGGACGTGTCAGGAGAGGTGATATAAATTTGGTAACTGTGTATTTTGCCTTTCTTTTCTTCTAAGCTGTTTTTCTTCCTTTTTTACAATAATTTCTATTTATCTTCACTTTTGTTTGAGAGAGAGAGAAAGAGAGAGAGAGAGATTCCATCCACTGGTTCACTGATTGGACCAGGCCAAAGCCAGCAGCCTGGAACTCCATCTGGGTCTCCCATGTGGGTGGCAGGAGCCCAAGCACTTGGGCCGTCTGCTGCTGCTTTCCCAGGCTGGATCAGAAGTGAAGCAGCCAGGACTCACACCTACACCTTTTTTGGGATGCTGGAATTGCAGGTGATGGCCTAACCTGCTGCGCCACAACGCCGGCCCCAACAGCTGCTTCTTGTAGTAAACTCCTTTCTCTTACCAGCACTGGTTTCTGATGGATTGGCATCCAGCGGCGAGCAGCAATGGCCTGGTTACTTTGCCCAGCAGCAATATGAAAGGATCTTCAGAAAGTTCATGGAAAGTGTAAAAAAAAAGCCTGCATGGATTTCATACATGTTTTTACCAAATTAAACTATCTTTTAATCCCATTTCCCCACAAAGTTTCTGATGTACCCTCACACTACTAGAAGTAGTTTTCCTGTGAAAAAATATCTAGTTTGCTTTCCAGAAACTTCTCCCCAGCCAAAACCCTTAAAAATACCCTTTTCTGGGGGACCGGCTCTGTGACATAGCAGGTAAAGAAGCTTCCGCCTGCAGCACCAGCATCCCATATGGGTGCCGGTTCGAGTCCTGGCTGCTCCTCTTCCAATCCAGCTCTCGGCTATGGCCTGGGAAAGCAGTAGAAGATGGCCCAAGTACTTGGGCCCCTGCACCCATGTGGGAAAACTTGGAGGAAGCTCCAGGCTCCTGGCATAGGATTGGCGCAGCTCCTGCCGTTGTGGCCAAATGGGGCGTGAACTAGTGGATAGAAGGAAGACCTCTCTCTCTCTCTCTCTGCCTCTCCTTCTCTCTTCTGTAACTCTGATTTTCAAATAAATAAATAAATAAATAAATCTTTTAAAAAATACTCTTTTCTGGGGCTGGCGTTGTGGTGTAGCAGGTTAAGCCTTAACCTGCAGCATTGGCATTCCATATGGGCGCTGGCTCGAGTCCTGTCTGCCCCACTTCCAATCCAGCTCCCTGTTAATGTGCTTGGGAAAGCAGTAGAAGATGGCCCAAGTGCTTAGGGCCCTGCACCCATGTGGGAGACCCAGCAGAGGCTCCTGGCTGTTGCAGCCATTTGAGGAGTGAATCAGTGGATATAATTCTCTCCATCTTTCCTCCTCTCTCTGTAACCTTGCCTTACAAATAAATTAAAACATCTTTTAAAAAAAGATAAAAGAGAAGCATAATCTGTTTAATACACTTTTCCTCCCTTTAAGAGACAACTAACTGTGGCTCCTGGAGAGAAGTTCTGTGGCAGGAATGGCCTGAGACAATTTTGTAACAAGGCAGTGGGGAAGGTGCCACAGTATATGCCTGTACAATCCTGTTGGGTTTTGTGTTCAGATTTTTTGCAAGTTCTGAGCAACACAATGGATGAAACTGGAAATTCCTGTAGTTTTTAAGACAGAGGAAAGGTGTTCCTTTTGTCTTTTTGTGTTACGTTAACAAGCACAGAATGACCTTGACACCAGAGGGCAGTGTTCTATAGGAGTTGCCAGCATGTCCTTAAAGCGGGTATAATTATCTGATGGCTTGAAGAAGATGTCTTGTGAATGTGTGGATTTACCCCTGTGTTGCCGTGTGATGCACCTGCCCTGGGACTCACAGCTGCGAGTCTTAATGGCTGTAGACGTGCATGAACCGCAGGCTTGTTAACAGCACCATTCTGTTTGGTACAGTGAAGCCTCCTGCATTAATTTTCACAGTGAGCTGAGCTGTTTCCGGGGGTTATCTTGCTGGCAGGGTGGGTGGTTCGCCCCCTGCCCTGTTGGGGAGTGAAAGCCAGACTCTTGTGCAGCCAGCAAACTTGGCTTGGCTTCAGAGATGGTCAGAATTTGTGAATTTTGTTGCAAAAGAATATCTGGTCCACTTTAATGAGTTTTTTATCCAAAAACCTTTGTACAATTTATTTAATGCATGTTTATAGTTGCTTATAGTTTTAAGACAACAGATGATAGGAAGGATATTTTAATATATTATATTTGATTATCCATGTCTTTTTGCTTGATAGTTTCTATTGAATGAGGCCATATAGTAAAATATGAGTATGTATTTTCTTCTGGCATCTTGTTAAACCAGGAAAGCAAATTTCTATTGACTATGTAATTCCTCTTTTCTCCTTTTTTTTTTTTAAAAGATTTATTTATTTATGTACTTGAAAAGCAGAGTTACAGAAAGAAAGGGAGAGAGAGCTTCCATCCACTGGTTTAGTCCCCAGATGGTCGCAATGGCCAGGGCTGGGCCAAGCTGTTGCCAAGAGCCTGAAACTCCATCCAGATCTCCCACATGAGTGGCAGGGCCCAAGTACTTGGACCGTCTTCTGTTGCCTTCCCAAGCACATTAACAGGGTGCTGAATCAGAAGTGGAGCAGCCAGGATTCAAACCGGCACTCAGATGCAGGATACCAGCATTGTAAGTGATGGCTGCTTAATTTGCTGCATCACAAGGCCAGCACCTGTCATTCATTTTTGCATGTGGTATGACATAGCAGACACTATTTTTTCTTGCATATTTAATAAGTTGTGTTAATAGCATTTAGTAAGCATTATATGCTATTACTGCTTATCAGCAATGCCACCATTCTCCTATGTGCGTATTTCCCTGTGTCTACACTCACACGCACAGCCACATATTCACAAGCAGTTTTTTTTTTTTTTAATTTTTAAAATCCTATTCCATTGATCTGTTTTGTCTTGTACCATTACTACATTGCACTAAACTTCCTGGATTTACAATCTTTTAATGTCTGAAAGGTAAAATTGCCATTCATTCATTCATTCATTCATTTTGCATTGAGCCATTCATACTTGCTGAGTGTTTACTACATGCTAGTAGTAGTGTTTACTACATTGTAGTGTTTACTACATTGTCTAGAACTACGTTGTTCTAGACAATGATAATAGGATGCTGATCAACATGGTCTCTCTCCCAGAGGTCTTAGGGTTGCATTCAGACAAACAGAGGGCTCCATCCAACCTTGCCAGACCAGCAGTGTAACGGGAGGGGCAGAGGGCTGTGGGTGACTGCACTCTGCCCTCCTGCCTCAGTGCCCACGCACTCTGGCTTCACTCTTCTTGCTGTGTGTGGACTTTCTGGCTCCTGACTGAGCCCACCCCTCCACCTTGCACTGCACCCTTTTCCTTCTCACCTCACCAAGGACTCCTTACAGTAATTCTCTCTTTTCTTTCCTGTATCATCAATGTTTTCTTCTCTAACGGATCACAGCTGACACGTATGGTGAGTGAAATGCTTGCATCACCCAATAGCCTCCTCTAGCTACCCCCCAGCTGTAGGATTACTTTATAGCAACATCCTTGACTTAGCTATGTTCACTAACTCCAGTCAGACACTCATCTCCATCACTGCTCCCAAGCTCCTTCTTATTTGAGACCACCAGTGACTTCCATGCTGCTAAGCCCATCAGCCAATTCACATACCTCCTATTACTTGACCTCCCAATTGCTGATCATTTCCCTTTTCACTTAGTGTATTAGGCCATACCTGAGGCCAGGTACTTATAAAGAAAGAGGCTTATTAACTGACAATTCTGGAGGTCCAAGGACATGGCACCGGCATCAGCTCAGCTCTGGTGAGGGCACACAGGGTGGGTTGCACCTTTGCAGGAGCAAATATGAGACGAGAGTCACATCTTCAGACAGGAAGCCACGGAGCTATCCAGGGTTCAGGCTTGCTCTTAGGAGAACTACCCATGAAAATCATTTCAATCCCATGACCTAAGAAGCTCCTAGTAGATCCCAGCTCTTAACATCACCACAGGGGGAACAGAGCTTCCAACGTACAATCCCTCTGGAGACCAACTCAAACCGCATCCAAACTGGTGCCCTTGGCTTCTGGGACACCACTCTCTTGGTTTTTCCTTTGATTCGTTGGCTGCTTCTTCTCAGAGTCCTTTGATTCTTTCTATTTGTTTCTCCTAACTCTAAATTCCGGAGTGCCCCAGGGCTTAAGTTTGGGCTTGTTCCTTTCTCTGTCTATACTCATTCACTTGGTGGCCACGTTAGACTTTAAATATCAACGCTATACTCCAGATTTATATCCCTGGTTCCTTCTCCTCTGAGCCCCACACTTGGGAGTCCACCTGTCTCGTGACAGTTCACTTGGATGTCAGATGGGCATCTCAGACTTCTGTGTCCCGAACTGCACTCCCGACATTACCAAACTGCTCTTCTCGCCCCTCCTAACATCTCTGTATATTGAGTTGCATGACTCAGCTTCTGTTTCCTTCACAGCTCCATGGACTCCACCTCTCAGATCCTGTGTCTGACCTCTGCATGTGACCGTCATGATGCCATCATCTCCCAGCCACCACTGTTTCGCAGTTGAGTCTACGATGGCCGTTGGCCCCGTTGTCGCTCTCCCTGCTCTGCTCTCACTTCCCCCCTTCCTAGTCTATATTATGCGTACTGCAGAGGGAGTAGTCCTCACTACTACTAAATGTGAGTAGGCATCACTCACATTTCTGCCATAACCCGGGGGCTCCTTAGAGTAAAGCGAAGTCCTTACAGTAGCCGTCAAGGCTTCACTTGGTTCTGTTCCCTGCCGCCACTGCTTCTCTGACTTCCTCCTCCATTCCGCCCCAGTCCCTCCGACCTGCCAGCCTCTTGCTGTTCCTTGAAGGCACCTGCCCCTTTCAGGGCATATCCTCATGGCTCATTCTGTCCTCATCTTTGGGATTTTGTGTGAATGACACCTTTTCAGGGAAGTCTTTTTTGGTCGTACTATTTATACTTTAAAATGTTTCTTGTAGTTTAACAATATTTATTTATTTGAGAGAAAGAGAGAGGGAGAAAGAATACGCCCCTATCTACTGGTTCATTTCTCAAATGCCTGCAAAGGCCAGGGCTGAACTAGGTCAAAACTGGGAGCTGGGAATCAATCCAGGCCTTTTCCATGTGTGAGGCAGGGAGTCAGACGGCTTGTTGCCGCCCAGCGTGAGCATTAGTTGGAAGCTGAATTGTGAGTGAAGTCAGGATCCAAACCCCAGCCTTCTAATATGGGATATAGGTATGTTAAGCTCTAGACCAAACGCTGCTCCTATAATTCTTTTATTAATTAGAATGAAAGAGTGAGAGAACCCCATCTGTTGGTTCACTCTTCTGCCCACCATATCTGTTTGAGGCTGAAGCTGAGAGCCAGAAACACAATCCAGATCTTCCGTACAGGTGGCAGGAACCCAAATACCTGAGCCCCCACTATAGCACTGCCCGCCCCTCCAGGAGGCTGGAGTCTGGGGCCAGAGCTGCCAGTGGAATCCAGGGACTCCAACCAACATGCAATGTGGGCATCTTCATTGCATCTAAAGTGGTAGGCCAAAAGCCTATCCCCCTGTTTATAATTGTAATGCCTTCCCACCTACTTCCTATTTATTTATTTATTTCTTATCTAACTCATTACCAGCTAACATATTCTCTTTTTATTTTTGCCTATTTGTTTATTTCCTACTAGGCTGTAGATTCCCTAAGAGCAGAGATTTCTGTGTGTTGCATTAAAAGTTGTTTGTGGAGCACCTAAACAGTGCCTGTTACTGAAAGTCTGGTCCTTGTAACAGTGCTGAATCAGAATAACAAGGGCAAGGTTTGAGGGTAAAGAAAAACTTTAATCTGTCAATGGATGAGGAAAGTAGTAGAATGACGTCTCAAGAACTATCTTCCAGGGCCAGCATTGTGGCATGGGGGGTGGAGCTGCCTTCTGCAGTGCTGGCATCCCATGTGAGTGCCGGTTCAAGTCCCAGCTGCTCCACTTCCAATCCAGCTCCTTGCTAATGCACCTGGGAAAGCAGCAGAGGATGGCCCAAGTTTTTTGGCCCCTGCAATTGAGTGGGAGACCCAGCAGAGGCTCCTGGCTCCTGGCTTTGGTCAGGCCCACCCCTGGCTATCATGGCCATTTGAGGAGTGAACTAGCAGATAGAAGATTCTCTCTCTCTCTCTCTCTTTCTCTATTTCTCTCTTTCCTTCTCTCTCTCTCTCTCTCTCTCTCTCTTTCTCTCCCTCTCTCTTTTTGTGGCTGGGCCTTTCGAATAGAAAATATAAATCTTTGAAGAAAATGAAAAACAAAGAAGAACGATGGTCCTCCCAAGTGAGGGCGGTTCAGGGTTTCCCAAAGGGGAAGCTGCGTTTCGGAGGTCTGACTGATAACACATCAGGAATTGGAGGCAGGGACTCAGGAGCAAACAGCCAAATGCCAAAGCTGGTTGTGGGCCCAATAACAGGATATTTGTTATAAATCTCAAATGTCAGCACAATTTCTTGAGAAACATGCTGAATGAGAATTGATGGCTTGATCTTAACATGGGTGGAACATAACCGCACGTTCTGCCTGGGTGAGTAGCTGTGAACATTATTTGGCTGGCATCTGAAAGAGGCAGAGCACTGTGTTAGGAGAGTCTGGTGTTTCATTAACCATAATGAGGCCCATTCACCCTAACATCTGTGATTAGTAAGGCTGATTGTGCCCTTAGTTGCCCACACCCCACTATACCCTGTTTGGTTACCTGCGCCCCATCACACGCTGCTGCATGCCTAGTGTATACCTGTGGGGAGCAACTGGGAGCAACTTGGACTAGACTAAGTTACTGGAATTAAGACTTATTCTATGCATCTGCTCTCCCACAATATGGCGCTGGGAGAGGAGGAAACAGCTTCTACACAGCTGCCTCCAGTTCAACCAATAAACTGTAGGACCTGCTCCTGATTGGAGGAGAGCAGCGTACTCGGCGTGTGGGTAGCAGAGTTGGGATTGGTGGAAAAGGACTATGAAGGAGGAGAGAGACAACATGCACCAAGGAACATCTATCTGAAGGAACACCTGTGCAGCCCCCGAGAGAGCCGGCCGGCGGTGTGCCGCTCCCCCGTGGAAGGGGGAAAAGTGGCAGGGGGAACCGCCCTTCCACGGAGGTGGAAGGGATGGTAGCCAACCCGGGAAGAACCAGCAGCAAACCCGGGAAGGGCCGAGCAGACAAAAGAACAGCGCAGGGTCCTGTGTCGTTCCTCCACGAAGAGGGGGAGCGACATATACCAAGCGCTCAGTATTTGCTGAATGAAGGAATGAAATGTCACTTAATATTCAAATAGGTGCTTGTCAAGTTTTATAATTTCTTTCAATGAGTTTATTTCAAAGAAGACGGCCCCCTTTTCGGTCATTGAATGTTTAAATCTGATCATTTTTTGCATTCATCTTTACCATGGGAGCTGTATTTGGCTAATACTTTAACCATAGGTTTGATAAGTTCTTATATGTGTCTGATTCAAATATTTACATCAAGGTTAAAGGAAAAGACTAGTTTGGATTTGTTGAGAGTTTATTTTTCCAGACAGCATTTCAATTGATGGTATAGAGAGCAAGCTCACTCAGAAGCAGCCCAGGGCAGGGAACTTCCCTGTGGTGCTGAAGGGTTTCTTCCCCTTTTGATATTGTGGTAGACGCTGTAGTAGTAGGAATAACAACAGCGAGGTTGATGAGAATTGCCAGCATTTAATGGGATGCTGCACTGCGTGCCAAGCACTGTGTGGGCGTTACCTATACTTCCTCACTTAAACCTTATAAACCAGGCACTGCTATTCCCACATCATAAATGACAGAACTGAAACTTGGATACGTTATGTGATGTGCAGCCAAACTCCATGATGGTCCTCACCTCCTGGTGTTTGCCTGCTTGTGTGGTCCCCTCTCACATTGTTCCTGGCTTAGTGGTCTCTACCCTCATGGATGGATTGATGCTATTAGCCTGAGAGTAGGTTTGTAATAAAAGCAAATTCGACTTTCCCTTTCTTTCTCTTCCCCTCTGTCTTCCACCAAGGGATGACTCAGCAGGAATGTCCTCGCTAGACTAGCAGCCATGTGAACATCTGTTATGCTGAATTACCTAGTCTGTGGAATTCTGTCGTAGCCCCCAGTGGACTACGACTTGACCCGGGGACAGTCAGCTGCCGAGTTTTGAGGATGCTCAGGCAGCCTATGGGTAGGGATCAGCCTATGGGTAGGGCTCAGGCCCCTGGGGTAGGGATCAGAGACCTCTACCTGTCAGCCGGTGAGGAATTGAGATCTGCCAACAGCTCATGACTAAGATGGAAGTGGAGCCTCCAGCTCCATGGGCACCCTGGTCGGCAGCTTGAGTGCTGTCTTGTGAGAGACCCTGAACCCAAACCACCCAGCTAAGCTGCTCCTGGATTCTTGATCCTTAGAAACTGTGGGAGATGTGAACTGACAGTGCTTTGAAGCTGCGGAGTTTTTGCACCGTGCATTAGACAGTGGCAGGGGGCCCATCTCAGTAACTTGAGCCAGATCAGAGTGTGGAGAAGTGATGGAGCTAAAATTTGAACTTGGTTTTGTCAGACATCAGAGCCCGAGCTCATGACTCCTGGCTCCACTGGGCTCAGCCACAAATCTGCCATGCTCACCCTGGGCCCATTGCAAGCTGCACCTGAGTCTTGGGGTTTATGGGCCTTCAGGACTCAGAGTGGGGCTAAGAATGGGCCCTATGACTGCAAATGGCTTCTTTTATTCATTTCCTGTATCAGATATTTTACCTATTTTATTTTATTTTTAAAGATTTATTTATTTATTTGAAAGACAGAGTTACACACAGAGAGAAGGAGAGGCAGAGAGAGAGAGAGAGAGGTCTTCCATCTGTTGGTTCACTCTTCAATTGGCTGCAACGGCTGGAGCTGTGCCTATCTGAAGCCAGGAGCCAGGAGCTTCTTCCTGTCTCCCATGCGGATGCAGGGCCCCAAGGGCTTGGGCCACCTTCTACTGCTTTCCCAGGCCATAGCAGCGAGTTGGCTTGGAAGTGGAGCAGCCGGGTCTCAAACTGGTGCCCATATGGGATGCCCGCTACGCCACAGCACTGGCTCCTTACCTGTTTTAAATTCTCTGAATTATTAATTTTTTGGTGGGGGGAAAGAAAGGTATATTGTCATGCACATGATGTAAATAAGTGAAGCAATATTTATAATTATATATCAAATAATATGACATCTACAAAATTTTAATACTTTTTCTATATTTACACACACAAAACAAGACAGTGTGATATTTGTCTTTCTGGGTCTGGCTTATTTCTCTCAGCATTGTGATCTCCAGTTCCTTCCATTTTGTTGCAAATGAGGCACAGTTATACGGTACCAGTTGTGACCTCCAGCTTGAACCAGATGCAGACTTCACTTTTATGGAAAGAGCCAGAGAGTGAGGACTGTAGGCTTTGAGGATATACACTAGTGTTTGAAAATGTTGTCTTGATCCAGTTTTGAAGCCCTGGGTAGAAACCATACAGTTCCCCGTCTCAAGCAGCTGGTTAAGTCCGTACCCCAAGCCACCTGACCTCCCACACTCTGGGGCCTCACACACCTACCCTCATTGCTCCAGGACTAGTGCCGAAATGATTCGAATCGGCCAGACCTAAATCTGCTTGAAGACTACAACACTTCCTACAGCTCCCCCTCCCCTGCTGCCTCCTGATGGATCCTTCTCCTTCCCCGGCTGGCCCTACACGGTGTACTGCGTTCCCCCCAAGGAAGTGACCAATACAACTGTGAAACTTTCTGGTTTCTTTCCTGACCTGTATCTGCCCTCACCCGTACCTACCCAAGGTAACATGGTTAATACAGTGAACCATCTGATTTTGGCCACAGCTACTCAAGTAAATCATGGTAGTGCCAAAATAGCAGTAGACAATATATGAGTGAGTGGGTGTGACAGTGTTCCAGTTAAACTTTATTTATAATATCGGGTGATGGGCCAGAGTCAGCCCACAGGCCGTGGTATACTGATCTATGCTTTAGAACATCTTTGTAGATGCAGATTTTTTCTGATCAATGGGTAACCTTAAAGAAAGTTCAATACTATGAACCAGCAAATGGTTTCAAACTATTAGTTAGCTGACACTGAAAGACTCTAGCACAAATCCTTAAAAGCATTTTATCATACTCTGTGAACTGTTTAGCTCTGGGGCCTGTGTGCAACCCATAGTCACACTAATAACTTCATATGATTTCAGAATGACAATAATAAAAATGGAGCCACATTCGGAATGCTGACTGGATGCCAGCTACTGTGTCTACTACGAATAATTCTCCCAAGGACAACTGTGTCTCCCCATTTTCTAGGTGACCAAACTGAGGCTTAGAGAAGCCTAAGATATTAAGCATCTAGTAAATAGTAAGGCAGCAGACAATTCCAGGGGTCTGCTTAAAGACCCCGTCCCTAACCCCGCCATGCAGTTGCATTTCTGCGTTGCCTGGATCACCTCTGAAGCTTGTTGAAGCCATCCTGTACCAGTGTGTATTGGCTTCAGGTACAATTACTTAAGACAGTATTTCTTTGGTTAAATAACTTTTGATTTTAGATACTCCCCAAAAGGACAGACATACTTTTTTGATAATTGGGTGTTGTACACAGTGACAGGACTGATTCTTGCACTCATTTGAGTTCATAATAGAATATATTAGTTTAGTTGGAATTGTTAATGCTCCCTTGGGGAGAATCAAGTGCCCAAGGCACTGATTGATAAATCAATAAATCTTTAGTGAGCCTGGTAAATCAACTGTCACACATATGTCAGCCTTTTCTCCAGAGTATAGATTTTACCCAGAACAAGTGTGTTGGTTCTTTTCCATCATTTTCTCCCTCAGAATTGTAATATACTAAGGTACTTAAACAAATCCCCAAGATTGCAAGCTTTTTTTCTTCTCCCATTTTCCTTTCTTTAAAAATAGCAATAGGGATCATGCTTTTTCCAGCAATCTTAGGGAAAGAATTCCGTTGTTTGCGTATTTGCATTTCAACCCCTAACCTCTCCTGAGGACAAATGACTGTCTGACTATTAAGCCCACAGGCACAGCACTGGGACTGCGGATTAAGCTTCTGAATGCTGACTAGTTTTCCGCAGCTTTCCCAGCGTGTGTGAAGAATGTGTTTGTAGCTGGAAGGCAAACAGAACATCCAAAGCCGAGCAAGAATTTTGAAAAATAGTTGTCTTATGTATAAATTTATTTTGCTCTTAGTGTTTTTATTCTTGGCTGTTTCATGATTCCTTATTTCTCCTTTCTTTTCAGATAGCTTAGCTTTGTTTGATATTCTCATGACCCAAGTTTTGGTCACTTGTGGTCCAATGCTGAAGTCTTGATTTGTACATATTCTTTGTTTCTTTATGGTTTAAGTACCAAGTCACGGTGGAGGGGTTCAGACACACGCCCTCCCCATCCAGAGAAGGCCTGGGGATTTCCATACAAGATGTGTGCCTGGCCCTGCCTCTTCACAGATCCAGTTAGACAGGTACTGGGAGGTGACAACATGGGTTTGCAGCACTTGTAATAGAAACAGCACAGCTCTGGGCTGCGGATTTATTTCTTGAACAGTTTGCATTATGTTTGTGCTACTTCCAGAGCAAAATAAATGTGTTTTCTTGGCTCTCGCTTTGCTGTTAGTGAAGCAGCATATATTGTAGACGTCTGGATTATATCTGGATAGGAAAACCAAGCTGATCTGATGACTTGGCACACTGACATAGAGGGTTGCCAGTTTACCGAGTATCTCTTCCTGCAGAGTTCTGTCTGTCAGGAGGGAAGGCAAGGCCTTATCCCAAGCGTGGTAAAATCCAGTCCCTGCTCTCTGGAGCTCAGGATACAAGATGATCCCCAGAGAATTTCCCATTAGCAAAAGAATCCAGAGAGAGACTGAGGAGAAGGCAGCAGCGTAGATGGACCTTAGAGGGTTGATAGCATTTTTTTTTTTTTTTTGGACAGGCAGAGTTAGACAGTGAGAGAGAGAGAGAGAGAGAGAGAGAGAGAGACAGGAAGAAAGGTCTTCCTTTTTCATTGGTTCACCCCCCACATGGCCACTACGGCCGGTGCACTGCGTGGATCTGAAGCCAGGAGCCAGGTGCTTCTTCCTGGTCTCCCATGCAGGTGCTGGGCCCAAGCACTTGGGCCATCCTCCACTGCACTCCTGGGCCACAGCAGAGAGCTGGACTGGAAGAGGAGCAACCGGGACAGAATCTGGCACCCCAACCGGGACTAGAACCTGGGGTGCCAGCACCGCAGGCAGAGGATTAACCAAGTGAGCCGCGGCGCCGGCCAAGGGTTGATAGCATTTCAACAGCGTAGCTGCAGTTGGGGTGGGTGTTTGTCTAGCAGTTAGGGTGCCCACATTCTGCATCAGAGTGCCTGAAAAGCCTGCAAGGCATTCGAGGGAAATGCCTGCTGAGACCTGTCTCAGGTGTGTCCAGACAGAGCTCTTACTGTCACCCGCTGGGTCAGTTTGTCGTGGGTGATGTGCACCCAGTGTCTGCCTGGTCCCAGCTGTCGGGGCAACCTTCAGCAACCCTTTCCTTGATCTTTACATTCTTTATCTGTTCCCAGAAATATCCTCCTTCAAACTGGTCAGCAGCCTGCTAGTGGCCTCTTTTCAGACAGTGCCCTCCCTGTCTCAGTCATGTTCTAGAGAAAGTCTCCAACCTGTGGGAAACTCACCTGTGCTCACCTTTTCAGGTCAAACCAATGTATATTCACTGTGCAATGATAAATGAAAATTTGCTACCTTAGAATATATAAATTCTGACTTTGGAACACTTCCCAACACTCATTAATAGTCACTGGAGGGGCCAGCACTGTGGCGTAGTGGGTAAAGCCACCGCCTGCAGCGCTGGCATCCCATATGGGTGCTGGTTCGAGTCCTGGCTTCCGCACTTCCTATCCAGTTATCTGCTATGGCCTGGGAAAGCAGTAGAAGATGGCTCAAGTTCTTGGGTCCCTGCACCAGTGTGGGAGACCCGGAAGAAGCACCTGGCTCCTAACTTCGGATGGGTGCAGCTCCGGCTGTTGTGGCCAATTGGAGAGTGAACCAGTGGGTGGAAGACATCTCCCTCTCTCTCTCTGCCTCTCCATCTGTCTCTGTAACTCTGATTTTGAAATAAATAAATAAATCTTAAAAAAAAGTCACTGGACTGAGCCAGCGTTGTGGTGCAGTGGGTTAAGCTGCTGCCTGCAATGCTGGCATCCCGTATGAGCCAGCTGTTCTATCTAGCACCCTGCTAATGCACCTGGGAAAGCAGTGGAAGATGGCCCAAGGACTTGGGCCCCTACACCCACATGGGAGACCCAGATGGAGTTTCAGGCTCCTGGATTTTGGCCTGGCCCAGCCGTAGCTGTTGTAGCCATCTGGGGAATGAACCAGCAGATAGAAGATTCTCTTTCTCTCTCTCTCTAACTCTGCCTTTCAGATAAATACATAAATAAATAATTAAATGACTAGCTAACTAAATAAATAAGTCACTGGGCTTGTGTCTCCTGGGTCTAGGTCATTCATATTCTCCCATGAATAAACCTTATATTAATGTCTTTACAGAGCCTGTTTTGTTTCCATTGACACTGGGTTCAATACCCATCTCTGGCTCCTGACTCCAGCTTCCTGCTAATGCAGATCCTGGGAGGCAGTGGTGGTGCCTCAAGTGTTTGGGTTCCTGCCACCTGTGTAGGAGACTTGGATTGGGTTCCCAGCTCCCAGCTTTAGCCTGGCTCAGCCCTAGCCAGTGCAAGCATTTGGGGAGTGAACCAGGTGATAGGAGCTCTCTCTCTGTCTCTGTTTCTCTGCCTCTCAAATAAAAACATTTTTTTTAATTGAGAAAAAGAAAACAGTGCAGCTACCTCTTGTCATAACTGAAAGCAGGGGAGAAGGAGTGTGTGTGTGTGTGTTTCTCTGGGGAATAATGAGCTATTCGGTTTGGCTGGCATAAATGTAGGAGAGCAACTGGGAGATGATTTTCTAAAAATAATTTAAATTTAAGACTCATTTAGGAGAATAGCAAAGCTTATTTTCCTTTCACATGCAGTAAAATTAGATCCTTGTCCACAGGGATGATGATTACATTTTTCATACAGCTAATGTCAAATCCATTGTTGGCTGTTTTGTAAATCAAAATGTGACTGACACCTAATGAACCCTATGTTGGAATTTTTAAAAATAGTTACAGCAATGCTGCCCTCTAGGTCAGCGTACTGACGTAGTGAAATTCTGTTATACAACCTGTGCTTTCTAAATCTTTAAAATTATTTGCCAGTGCTTTAGAACTGGGAGTTGGTCACCTAGTCTAGGCCAGAGATCTGAATTAGTGGCAAATGGTTTAAACTACTTTGTGGTTTTCGAGGGATGACTTCAACCTATTATTTGAATGAACAGAAACATGTCACTTGTAGTGTAGGATAGGAATAAGATTAAATTGCCTTTTTATTAAAAATTCTGCTTTGTGGATTTTTTGGGTTACGTTGCATTATTAGAACACAGTAAGTCACACTGCATACTGTTTCTGGTTTTTGCTTGAGAGACATGCAGTCATGCCCTGTAAAATGACATTTTGGTCAATTACCCACCATGTGTGTTACTAGTGGTCCTCTAAGATTACGTTGCCTTGTGATGTGGTGGCCATCCTTGGTTGTCTAAGACAAGTGCGCTCTACAGTGCTTGCACAACGACAAAATCGACTCAGAACATAACTCCATCATAAGTGATGCAGGACTGGATCAATATTTTGAATAAACTGAGGAATTCTACTATGTTTGTATTGGAGGAACCAGGGAAACTCATTGAATAAGACAGAGGTCTCAGAAACAGGTTAAACTGTGCTGTTTGAGCATGAGATAGATTAGGGTCTGACAGGAGGACCTTCTACTGGCTTGAAATCGATATGTTTAGTGACAGTTCTGAGAAATTACCAGTAGTAAGAGAGTCATAGCACACTTCTAGAATTCATCCTCATGGTTTAGTATGCCGGCAAATCACCGGGCGAGCTGTAGAGTGAGCATTCGTATGTCTCTTCTTCCCTTTCCTTTTTTTTGACTTCTTTTGGATTGATTTAAAGAAATAATTTCCTCATCTCCCTCCCTCCAGTGATTACCTGAAACTTCAAAATTATTTGAAAATGTATAAGAGTGCTAAATAATGTTCATCAGAGCCTTTGCTGTGCACCCGAACCACATGACCACTCTGAGGCACACCATCTATTTCTCTTTCTGACTGTGCTGTTATCGCTGTCTCTCTTACTTTATATTCCTAAATCCCCCAAGGCCCTTTTATAATTACTTTGTGAGATCAGTGTTCATTAATACTCACCCACATATTTACCACTCTGTGTGGTGTTCACCCCTTCTGCGTCTCTGGCATTCCTTATGGGCTCATTTTCTTTCCACCTAAAATACATACTTTAAAAGTTTTCACTGGCTTGAGTCTGCTGATCATAAAAATCTCACCATTTTTGTGTATCTAAAGGTCTCTATTTCAACTTTCACCATTATTTTGATTTGCATTTTGGCATCATTTCAGACTTAGGAGAAAAGTTGCAAGAATAATATGAAGAGGCAGGCGTAGTGGCGAAGTGGGTTAAGCCACCACCTGCAGTGACAGCATCCCACATGGACACCAGTTTGAGCCCCGGCTGTTCACTTCCAATCCAGCTCCCTGCTGTGGCCTGGGAAAGCTGTAGAAGATGGCTCAAGTGCTGGGGCTCCTGCACCTATGTGGGAGACCCAGAAGAAGCTCCTGGCTCCTGGCTTCAACCTGGGCCAGCACTGGCCACTGTGGCTATCTGGGGAGTGAACCAGCTGATGGAAGATCTCTCTCTCCCTCCCCCCCCCACCTTAAATAAATCTTTTTTTTTTTTAAAGAACAATCAAAGAGTTCCTCAAACCCTTTACTCGGATTTCAAACCCTTTACTTGGATTTCACAAATGTAAGGTTATTGCACCTGTGTTATCTCCTTTGGATGGAGATCGTCTCTCCCCTTGTCTCCCTCTAATTCCCCGCCTTCCACTGGAATTTTATTCTTTAACTGATGAGCATCTCCTGGCAAATACCTTGAAGTCATGGAAGTATTATGTTGCTCACGTTTTTACTTTTTTTTTTTTTTTTTTGACAGGCAGAGTGGACAGTGAGAGAGAGAGACAGAGAGAAAGGTCTTCCTTTGCCGTTGGTTCACCCTCCAATGGCCGCCGCGGTCGGCGCGCTGCGGCCGGCGCACCGCACTGATCCGATGGCAGGAGCCAGGAGCCAGGTGCTTTTCCTGGTCTCCCATGGGGTGCAGGGCCCAAGCACCTGGGCCATCCTCCACTGCACTCCCTGGCCACAGCAGAGAGCTGGCCTGGAAGAGGGGCAACCGGGACAGAATCCGGCGCCCCGACCGGGACTAGAACCTGGTGTGCCGGCGCCACAAGGCAGAGGATTAGCCTAGTGAGCCGCGGCGCCAGCAGTCAATTATTTTTCAAATAAGTTCGAGTCCTAGCTGCTCCACTTTCAATCCAGCTCCCTGCTAATGCACCTGGGAAAGCAGCAGAGGATGGACCAAGTAGTTGGACTCCTACCACCTACATGGGAGACCCAGATGAAGCTCTTGGCTTCTAAGGCTTCAGCCTGGCCCAGCCCTGGCCATTGCAGCCATTTGGGGCGTGAACCAGCAGATGGAAGATCTCTCTCTGTCTCTGTCTCCGTCTCTTCTTCTATCTCTTTAACTCTGCCTTTTAAAAAATTAATTAATTAATCTGAAAAAAATGCTGTCTTAGAGAGAGAGACAGAGAGAGAGAGAGATCTTCCAAATGCTGGTTCACTCTCCAAATGACACCAACAACCAGGACTGAGCCAGGCAGAAACCAGAGCCAGGAACTTCTTCCAGGTCTGCCACATGGTTGGCAGGGACCCAAGGACATGGGCCATCTGCTGCTGCTTTCCCAGGCACATTAGCAGAGAACTGGATTGGAAGTGGAGCAACTCTGGCTTGAAGCAGTGCCCGATGGGATGCTGGGGACACAGGCCGTGGCTTAACATTAGACCTGTAGCATCTATTTCGCTCTAAGAGTTTTATAGCTGTAGACCCTGAATTTAGATCGTTGATTCATTTTGTGTTAAGTTTCATTTGTGGTGTAAGCTAAGGGTCCACTTACATTCTTTGTGAGTGAATACACAGTTTTCTCAACAGTATTTGTTGAAAAGTTTGTCTTTTCCCCATGGATGGTCTTGACACAGTTTCTGAAGACGCATGGATCATGTATGGTTTATTTCAGGAATTTATATTCTATTTTGTTGGTCTATATGTCTGTCCTGATGCCAATCCCACTCTGTTTTGATTACTGCAGCTTTGTAGTAAGTTTTGAAATCAGGAAGTGTGAGATTTCTAACTTTATTTTTATTGTTTAAGATTATTTTGGCTACTTTGGGTTCCTTGAGATGCCATATGAATTTAAGACGGACTTTTCTACTTCTACAAAAACTATCATTGGGATTTTGATCAGAATTGCATAGCAGCGGGGCCGGTGTTGTGGCATAGTGGGTAAAACTGCCACCTGCAGTGCTGGCATCTCATATAGGTGCCATTTTGAGTCCCAGCTGCTCCACTTCCCATCCAGCTCTCTGGTATGGCCTGGAAATGCAGTGGAAGATGGCTCAAGTCCTTGGGCCCCTGCATCATGGGGGAGACCTGGAGGAGGAGGTTCTTGGCTCTTGGCTTTGGATCAGCACAGCTCCAGCTGTTGTTGCCATCTGGGAAGTAGGTGGAAGACTGACTCCCCCCCCCCCCTCTCTCTGTTTCTGCCTCTCTGTAACTCTGCCTTTCAAATAAATAAATAAATAAATAAATCTTTTTGAAAAATAATTGACAGCTGGCTCCGCGGCTCACTAGGCTAATCCTCTGCCTTGCGGCGCCGGCACACCGGGTTCTAGTCCCGGTCGGGGCGCCGGATTCTGTCCCGGTTGCCCCTCTTCCAGGCCAGCTCTCTGCTGTGGCCAGGGAGTGCAGTGGAGGATGGCCCAGGTGCTTGGGCCCTGCACCCCATGGGAGACCAGGAAAAGCACCTGGCTCCTGGCTCCTGCCATCGGATCAGTGCGGTGCGCCGGCCGCAGCGCGCCGACCGCGGCGGCCATTGGAGGGTGAACCAACGGCAAAGGAAGACCTTTCTCTCTGTCTCTCTCTCTCACTGTCCACTCTGCCTGACAAAAAAAAATTGCATAGAATCTATGTATCTCATATCTCCTTGAGTAGTATTGACATCCTGTCATTTATTTATGTCTTCCTTAATTTCTTTCAGCAATGTTTTATGTTGTGTATAAGCCTTTCATTTCCTTGGTTAAATTTCTTCCTAAGTATTTTATTCTTGCTGATGCTATTGTAAAAGGATTTTTTTTCTTAATTTCCTTTTCAGATCATTTATTGCCAGTGTATATAAATACAACTGATTTTTTGCATGTTGATTTGAATCCTGAAACATTATTAAATCAGATTGTTAGTAATAATAATGTTTGGGGGAATATTAGAGTTTTCTACATATAAGATCATGTAATCTGTGGCCGGCGCCGTAGTTCACTTGGCTAATCCTCTGCCCGCAGCACCTGCACCCCGGGTTCTAGTCCTGGTTGCTCCTCTTCCAGTCCAGCTCTCTGCTGTGGCCTGGGAGTGCAGTGGAGGATGGCCCAAGTGCTTGGGCCCTGTACCCGCATGGGAGACCAGGAGGAAGCACCTGGCTCCTGGCTTCAGATTGGCGCAGCGCGCTGGCCGCAGTGCGCCGGCTGTAGCGGCCACTTGGGGGTGAACCAACAGAAAATGGAAGACCTTTCTCTCTCTCTTTCACTGTCTAACTCTGCCTATCAAAAAAAAAAAATCATGTAATTTGTAAACGTAGATAATTTTATTTTTTTCTAATTTAAATGTCTTTTCTTTTTCTTACTTAATTGCTATGACTAGAACTTGCAGTACTATGTTGAACAGAAGTGACAAAAGTGGGCATCCTGGTCTTGTTCTTGACAAGGAAAAGTTTTGAATCTTTCACCACTGTGTATTATCTTAGCTGAGGGTTTCTCATATGTAGGCTTTATCATATTGAGGAAATTTTCTTCTATTCCTCGTTTATTGAGTGTTTTTTTAAGGTTTATTTATTTGAAAGGCAAAGTTACACAGATAGAGGGAGAGACAGAAAGAGAGGGATCTTCCATCTGCTGGTTCACTACCCAAATGGCCACAATGGCCAGGGATGGGCCAGTAGAAGCCAGGAACGTGGGTGGCACATGAGACTTCCTTTGTACCCAAACATCCTCTGCTGCTTTCTCAGGTGCTTTAGCAGGGAGCTGGATCGGAGGTGGAGCATCTTGATTCACTGGCATGCAAATGGGATGCCGGCATTGTAAACCGTGGCTGAACCCTCCGTGCCACAATGCCAGCCCCTTATGGAGTGTTTTTATTAAGCATTGTCAAATGCTTTTCTGTATCCATTAAGATGATCATGTGAGAGGGAGAAGGAAGAAGGGTTGGAGCATGGGCGGGAGAGGGTATGGGGGAAAGTGTCACTATGTTCCTCAATCTGGATATATTAAATACATGGAGCTTCTCTAACTTAAATAAAATTTAAAAATTTTTAAAAGATGATCATGTAAGCTTTTAAAAATTCATTCTACTTACATGATGTATTACATTGATTAATTTTTTGTTTGTTGAACCATCCTTGCATTGTTGGAGTAAATGCCACTTGGTTATGGTATATAATCCTTTTCATATTCTGCTGACCCACTTCACTGATATTTTGTTAAAGATTTTTCATTAATATTCATAAGAGGTGCATTGGTCTCTAGTTTTATGTTCTTGTTGTTACTTGTCTAGCTTTGGTATCAGGGCAACGCTAGCCTTGTAGAATGAGTTGGAAAACATTTCCTTCTCTTCAGTGTTTGGAAGTATTTAGCAGAATTGGTGTTAATTTAATTTTTTTGACAGGCAGAGTGGATAGTGAGAGAGAGAGACAGAGAGAAAGGTCTTCCTTTTTGCTGTTGGTTCACCCTCCAATGGCCGCCACAGCTGGTGTGCTGCCGCCGGCACACCGTGCTGATCCGAAGGCAGGAGCCAGGTGCTTCTCCTGGTCTCCCATGCGGGTGCAGGGCCCAAGCACCTGGGCCATCCTCCACTGCCTTCCTGGGGCCACAGCAGAGAGCTGGCCTGGAAGAGGGGCAACCTGGAAAGAATCGGCGCCCCGACCGCGACTAGAACCTGCTGTACCAACACCGCTAGGTGGAGGATTAGCCTATTGAGCCGCGGCGCCGGCCCATTAATTTAATTTTTATTTGGAGTGAATTAAATTAATGAATTAATTTAGGTGACATATTTATGATGTATAGTAATTATTTCCAACAATAAATAAATCTTTCCATTTGTTTATGTATACTTTTATATCTTTAAGATATGATTTAATGCATTTGCCCATATAATTTTGTCTATTTCTTATTACATTTATTCTTAAGTATTCTGTTTTCTCTACTTTTCATCTTTATGCTTGAGGGCTGTTTTTTGCTGGGTATATAATGTTAGATTGCTATTTTCTTTTAGCACATTGATGATATCATCTTGCCATTTGCTGGCTTCCATATGTTCTGTTGAAATGTCAGCAGTTGGGCTAGCTGTTGTTCCTTTGAAGATGATGTATCTTTCTCTGGCTCTTTATTTTTTTCCCCTTTATCTTTGACTGCCTGCAATTTCTCTGTGATGTATCTAATAGCATTTTTTTAAAAACTGTGGTTGAGGCTGGCACTGTGGTGTAGCAGGTAAAGCCACCGCCTGCAGTGCCAGCATCCCATATGGGCACCGGTTTGAGTCCTGGCTACTCCCCTTCCGATACAGCTCTCTGCTATGGCCTGGGAAAACAGTAGAAGATGGCCCAAGTGCTTGGGCCCCTGCACCCGCGTGGGAGACCCAGAAGAAACTCCTGGTTCCTGGCTTTGAATCAGTGCAGCTCTGGCTGTTGTGGCTAACTGGGGAGTGAACCAGCGGATGAAGACTCTCTCTCTCTCTCTCTCTCTCTCTCTGTAACTCTGACTTTCAAATAAATAAATAAATCTTAAAAAAATTGTGGTAATATGTACATAAAGTTCATCATCACTGTTTTTAGATGTGCATTTCAGCAGTGCTGGGTACATTCACTTCTTCATGCAGCCAATCTCTAGAACTCTTTTAATCTTGTCCATTAGATCATTCTCCACTCCTTTCTCTTCCCAGCCCCCAATAACCACCATTCTAATTTTGTATCTCAATGAATTTGACTAATCTATATGCTTCACACAAGTGAAATCATAGAACACTTGTCTTTTGAGACTGAATTACTTAGCATAATGTCTTCAGGGTTCATCCATGTTGTGGTATGTGTCAGCATTTCCTTCCTTTTAGGTTGAAAATATTCTGTTGTATATTTATACCACATTTTGTTTGTCCATTCATCCATTGATGAACACTCATGTAGTTTCCTCCTTTTGACTATTGCAAATAATGCTTCCATGTATATCTCTTTGAGACTCTGCTTTCAATTCTTTGGCTTATGTACCTATAAATGAGATTACTGGGTTGTATGATAATTCTTTTTTTTTAAAATTTCTTGAGGAACCACTTTACTGTTTTCCATAGGGGCACAGAGTTCTACTATTTTCCCACATCCTTGACAATACTTGTTTCTTTTTTCTTTTGATGGTAGACATCCTAATTGTGGTGAAGTAGTATCTCACTGTGGTTTTGATTTGCTAGTGATATTGAACATGTTTTCCTTCCTCTCTCTCTCTCCCTCTCTCTCTCTCTCTCTTTTTTTCTGACAGGCAGACTGGACAGTGAGAGGGAGAGACAGAGAGAAAGGTCTTCCTTTACCATTGGTTCACCCTCCAATGGCCGCTGCAGCCGGTGCGTTGTGGCCGGCGCACCGCGCTGATCCAAAGCCAGGAGCCAGGTGCTTCTCCTGGTCTCCCATAGGGTGCAGGGCCCAAGCACCTGGGCCATCCTCCACTGCCTTCCCTGGCCACAGCAGAGAGCTGGCCTGGAAGAGAAGCAACCAGGACAGAACCAGTGCCCCGACTGGGGCTAGAACCCAGTGTGCCGGCACTGCAGGTGGAAGATTAGCCTATTGAGCCGCGGCACCGGCCATCTTTCTTTCTTTCTCTTTCATCTCCTTCCCTCCCTCCCTCCCTTCCACTCCCTCTCTCTCTTTCTAGATTTATTTATTTGAATGGTACAGAGATCTTCAATCCAATGATTCTCTCCCAAAATGGCCACAATGGGTGGGGCCAGGCCAGGAACCAGGATCTCCATCAGAGTCTCCCACATGGGAGGCAGGAGCACAAGTACCTGGGCTATCTGCTGCTTTCCCAGGAGCAATAGCAGGCAGCTGGATTGAAGTGGAGCATCAGGACTCATACTAGTGCTCATATGGGATGCCAGCGTCCATCACAGGTGGTCGCTTAACCACTATTTCAGTGCTGGCCCCATATATCATATCACATATTATGTGCTTGCTGTCCATTTGTGTGTCTTCTTTGGATAAATATCTATTTAAGTCCTTTTCCCACTTCACAATCATGTCTGAAGTCCTTACTATGTAAGGTTCTTATTTTAAAATGTTTCTATTCTATCTCTTTCTTTTCTTCTGGTTTTTATCATAGGATCTTGTTTCCTTTTGTTTTTGTTGTTATTGAAAAGTGAAGATTTCTTAGAAGTTATTTATCCTGCTTGGGATTTGCTTAGCTTTCTGAATTTATGATTTTGTAAGTTTCATAGATTCTGGGACATTCAGAGGTATTATACCTTCATATATTGCTTTTGTTTATTCTCTATATTTTTTATCTGGAATTCCAATTAGATGCATTAGGCTTTCTCTTCATATTCTTTATATCTTGTTATTTTTCATTTATATTTTTCATCCATTTTCTCTTTTCATACTTCATTCTGAGTAATTTCTTCTGACTTGTCAATGATCTCTTCAGCTGTGTAGAATATGCTATAAAATCTGTCTACTGAACTTTCAATTTTGTTTATTGTGCTGTCCATTTTAGAACTATCATTTGATTCTTTTTTCAATTCTGGAATGTCACTTTCTTTTTTCTTTTCCTTTTTTTTTTTTTTTGGAATGTCACTTTTTTTTTTTTTTTTTGACAGGCAGAGCTAGACAGTGAGAGAGAGAGAGACAGAGAGAAAGGTCTTCCTTCCATTGGTTCACCCCCCAAATGGCCACCACTGCTGGCGCGCTGCACGGATCCGAAGCCAGGAGCCAGGTGCTTCCTCCTGGTCTCCCATGCGGGTGCAGGGGCCAAGGACCTGGGCCATCCTCCACTGCCCTCCCAGGCCACAGCAGAGAACTGGCCTGGAAGAGGAGGAACTGGTGCCCCAACTGGGACTAGAACGCAGGGTGTTGGTGCCGCAGGTGGAGGATTAGCCTAGTGAGCCGCGGCACTGGCCGGAATGTCACTTTTTAAAGAACGCAATTCCTGTGTGAAATTTTGAAGTGTTTATTTAGTTTCTTCAATCACAGTGGTTTTATTTTTTGGGTCTGAAATCCTTAAAATCTAAGGTTTTTGTTTAAAAATGTTTCTGTTGTTTTCTCTTTTGATTTTGCTCATAGGGTCTTATTTCTGTGTATGCCCAATTCTATTCTGAATGTTTTTTGGTCATTGTGTGATAAACTTACTTGTAGGAAAATTTTGAGGCCTGGAATAATTGAATCTTCTTGGAGAGAGTTTTTGTTTGCTTTTGTCAGTAGTTTGGGTGTTCTACTAGTCTGGGGTCCCCGATGGCAAACTTAAGGCTTGAGTCTTTCAGAAACACCCAGATGAAGCAAAGACTTGTGGTCTTGTTCCAGCTTAGAGTGGAGGTGTGTTTACCAGACCAGATCGGGCACAATCAGGGTGGTATGGCCATAGACAAGAGTGTTTATCACACGACTGATTTGTTTGAATCCTAGGATTTGATCTTTCTCTTCCACATTTCTGGAGCCTGTCAAAATTTTAACTCAGTTTTTATACTTCCAACTTATAAATTATGAAATGCCATCCAGGTAAAAGGCATATTGAGTTCTGGGGCTACTTCTCTGAGTTTTAATTTTCTTCCAGGTTTTTCTTCAGGATTCTTTATTATCTTATTAGCTCCCCTCTGCTTTTAAGAAGATTAAAAAAATCGTACGTATTTAATTCAGCTTTGTTATCTTAGGAGGATTGTTTTGAATTACTAATCCATCATTACTTCAGGAGTTTTTCTTTGACACCTGAGTTATATGTATATATGTATAGTTTTACATTTATGAATATATCAATCAGAGGTTACTATCTTTTGTTATTAGCATCCAGCTTTATGCACTGTGATTTCAGAAAGTATGTATGAAATCAGTTATTTGGTATTTTTTCAGACTTTCCTTATGATATAGTATATGCTGATTTTAGTATATGAAGGGCCTTCAAAAGCTTCATGAAAATGCATATTACGAATAAACTATCCATGGATTTCAAAAATTTTTTGCATCAAAATAAACTTTTTTTAAATTCTATTTTCCCATGAACACCCTTGCAGTCCCTTGATTACTACATGTTTGCCAGAAAATAATGTTATTCTGTAACTGTCAAGTGCAGGTATCTGTCCATTATTAAGCTTGTTAATTATGATATTTAAATTCATGTAATTATTAATTTTATATCTTCTTGATATGTCATTTACTGAAAATGGTGATTCAAATGTCTCATTCTAATATAGGTGGTCCCAGATTTACAATGGTTTGGTTTACAATTTTTTAAAAATTTATTTATTTATCTGAAAGGCAGAGTTACAGAGAGGCAGAGAGAGAGAAGGAGGGTGATCTTCCATCTGCTGGTTCACTCCCCAGATGGCCACAACAGCCGGAGCTGAGCCGATCCAAAGCCAAGAGCCAGGAGCTTCTTCTGGGTCTCCCACGAGGGTGCAGGGACCCAAGGACTTGGGTCATGTTCTACTGCTTTCCCAGGCCATAGAGAGAGCTGGCTTGGAAGTGGAGCAGCCAGGACTTGAACTGGTGCCCATATGGGATGTGGGTGCTGCAGACGATGTCTTTACCCACTATGCCATAGTGCTGGCCCCTTAATATCCTTTTTCTTGAAGCAAAGCATTTATCAATTCTTTCACCAAAGATCTGTGAGTGGTAATCTTTTTGGTCCTTGTATAAAGATGTTTCTATGTTGTCCTTATGATCCTGAATGGTGATTGTTTGTACGAGGACTTTAGGGTTGATGAAGATTTGAAGGCACAATTCAGTTGTGTTCTAGGAGGAAGTCTGTGAATCCATTTGTTGCACCTGATCCCTTTTGTTTGGTTGCTTTTCAGATTTTTGCCTTCTATCCTTTGTGTTCTGCAGTTTCACTCTGCTGTGTTGGTAAATCCATAGACTTATTCTCTTGTGTTTTGGTTTGGCAAAATGAAAATGAATTGAAGGATTTTTGTATTTTGTTAGTTCTGAAAAATTCCCAGCTGCTATTTTGTCAACTTAAATCTCTGTTCCCACATTTTCTGTTCTCACCTGATATGCCTGGTAGATGTGTGGTGGACCATCCTTTTGTATTCTCCATGTGTCTTTTTTTTCTTTTTTAAAGATTTATCTATTTATTTGAAAGGCAGAGCTACAGAGAGGCAGAAAGAGAGAGGAGAGAGAGGGAGAGAGGGAGAGAGGGACAGAGGGAGAGAGAGAGAGAGAGACCTTCTATCTGCTGGTTCATTCCCCAAATGGCTGCAATGGCCAGAGCTGTGCAGATCCAAAACCAGAAGCCAGGAGCTTCTTCCAGGTCTCCCACACAGGTGCAGGGGCCCAAGGACCATCCTCCACTGCTTTCCCAGGCCACAGCAGAGAGCTGGGTTGGAAGTGGAGCAGTCGGGACTCAAACTGGTGCCCATATGGGATACCAGCATTGCAGGCGGTGGCCTTACCTGATACACCACAGCACCAGCCTCTCTCCATGTGTGTTGACCCTTCTTATATGATTTCCAGTCCTGTCTTTTTGGATAAATTCCTCAGATTCAAATTTTTGTGATAATTCACTCTTCAGTTCTCTGATCTGCTGATTAACTTTTGTTTTTTAAAGATTTATTTATTTATTTGAGAGACTGAATTACAGACAGAAAGATGGAGAGACAGAATGAACCATCCGCTGGTTCAATCCCCAAATGGTCACAGTGGCTGTACCTGGACCAGTCCAGAGCCAGGAGCTTCATCCCGATATCCAATGTGGGTGCAGCAGCCCAAGCACTTGGGTCATCCTCTGCTGCTTTCCCAGGCACAATAGTAGGGAGCTGGAACTGAAGAGGAGCAGCTGGGATTTGAACTGGTGCCCATATGGGATGGCAGGCAGAGCCTTAACCCACTATGCCACAGCACCAGCCTCTGCTCATTACTTTTAAAATATTGAGGTTAAGGGGTGGTGCTGTGACTCAATGAGTTCACTCACCATCTGCAGTGCTGGCATCCCACACCCCGTATGGGTGCCAGTTCTGGGAAAGCAGTGGAAGATGGCCCAAGTGCTTGGGCCCCTGCACCCACATGGGAGACCCAGATGAAGCTCCTGGCTCCTGGCTTCAGCCCAGCCCATTCCTGGCCATTGCAGCCATTTGGAGAGCCATTTCTTTCTCTGTAACTCTGGCTTTTAAATAAATAAATCAATCTTTTTTTAAAAATTGAGCTTAAGATGATTATCAAAGGCAGCTTAAACTAATGCCATTTCACTCTGATAGGAGATGTGGGCATCCCAACCCCAAGCAGCATCTTAACCACTGCACTAAATGCCTGTCTCTTTCTGTTTATCTTTAGTGAAGTGTCTGTTCAGGTTTGTTGCCCATTTTAAAATTGGCTTGTTAGTTTACTTACTGTAGAGTTTTAAGAGTTATTTGTGCCGGCGCCGCGGCTCAATAGGCTAATCCTCCGCCTAGTGGCGCCGGCACACCGGGTTCTAGTCCCTGTCGGGGCGCCAGATTCTATCCCGGTTGCCCGTCTTCCAGGCCAGCTCTCTGCTGTGGCCCGAGAATGCAGTGGACTGCACCCCATGGGAGATCAGGATAAGTACCTGGCTCCTGCCTTTGGATCAGCGTGGTGCACTGGCTGCAGCGCGCCAGCCGCAGCAGCCATTAGAGGGTAAACCAACGGCAAAAGGAAGACCTTTCTCTCTGTCTCTCTCACTGTCCACTCTGCCTGTAGAAAAAAAAAAAAAGAGTTATTTGTATGTTTTGTGTAAAAATCCTTTATCAGATGTGTGTTTTGCAAATATTTTCTCCCTCCATTATAATTTTTTCCCTTTGCATTGTAACTTGGAGGATTTTTTGGGCTTATCTTCCAGATTTGTTAATTTCCATGAGAGCGCTAATCTCTGAATTTTCTTTTTCACAATGGACCATATTTTGCTTTTTGATTATGAATCAATAGGAAACTTACCATAGATTTTGAAGTTCATTACTTTGCTTGTGTTATTTCTGTTTCTCTCTCTCTCTCTCTCTCTCTTTTTTTTTTTTTTTTGACAGGCAGAGTGGACAGTGAGAGAGAGAGACAGAGAGAAAGGTCTTCCTTTTGCCATTGGTTCACCCTCCAATGGCCGCCGTGGCCGGCACACCGCGTCATCCTCCGATGGCAGGAGCCAGGTGCTTCTCCTGTTCTCCCATGGGGTGCAGGGCCCAAGCACTTGGGCCATCCTCCACTGCCTTCCCGGGCCACAGCAGAGAGCTGGCCTGGAAGAGGGGCAACCGGGACAGAATCCGGCACCCCAACCGGGACTAGAACCCAGGGTGCTGGCGCCACAAGGCAGAGAATTAGCCTAGTGAGTCGCAGCGCTGGCCCTATTTCTTTCAGATTCTGTTTTTCTTCCAAAGCTTTCTCCTTCGTCTGGTGAGTCCTCTTGACATTGGTGCATGTTTATGATCACGGGACTGTCACAGTGGAGAGGGAGACCTTGTAATTCACACGTTGGCCGGCGCCCTTGGCTCACTAGGCTAATCCTCCACCTAGCGGCTAATCCTCCACCTAGCGGCGCTGGCACACTGGGTGCTAGTACCGGTTGAGGCACCAGTTCTGTCCAGTTGCTTCTCTTCCAGGCCAGTTCTCTGCTGTGGCCCGGGAGTGCAGTGGAGGATGGCCCAAGTGCTTGGGCCCTGCACCTGCATGGGAGACCAGGATAAGCACCTGGCTCCTGCCTTCGCGGCCATTGAGGGGTGAACCAACGGAAAAGGAAGACCTTTCTCTCTGTCTCTCTCTCTCTCACTGTCTAGCTCTGCCTGTCAAAAAAAAAATTTAAAAAAAAAGTTCACACATCGGCCGATGGGTCTGTTGAACCCACGGCCTCATCCCTGAATAGGGGGGTGGTGAGTTTCATGCAGACTCTCGGAAGAGGGACTGATTCTAACGATAGCCAGGAATTTCTTTAAAGTTGGCACAGAGGGTTCCAGGGGGAGGTGTGCCCACCATGACCAGTTTCAGGCCAGTTTCGTGGTTTCACTCACAAAATTTCCTGATTTTTAACAACATGCTGTTTTGAGTTGGTGTAGGTTGGCTCCAATGCACTAATGGGACACACACTCTGGTGTCGACATGGTTTCTCTGAACATCTGAGGAGTGTTCCTAAGATGTGTAGTAATATCAGTGCGATAAGCAATATGGCTTAAAAGCCTAAAGAGAGAGTGGATGTGAAATAGATTAGTCAGTTGTCAGGTCAGCCCAAACCTTTGCAAATCCATCGTGAACTTTGTGCGCAGCCAGCTGTTCGCAGTTTCCTTAGAGAATTCTGTCTTGTCTGAGGCATAGTAATTTCTTAGCATGGCACAGTTAATCTATGAGTACAGCTAATTCACTGACACTTTGTTTTAATTAAGAAAAAGTACATCAAGTTTTTGTCATGGGATATTTTTGTTTTACTAAAATTAATTTTCCCTGATTCAAAACTGTTTTTTTTTTTTGTGAGTTGCTTTTATTTCCTTTTTTAAAATGAAGACTTATTTTATTTATTTCACAGGCAGAGTGACAGGGAGTGAGGGAGAGACAGAGAAGAAGAGATCTTCCATTCACTGGTTTGCTCCCCAAATGGCCACAACAGTTGGGGCTTGGCCAGGTTGAAACCAGGAACCTGGAACTCCACTGGGGCCTCCTACATGGGTGACAAGGGTCTAGGTACTTGGGCCATCATATGCTGCTTTCCCAAGTACATCAGCAGAGAGCTGGATCAGATTAGAGGCGGAGCAGCTGGGACTCAACCAGTGCTCCGATATGGGATGCCAGTATCACTGGCAGTGGCTTAACCGGCTGTACCACAACGCTGGCCCCACCTGATTCAAAACTAATTTTTTTTTTTTGACAGGCAGAGTTAGACAGTGAGAGAGAGAGAGAGAGAGAGAGAGAGAGAGAAAGGTCTTCCTTCTGTTGGTTCACCCCGCAAGTGGCTGCTACGGCTGGTGCGTTGCACCAATCCGAAGCCAGGAGCCAGGTGCTTCCTCTTGGTCTCCCATGCGGGTGCAAGGCCCAAGCACTTTGGCCATCCTCCACTGCCTTCCCGGGCCACAGCAGAGAGCTGGACTGGAAGAGGAGCAACGGGACAGAATCTGGCGCCCCAACTGGGATTAGAACCTGGAGTGCCAGCACTGCAGGCAGAGGATTAGCCTAGTGAGCTGCGGCACCGGCCAAAAACTAATTTTAAGGGTATATTTGCTGTGCCCTTATTGTCCTCTTGGACAATGAATTTGAAAAGACAAATTCATCATAGGTAATGCAAAAAATTAATTTTGCCTGTTTATTTTAATTTTTTTAAAAATTGAGCTGCCAGGAGATTAAAAATTACACATGAGCTCATATTGAACATATGCAGGACAGTGTTGGTTCTTTAGGATGTATTTTAGACAGAGTAAAATGATCCTGAATGAAAATCTGAGATACAAAAAGATACAAAAAGAAGAGCAAGAAAAATAAGAAATATATGGATAAATCTGGACAGATTATATAAAGTGATAATAATAGAGACTTTGAGGAGTAAGAGAAGAAAAAATAAAAGTGTATGGCAGGGGCTGGTGCTGTGGCATAATGGATAAAGCCACCACCTGCAGTGCTGGCCTCCCATATGGGTGCTAGTTCCAGTACCGGCTGCTCCTCTTCCAATCCAGCTCTCTGCTATGGCCTGGGAAAGCAGTAGAAGATGGCCCAAGTCCTTGGGCCCCTGCACCTGCATGGGAGACCTGGAAGAAGCTTCTGGCTCCTGGCTTCAGATTGGCTCAGCTCCAGCTGTTGCAACCATTTGGGGAGTAAACCAGAGGATGGAAGACCTCTCTCTCTTTCTCTCTGCCTTTCTGTAACTCTGCCTTTCAAATAAAATAAATAAAATTAAAAAAAAAAAGTATATGGCAATGATAGCCTGTAAGCCTGGAACAGGTATCATTGGGGTGAAGGTGATATGAAGTTTTATGTTGTTCTGGAAAAGGTTAATGATACGCACTGTGGACCAGCATGATGGTGTAGCAGGTTAAACCACTGCCTGCAGTGCCAGCATCCCATATGGCCATTGGTTCGAGACCTGGCTGCCCCACTGCCTATCCAGCTCCCTGCTAATGGGCCTGGAAAAGCAGTGGAGGATGGCCAAAGTGCTTGTGAGCTGCGGCACCGGCCAAAAACTAATGCACCTGCATTTGGAGACCCAGATGAAGCTCCTGGCTCTTTACTTAAGATTGGCCCTGCTGCAGCCTTTGCGCCATTTGGGGAGTGAACCAGAGGATGGAAGATCTCTTTCTCTCTCTGTCTCTCTGTCTCTCCTTCTCTCTCTCTGTAACTCTGCCTTTCAAATAAATAAGTAGAGGAAAAAATGGAATAAAAAGATAGGAAACAGGTTGTATTGAAAGGCAAGAAAGGAGAGAAGGCATTGACAGCACAGAGAGTGGAAATGAATCTACCTATATACAGCGTTGCAATAGGCGTAAATGGAGTAAATATTCCAATTAAAAGATGGGATTTGACCCACTGGGTTTTAAAGATCACTAGAAAAGTTAGCCTTAGTTAACTTAGCTAAGTGGAGTCCCACTTCCGCTTCCAATCCAGCTCCCTGTTTGTGTGCACCCGAGAGGCAGCAGAGGATGGCTGAAGTATTTGGGTCCCTTCTCTGCTCATACAGGATACCTAGATGGAGTTTCTGGCTCCTGGCTTCAGCCTGATCCAGCTCTGGCAATTGCATGCATTTAAGGAGTGAACCAATAGATGGAAGATATCTCTCTCTCTCTCTCTCTCTCTCTCTCTCTCTCTCATTCTGTCTTTTGAATAAAGAAAAATAAACTTTAAAATGGGAAAATAAAAAAATGATTTTATATATATATATATATATATATCACACATACACACACACACACGGCAAATATGTACCAAAAGACAAATGAATGGCAAACAGAGTAGACTTAAGGCAACTAAACTCAGTAGAAATAGGGCACATCATTACATAAGTGATAATGTACAATCTCTATCTTGCAACATATTTTTTTCCCAATCAAGATTACGTTTCCAAGGTTCATCTTACTGGGTTGTGTTTGATTTGGGCATTTTGAGCGCTTAGCATTCCCTGCTGGACACTGGGTGGACCTCTACCTGCCCATCTAGGCAGTGGGATGCCTACACTGACACGTTGGCACCAGTGCATATGAAATTCAGCTCTTTACTTATGTGGTCAACACCAAACTTATGCCCTGAAGGAGAAGGGCTCGGCTTGGTCTGGAGTGCAAGAGAGTGAGGGTGGGGAGCTCTGGCTCTGTTTTTTATTGCAGTTTGGGGGTGGGGATGATGAGGATCCCACAAAGGGATGGACATGATTTGAGCTTCTGTGTGCAGGCCAAGGGAAGGAGTGCTTGGGCTTTCTCACAGGCCTGTCTGGATGTGGGCAGAAGGGCAAGGGAGAGTCCCAGGGCTTGGAAGCCACCAGTGGTCAAACTTCATACATTGCCAGTCTCTGGGGCCGGCGCTGTGGCACAGTGGATTGGGCTGCCACCAGTGATACTGGCATTCCACACTGGAGTGCTGGTTCAAGTACTGGCTGCTCTGCTTCTGACCCAGCTCCCTATTAATGCACCTGGGAGGCTGCGTAAGATGGTTCAAGGACTCAGACCCCTACCATCAGTGTTGGACACCCAGATGACGTTCCAAGTTTCTGGCTTCAGCCTGACTCAGCTCTGGCCATTGTGACCATTTGGGGAGTGAACCAGTGTGTGGAAGATCTCTTTCTGTTTCTCTGTGTCACTCTGCCTTTCAAATTAATAAAATATATCTTTATAAAAACCCCAAAATCTCCAGACTTTATCACCCTATGTGTAGTTCTAATTTGTTTATTTTAACTAGTGAACAACATTCTGTCATGTGAAACCTATCACATGCATTTCTCTATTGAAGGACAATTAGCTGTCTTGTATTTTTTTCCCCTGTAAGAAGCAGTTCTGCAGTGAACATCTCTGTACGGAATCTTTCATGGGCTTTTCTCAAGAAGATGCCAGGATTGGCTGGCGCCGCGGCTCACTAGGCTAATCCTCCGCCTAGCGGCGCCGGCACACCAGGTTCTAGTCCCGGTCGGGGCGCCGGATTCTGTCCCGGTTGCCCCTCTTCCAGGCCAGCTCTCTGCTGTGGCCAGGGAGTGCAGTGGAGGATGGCCCAAGTGCTTGGGCCCTGCACCCCATGGGAGACCAGGAGAAGCACCTGGCTCCTGGCTCCTGCCATCGGATCAGCGCGGTGTGCCGGATGCAGCGCGCCGGCCGCGGCGGCCATTGGAGGGTGAACCAACGGCAAAGGAAGACCTTTCTCTCTGTCTCTCTCTCTCACTGTCCACTCTGCCTGTAAAAAAAAAAAAAAAAAAAAAAAAAAAAAAAAAAAAAGATGATGCCAGGATGAGGGCTTGTTGGATCAGAAGGTGTCCTGGCCTTCAGGTTCACCAGGCATTACCAGATCCTTCTCCAGTGTGATCCTGACAGTTGATGCTCCCGGCTCGTGACACTGTGGAGTTTGCAGTTGGTTCCAAGGGTGATGAGAGCTCACTGGAGAGCTGAAGTGGCGGAATGATCGAAACAGTGACTGACTGCTTGGTGGGGGGCTGGGGGCTGCTGAGCAGGAGAGGAAGGAGGGCGCAGCCGTGAGGCCAGTGCAGGCAGTGCCCCAGGGAGAGGCAGGAGTGTCGGGGGGTGGGGTGGGTGCTGCTGCTGGGAATGGTGCTAGGTGGGGGGACTCCAGATGTGCTCTGGAGCCTAGGTCACAGAACTTGTGAATTGGCTGGAGATGGGCTGTGACAGGTGTCACTAGGGAGAACACAAGGATGGGGAGAACAAGAGTTGTTTTAGCCACACTGGGCGTGACAGCCTGGGTAGACGGGCAAGTAGGAATGTGGAGTCAGGGAGGTCTCAGGGTCCCTGGAGCAGACGTGGCATGAAAGCCTGGACCTGGAGAAGGTTACCTAGGTGTGCAGACGGAGATGAGAAGAAGGCTCGTCTGAGCCCTGCAAAAATGCCAAAAGGTAGGAGCTGGGAAGGAGAGGACCTGGCGGGGAAACTGAGGGGGAAAGGCCAGGAGGGTCGGGCGAGTCAAGGGCCGCAAGGAGACAGTCCTGTGGGAGGAAGGAGCAGTCCCGGTGTCGGACGCTCTGAGATTGGCCCACAGTCACGGTGTCGGACGCTCTGAGGTTAGCCCGTCATCACCCGAATCCTGGGGTTCCTTTTTGTCTTCCATTTTCCTATATTTTAACACCTCCATTGTGGTCCTCAGCACTGGTTAAATGTTCTTGGGGGTGGAGGACCCAAGCCCATCCCGCGACCCCCATCCCATGCTAAGTATATCATTAGACCTCGAATCAAGAAGATTAAAGAATTAAGAAGTGCTGGCGGCTTCGTATCTGTTGGTAGCCATTTAACTTACCCCATAGTGGCATCCTGGTGTCAAGCAGCTGTGTATATTTTACAGAAGCCCATCTGAATGCTCCAGAGGGCTTTTTATAGCGTGAGTTAGAACTGCCTGGAAGATCTCATTGGCCCAGTTCCACAAAGAGGGTTCCAATAGGCTTTAAAGCCTTCTGTCTCATTTCTTTGTGCATTTGTTATTAGCTCAATAAATAATAAATAGAGGAATTACCCAGCCACTAATTCGCTTTTTTATCAAGTGGAATTCATGCTTTAATAAATTTCCATTTTTGTGTTATTGAACATGTGCTACAATATGTCTGTAATTCAACCATAAAACTATTTTTATTGTAGTGTTTGTTTCTTTACCCACACATATGTTCTTCAGCTATAGTTTTTGCCAGGATGTTTTGTTCGTCTATTGCTTCTCTGGTCCCATTCTTGTGATGTCTTCTAGTAAAATGTTTGCTGTCTTCTTGTATTACTGCATTAAAAATAACATTTATTTTTCTGTGTCTTTATGATGTAAGAGCCATAAAGCTTGCCTTTAAGGATTTTTTTAAAAATTCTTTTTTGCTACTGTCATGTTTTTAGTTGGTGTTGCTTTTTTTTTTTTAAAGATTTTATTTATTTATTTGAGAGGTAGAGTTACAGAGAGTGAGAGGGAGAGACAGAGAGAAAGATCTTCCTTCCGTTGGTTCACTCCCCAAATGGCTGCAACGGCTGGAGCTGCGCTGATCTGAAGCCAGGAGCCAGGAGCTTCTTCCCAGGCTCCTCTGTGGGTACAGGGGCTCAAGGATTTGGGCCATCTTTTACTGCTTCCCCAGGCCATAGCAGAGAGCTGAATTAGAAGAGGAGCAGCTGGGACTAGAGCTAGCACCCATATGGGATGCTGGCACTGCAGGCAGAGAATTAACCTACTGTGCCATGGCGCTGGCCTCGTGTTGCTTTTTTTTTTTTTTTTTTTTTATTTTTTTTTGACAGGCAGAGTGGACAGTGAGAGAGAGAGACAGAGAGAAAGGTCTTCCTTTGCCGTTGGTTCACCCTCCAATGGCCGCCGCGGCCGGCGCGCTGCATCCGGCGCACCGCGCTGATCCGATGGCAGGAGCCAGGAGCCAGGTGCTTTTCCTGGTCTCCCATGGGGTGCAGGGCCCAAGCACTTGGGCCATCCTCCACTGCACTCCCTGGCCACAGCAGAGAGCTGGCCTGGAAGAGGGGCAACCGGGACAGAATCCGGCGCCCCGACCGGGACTAGAACCCGGTATGCCGGCGCCGCTAGGCGGAGGATTAGCCTAGTGAGCCGCGGCGCCGGCCCTCGTGTTGCTTTTTAATAGCTACCTGTATTTCCAGGAAGGTTAAGTTGAGCCATTTATAGTTGCTGATATCTGACAATTTTTGACCATAGAAGTGGTGATTTCCAATATTGCAACCTGTTTTTTTTTGTTTGTTTGTTTGATTGCTTTAGTAATAATGCTAATAGTTATTCATTTAGCTTTTTAATTAAATTTCTGGCTTCTACTTATCCCAGATTCATGCAACAAAGGCTTAGAGAATTTGCTGGAACCTGACCCCACATGCTCTCTCTCTCTCTTTCTTTTTTTTTCTTTTTTTTTGATAGGCAGAGTGGACAGTGAGAGAGAGAGACAGAGAGAAAGGTCTTCCTTTGCCGTTGGTTCACCCTCCAATGGCCGCCACGGCCGGCGTACCACGCTGATCAGAAGGCAGGAGCCAGGTGCTTCTCCTGGTCTCCCATGTGGTGCAGGGCCCAAGCACTTGGGCCATCCTCCACTGCCTTCCCGGGCCACAGCAGAGAGCTGGCCTGGAAGAGGGGCAACCGGGACAGAATCTGGCACCCCGACCGGGACTAGAACCCCGTGTGCCGGCGCTGCAAGGTGGAGGATTAGCCTAGTGAGCCGTGGCGCCGGCCTTGTGGTATGTTCTAAAACTGCCAAAAACCCACACAGAAATAGTACTTTTTAAGATTTATGTTATTTATTTGAAAGAGTTACAGAGAGGTAGAGACAGAGACAGAGGTCTTCCATCTGCTGGTTCACTCCCCAGATGGCCGCAACGGCTGGAGCTGCGCTGATCCGAAACCAGGAGCCAGGAGCTTCTTCCAGGTCTCCCATGTGGATGCAGGGGCACCAGGACTTGGGCCATCTTCTACTGCTTTCCCAGGCCATAGCAGAGAGCTGGATCGGGAGTGGAGCAGCCGGGACTAGAACCGGCGCCCATATGGGATGCCGGCGCTTCAGGCCAGGGCTTTAACCTGCTGGGCCACAGCGTCGGCCCCAGAAATAGTTTTAGAAAAAAGTTATATTGAGTATGGCTTTTGAAAGTGCCATGGCTCACTTGGTTAATCCTCTGCCTGCGGCGCCAGCATCCCATATGGGTGCTGGTTCTAGTCCCGGTTGCTCCTCTTCCAGTCCAGCTCTCTGCTGTGGCATGGGAAAACAGTGGAGGATGGCTCATGCACAATGATAATAGGGAGCCCCTTGTTTAAAAACTATTAAGGGGGTGGGTCTTTGGTACAAAGGAATTTAGATTTTGTTCAAAGGTAGTAGCACAGAAGAGGTTCCCATAGGAGAATATTGTGATCAGATTTAAGGGATTTTACAGAAGATTTATTTATTTTATTTGAAAGGCAGAGTGACAGAGAGCAAGAGAGAGAAACAGAAGAGCAAGAGATCTTCAAAATGCCTACAATAGTCAGGGTTAGGCCAGATCAAGCCAGGAACTGGGAACTCCACGTGGGTCTCCCACATGAGTGGCAGGTGCTCAAGCACTTGAGCCATCATCTGTTGCCTCCTAGTTGCATTAACAGGCAGCTGAATCAAAAGTGTAGAGTAGTCAGGACTCAAACTGGCGTTCCAATGTGGGATGCATGCGTCCAAGCAGTGGCATAACCTGGTGTGACACAATACCCATGCTCAGATTTTTAAAAATCTGATCTTTAAAAATTACTAAGTTGGTTGGAAAGAGCAGAGAAAGATCCGAGAAAGAGCCCAAACAGAAAATTAAAACAGTTGCAACAGAGCAATTAGACAAGTTGACCTTGGGGGCCTGCAGCCCTGGATTGCATGCAAATTCATGTCCTAAGTGGGACACCTTCGCCTGCCCTCACTCTGCCTGATTCTTCACCTCGGGGTCCACTTCATGGGTGCGACCTCTACAGGCACACGTGGCCTGGCACAGAGACGGGCTTTGTGGTGCTGCTACTAACATTCTTAATTTTTTTTTTGGCATTGTAGGGGAAACCATGTAATTTTTTAAAATGTTTATTTGAATGGCAGAAAAACAGAAAGGTAAAGACAGACAGAGGGACAAATTTCCTTCCATTGGTTTACTTGCCAAATTCCCACAACAGCCAGGGGGTGGGCCAGGCCACAGCCAGGAGCTCAGAACTCAATCCACATCTCCCACATAGATGGCAAGGATCCAAATACTTGAGCCATCACCTTGTTGCTTCCCAGGGTGTGTATTAGCAGGAAGCTGGAATCAGGAACAGAGTTGGGAGTCAAATCCAGTCACTCCAATATAGGATGTAGGTATTCCAAGTAGATGTCTTAACTGCTGCACCAAAGACCCACCTCTCTTAATACTTTTAAACAAGGGGTTCCCCATTATCATCAGTATACAATTCTTAACTTCCTTGTCTGCCGGGACCACTGACTGCAGGTGCACCAATCTGGTGACCCAAACATCAGCACAGATTGGATCCTACTGCTGGAGAAAAGGTTGTATCATTTCTCTCTCTCTCTCTCTCTCTCTCTCTCTCTTAAAGATTTTATTTATTTGAGAGGTAGAGTTACAGACAGTGAGAGGGAGAAACAGAGAAAGGTCTTCTGTCCATTGGTTCACTCCGCAATGGCTGCAAAGGTCGGAGCTGCACCAATCCGAAGCCAGGAGCCAGGTGCTTCTTCTGGGTCTCCCATGTGGGTACAGGGGCCCAAGGACTCGGGCCATCTTCTGCTGCTTTCCCAGGCCACAGCAGAGAGCTGGATCGGAGGTGGAGCAGCTGGGACTCGAACCAGCGATGCTGGCACTGCAGGCGGCAGCTTTTCCCGCTACACCACAGCGCCAGCCCTGAAGACTTTTCATATCTGCCAACTGCCTGACTATCTCATTTATGAGTTTTCCTAGTTCTGATTTATGCTGTTCTTTCATTTATTTTACTCCTAATTTTCTGTAAGTCATTTTGAAATATTAGTTTACTCTTTTCATTTGCTTTGTAGTTACTTTTCTGGTGAGTATCTTCTGAATACGAGGGTACTTCAGAAATTTCATGGAAAATGGAAATTAGAAGATGCATTTATTTTAAAATTCAAGCATTTTTTCATAATATGAATTTTCCATGACATTTTGGAAGACTGTTGGATGTCACTTGAGCCATTTTTCTCTCTTCTTCACCTTCCTGGAGACTGACCGTAATCTTTCTTCTGTTGTTGGAGTCATATTTTAAGAGGGAAGTCCCCTATGTGGGTGGGCCAGAATGTCCTTTTTTTCCCCCTAGTTTCATCACAAAGTTAGAGAATGTGGGCACTGTGCAGTCGTCTCTGGTCTCCGGGGTGTTTGCTACCTCCCGTCTGCTCCCCTGGTGGTCTCCGATGCCTCTCCTTGTCCCACCCACGTGCCCATCCTCACCAGCCTGGGCTCCAGTCCCAGCCGTTTCTCCTCAGCTTCCTGCAGTGGCCTGGTCCTCTCCACTGCAGCCCCCTTGCCGTTCCACCTGCTGTGCCCACCTCTGGCGTCTGTAGGTGGGAGCCCTTCCTTGGGGGGGAGGGTGATACTTTTTGGCTCTCAGTTCCTGGGCACTTAGAACCTTGGCTTCCTCTCTCCCCCTTCCCCACCTCTTGCCTCTTGCCTGCTTTCATCTCCTGTCTTCCCTCAGGTTGTGCACGGCTTGGCCTTGCTTACAGTTGGCCTTGCTTACAGGTATTATAAGGCTACTGGAGAGTCTTTTTTTTTTTTTTTTTTTTTCACAGTGAGAGAGAGAGAGAGACAGAGCCGTTGGTTCACCCTCCAATGGCCGCTGTGGCCAGTGCATCATGCTGATCCGAAGCCAGGAGCCAGGTGCTTATCCTGGTCTCCCATGGGGTGCAGGGCCCAAGGACTTGGGCCATCCTCCTCTGCACTCCCTGGCCACAGCAGAGAGCTGGACTGGAAGAGAGGCAACCGGGACAGAATCTGGCGCCCCGACCCACCGGGACTAGAACCCAGTGCGCCGGCGCTGCAAGGCAGAGGATTAGCCTATTGAGCCACCGCGCCGGCCGGCTGCTGGAGAGTCTTTGTGACCTATTTTGGTTGATGACTCCGTGGGTTTTGTCTTTGGCTATTCCATTTGATCTCCCTGTTTTATGAGGGGGTTTAGGGGAAATTACAAAACCAAGCTGTCATCACTTCTGTCTCACTTCTGCCTTCTTTTTCCCATTTTTTATACTTGGATCCCACCCATCTCTGTATCCTTTTTGGTTAGGGCTTAGAAGAACCCCTTAGGGGACCCATACGAAGTAGAAATGTCTCATCTCATTCTCTAGGGATAGATTCTCGGCTCTTGCTCCTGCTGCAGATGTTGGCAGAGCAGAAGCTCAGATAAGGGCACAGCAAGCTCTCAGCTTCCTCATAGAAACTGCACGCTAATCTTGGCGTATGTTTTGTTTTGTTTGGAGGTGATCATGTCGCGGTGTTTTCCTCCTTCAAAGCCAGACTCCAGCAAACGTCCTGCCTCTTCCTTTGCTTTTTCCCTTCCACCCATGTTTAAGTTCTATTAATGAACTGTGATACGTTTAGCAGTGTCGTGATCCACAGCTTTCTGATGAATAAGTTTTGTTCTGCGCCTGAGTTTAGAAGTAGCTTTAGGGTTAACACTGGATAGAGTTTTGTATTTGGGGGTGACTGTTGCTTCAGTTTATTGTTAATGGGTGCTTTCTTGGCTGTCATGGTAATGGGTATTGTTCATAGGTGTTCTGCATTAGTTACTATGATTTCTTCTCATAAACTATGAGTTTAATCACCAAAATACGCTATCATGGTCACTGCCCGTTACTCATTAAGTGTTGATGTATTTTCATCATGTGTGTGGAAAATGTGAATCAGAAGTAAAAGAAACAAGGCTAAATGGAGTAGAAGAAGCCAGAGGGAGGAAGATCACCGAGCCAGCTGTATCTGGCCATGCATTTTTTACACCAAGAATGCAAGGTTAGTTTTCCATTTCAAAGCCAATCAATGTGTTTAATCAGATTGCCACTCTGAAGGAGAAGAAACAGTTCACCATCTCCTTAGATACCAAAAGGCACTTTGATAACTACCCAAATCCATTCAAGACAAACATTCTCAGAGAACTAAGATTTAAAAATACCTTAAAACCTCATAAAGTATAACTAAACATAATATTTAATGGTGAACTACTGAGAGGTTTTCTTCTTCTTTTTTGAAGATTTATTTATTTATTTGAAAGTTTGAGTTACACAAAGAGAGAAGGAGAAGCAGAGAGAGAAAGAGAGAGAGAGGGAGAGAGATGTCTTCCATCTGATGGTTCATTCCTCAAGTGGCCTCATGGCTGGAACTGTGCTGATCTGAAGCCAGGAGCTTCTTCCAGGTCTCCCACGTGGGTTCAAGGGCCCAAGGACTTGGACCATATTTTATTGTTTTCCCAGGCCACAGCAGAGAGCTGGATCAGAAGTAGAGCAGCTGGGACCTGAACCGGTGCCCATATGGGATGCTGGCACTACAGGCAGTGGCTTTACCCTCTACGTCACAGCACCAGCCACATGAGAGTTTTTCTGCTACTGTTGGGAGGAGGGTGAAGTTATCTGTTCTTACACGTGCTGGTGCTCCTAGACAGAGCTAAAGACAACAAAGACAAGAAGAAAAAATAAATGTTGGGAAGATCATGCAAGAATTAAAACTGTTTTTATTTACAAATAACATGATTATTGTTCATGTAAAAAATCCTAAGGAACCCACAGAAAAATGACCAGAACCAATGCCGCATGAATTTAACAAGGTTGCAGAATCAAGGCCATTCCTCTGATCGGTACTTGGAGCAGAGCAGTGGAGATGGGGGAGCACATTCCACGTTGCCCCTCCCCTTGAATACTGATACGACTGAGACCTTGGAGAGAATGCATGAAGCAGTTGTCTGAGAACTCTGAAGAGCACGTGGTAGCAGGCCCACGGGGGCAGGAAACCAGCACACCAGATTCAGTGGTGACTTTCTTGCCCCTCCCCGCTGTATTTCCTGGCCTGATTTCCAAACTGTACACGAGACACAGGCAGAAAGGTCTGAAGAAAAGGCTTCACTTATACAGCAGAAGTAAGAGCTGAAAGCGCCCCGAACTTGGTAAAAGGCATAAGCTTGAATCTGTAAGTTTCAGAGAAATCTATGCCCAGACACATCCTAATCAAACCAAAGAGAAAGAAAAAAAATCCTGAAAGCAGTCAGAAAAAAATTATATATATATATGTATATGTGTGTATATATATATACAACTATATATGTGTGTGTGTGTGTATATATATATATATGATGGTTAGTTTTGTGTCCTTTTGGCTGATCAGTGTCCAGCGATTTGGTCAAACATTAATTGGGATATTCCAGTGAAGGTGATTTAGAAGAAGAGTATCATTTAAATGGGTGGTCTTTGAGTAAAGCAGATCATCTTCATTAATGTGAGTGGACCTCAGGCAGTCAGTTGGAAGCCTTAACAGAACACAAAGACTGACCTTCCTTAAGCAAGAAGGACTCTTGCAGCAGGCAGCTTTTGAACTTGAACCTCATGCAACCTTGGCTCTTGCCCGGGTCCCCAGCCACACAGCCTTCAAACTTGAACAGCAGTATCTGGGCTCTGCGTTTTCGTCCTGCTGGTCTACCCCACAGATTTTGGACTCGCCAGATCCAGTTCCTTAAAATAAACTGAAAATAAACATCCTCTTCAATCTGCTTCTTCCGGAAACCCTAACTAACACAATAGGAGGAGCAATGATTTGGGTGACTGTGGATTTCTCTTCAGCGCCCATGGAGTCCAGAAATTAGTGGAAAAACATTTTTAAAATCCTGGAAGAAGAGCATTGTTAACTCAGAATTCTATAACCAGAGAAAATGCCCTTCTGAAATGAAGGTAAAATAAAAACATTCTCAGATGAAGGAAAACTAAGAATTTGTTGCTGAAAGATCTGCCATGATGAGATGCTAAAAGAAATTCTCCTGGCATAAAGGAATCTTGGAAGTTCAGGGATAAGGAGGAGCAATATAAATGGAAAAACCCGTGTAGCTATGGGAAGACTATATTTCTCCCTTGAAGTTCTCTAAGAATACAGAGGAGCCTCTCCTCCATACCAGGAATGCAGCACTTGCAAAGGTTGTTGGAGTCAACTTTTCATAGCTATGGAAACTGGCAGAGCATGTAACCAAGAAAAATGGCTGAGTCTCAGTACACATTGTGAGTTTGGTTTGTGGTTTACTTGTCTTGTTTCTACCCATTCCCCCTTCACTCCTTGAAAAACTGAAAGTTTGCTATTGCAGCCCTTGGAGGTGGCAGATAGAGTTGGAGCTCCAGTAAAGCCCTGTTCTCAGAGGGTTTTCCCTATGTCCCCGCCTGGTGGTGTCCTAGAAAACCTCACTCAGGACTGTCTCCATGTGCCCTGAGGGGGATGAGGGGCAGCAGTCTTCTCCCTGGGGGTATTGGTGGAATGCAGTGGGCAACAGCTATTTGATGTTGCTGCTACCTGAGGTGGCGGGTGGGGGTGTGGGCAAACACTATGCTAACCCAAAAGCATGAATGGAAAAGCTGGACAATGATGTGTTCCTAGGCAGCTTTGGAAATACCAGCATATTCCTGGGACTCTCCAAGGCCATGAACATGCACAGGACTGTGTGCGTTCCCAGCACTGTGGACTTACTTGGAAAACCCCAGAGAAGGCCCACACTGCATCGCTGGCTAACTCGGAACTCTCTGCAAGCAGGAAGCCAGGGCTAAGGCACAGCTGCACATCGCCTCACTAAATGTGTGCTCCAAGGTACGCTCAGAGCTCCTCAGCACATGCTGGGAGACCAGTCTGTTCCAGGTACTTACAGAAGTCTGCGTTCAACCACTCGCTGACCACAAAGTTAACAACAGAGATTTCACTGCTCACGTGTGTTGATGTTAGAGTTCAGAAAAGTTGCTAAACAAAGACAGCAAAACCCAACAGCAACAACAGCAAACTTCAGGGGGAGAATCTGATGTCTATTATTTAAAACGCCCAGTTTTCAACAACCAACTACAAACATTCAAAGAGAAAGGGAAAGTGGGGCCCATATACGGGGGCAAATAGCAACCAGTGGAGACTGTTCCCGAGGAAGTCGACATTAGACTTTTATAAAGACTTCAAGCCAATTATTTTCTAAATGAGCAAATAATGAAACATTATTTAAAGAATGAAATAATGATATCAAAATGATGTCTTATTAAGTAGAGAATATAAAAGAGTCAGAAATTATATATACCTTAAATATTTTTTTTTAATATATTTGACAGATAGAGTTATAGACGGTGAGAGACAGAGAGAAAGGTCTTCCTTCCGTTGGTTCACTCCCCAAATGGCTGCCACGGCTGGCACTGCGGTGACCGAAGCCAGGAGCCAGGTGCTTCCTCCTGGTCTCCCATGCGGGTGCAGGAGTCCAACCACTTGGGCCATCCTCCACTGCCTTCCCGGGCCACAGCAGAGAGCCAGACTGGAAGAGGATCAACTGGGACTAGAACCCGGCGTCCATACGGGATGCCGGCGCCACAGGCGGAGGATTAACCAAGTGAGCCACAGCGCCGGCCCCTATTTATTTATTTGAAAGAGAGTTACAAGGCAGTCAGGGAGAGAGGTCTTCTGACTGCTGGTTCACTTCCCAAATGGCCTCAACAGCCGGAGCTGGGCTTATCCGAAGCCAGGAGCCTGGAGCCTCTTCTGGGTCTCCCATGTGGGTCCAGGGGCCCAAGGACTTGGGCCATCTTCTACTGCTTTCCCAGCCACATCAGCAGGGAGCTGGATTGAAAGTGGAGCAATCAGGACTAGAACCAGCACCCATATGGGATGCCAGTGTCACAGGTGGCAGCTTTACCCACTACACTACAGTGCCAACCCCCAGAAATTATATTTAAAAATTGAGATTTTGGGGGCCTGCACTGTGGTGTAGTGGGCTAAGCTTCCACCTGTGGCACTGGCATCCCATGTGGATGCTGGTTCTAGTCCTGGCTGCTCCTTTTCTGATCCAGTTCTCTGCTACAGCCTGGGAAAGCAGTGGAAGATGGCCTGAGTGCTTGGGACGCTGCACCCACAGGGGAGTCCTGGAAGGAGCTCCTGGCTCCGGATCAGCTCAGCTCTGGCTGTTTTGGCTGTCTGGGGAGTGAACCAATGGATGGAAGGCCTTTTTCTCTGTCTCTCCCTCTGTAACTCCATCTCTCAAATAAATAAATAAAATCTTTAAAAAATTGACATTTTGGAGCCAAAAAGTATAATTCCTAAAGTTAAAAATTCTCTAGAGGGGCTTCACAGCACACTTGAGGAGGCAGAAGAAAGAAATCTGTGAACCCTAAAGTAGGTCTGTTGAGATTATCCAGTCTGTAGCCCAGAAGAAAAAAGAATGACTACATATGCACAGACCACCAGAGTCCATCCATCATGCATGTGCAGAGTACAGTCCCAGAAGGAAAAAAAGAGAAAAGGACAGAAAGAATATCGGAGCAAATAATAGCAGAAAGATTCCCAAATGTGATGAAAAACGTGAATGTGTACATACAAGGGACTCGGCATGCTCCAAATAAAATAAGCTCAAAGAGATGCAAACCTGAACAAGTTACAATTAAACTGTCAAGATCCAAAGATTTCGGAAAACAGAGAGGATCTTGGAAGCAGCAAGAGAAAAATAGCTCATCAACACACAAGGGATCCTTGGCAGGATGAGCAGCTAAGATTCCTCATCAGAAACCATGGGTGGGGCCGGCACTGTGGCATAGCTGGTAAAACTGCTGCCTGCAGTGCCGGCATCCCATATAGGTGCCAGTTCGAGTCCTGGCTGCTCCACTTCCTATCTAGCTCTCTGCTTTGGCTGGGAAAGCAGTAGAAGATGGCCCAAGTGCTTGCATCCACATGGGATTGGTGCAGCTCCTGCCGTTGCGGCCATCTGGGGAGTAAACCAGCAGATGGAAGATGTCTCTCTCTCTCTATCTCTCTCTCTCTCTCTCTCTCTCTCTCTCTCTCCCCCTTACCTTTGTAAGGTAACTCTACCTTACAAATAAATAACATAATCAAAAAGCTCAAGGCCTGGGAATAACTCTCTGGCTTCTGCAATCCAGCTCCTGTCCTTTGAGAGGTTCGCCTATGTCTGCAGCTGAGTGGTTTTACCAGCCTGCTTCCCGACGGTAGAATTGTGGGCGTCCTGCAGCCCTGTTTCACTCCATGCTTCCCTCCTCGCTGCCCATATTTGTGGTGTTTCTACAGAAATCATCTCTCAAGAGCGTCGTGTGCCTCCCATGGAGTGCGCTGAGATGCACTCCTTTGTAGCGGAGTCGCACACAGAGATCTCTGAGATAAACCCCCCTCTCCTGGGTCGGAAGTGGAGCAGCTGGAACTCGAACTGGAGCCCATTTGTGACACGAGCGTTGCACGTGGTGCCTTAGCCCACTGTGCCACAATGCCAGCCCCTTCTTTCATTTTCCAGCCACGTGCTCCTCACTTCCTTCTGATCCCTGCTCAGAGGCGTCCTGCACATCCGTGCCTTAACAGCAGGACATTTAAAGCAATGCACGCCTTCTCCAGGATGCTTATCAGAATCCTCCAACCACACGCACTACCTTATTCCAAAGCCACCTCTACGTTTTTAGGTAATCCTTATGGCAGCACCCTACTTCCATCAGGTATCTTGCTGGTGTGCAGTAAAGGGTTAGGTTAGTTCAGCGAAGTCTCACTCGTCTAGACCTTGCATACCCCACAGAAAGGTTTGGTCCTTTCCAGCTGCAGAGATAACGTCCAACCTCTTGGCATTTCCTGTATGTTAATAGTGTCTTTGTTTCCCTGAGACGTGGGGCCATGTCAGATAGTTCATGCCAACAGGTGGCTTGTGGCAGAGTCCCTGGGCTGCACAGTATAATCCTGACCTCTGGCGGGGGTTTGAGCTGATGGTCAGCCAGGCTGGTGTAACTCTGCTCCCATCTAAGCTCTGGACACCAGGTTTCAGAGAGCTTTCCTGGCTGCAATCCTCTGCAAGTTGTCACCCATCACTGCTGTCCTCATGACCGCCCTGCAAGAGCCCAGCTGGGAGCTTAACCCTGGTCTCTCCTGGACACTGCACTGGGCACCTTTTCTCATTTGGTGATTTTAATCTGCAAGCATTCATAGTAATCAACCGTAACTCCCTGCATGCTGGGAGTCCTTCTGGTGAATCACTGAAACAGTGGGTCGTGCTGGGGCTCCCTGAACACAGCTGTGTAACAAATGGCCATAAGCTTAATGGCTTAAGAGAAAATACATTTATTATCTTACATGAATCTGGGCACAGTTTCGCCGGGTCCTTTCTTAGGGCCCGCCCTTAGGGCTACAAGTCAGGCATTGGCCAGAGTATGTTCTTATCTGGAGGCTCAGCTGGGGAAGAGCTGTTCCTGGGTTCGCTCGGGTTCTTGTGGTTGTTGGACTGTGGGCCCTGGCTTCAGGATGGCTGGGGGCTGGAGGCTGCCTTCAGCTGTCTGCTGTATGGTTTCCACTCATTGTGGTGCATATTTCTCCCAAGCTGAGGAAGGAGAGAGAGTCTCTAGGGTGAGTTTGGTGGCACAACAGAGTCTCCTACACCTACGGGGACGCCATCCATCATCTTTGTCATATGCTCTTGGTCAGAAGCAAATCACAGGCCGCTCTCTACTCAGGGGCAGGAGATTATTCAAGGGTGTGAGTCCCACATGAGGTGGTGCCTGGGAGTCAGGTCGCCACACAGACCTTAGGAGCTTCACAACAAAGGGATAGAGAGGAATGGGGCAGTAACTGGAGGAGGAAGCAAGGCCAAGAGCTTTTCTGGTGCAGATGATCCAGTAAAGGACATGATGAGTTAATGCTGTTTTGTGGCTCAGCCACTATGGTCTTCTTAATGGTAAATGTGGGGGCCAGCATTGTGGTGCTGCAGCTTAAGCCACGTGGGCGCCAGTTCGAGTCCCAGTTGCTCTACTTCCCATCCAGGTCCCTGCTAATGCACCTGGGAAAATAGCAGAAGACTGCTCAGGTGCTTGGGCCCCTGCACCCACATGGGAGACCTGGATGGAGTTCTAGGCTCCTGACTTCACTGTGGCCCAGCTCCAGCCATTGCAACCATTTGGAGAGTGAACCAGTAGATAGAAGATCTCTCTTTCTTTCTCTCTCTCTGTAATTCTACCTTTCAAATAAATTTTTAAAAATACATTAAATATGACTAAAATTTTTGTCTCCTCTCATCACAAAATACGTAATTCATGGGCCCCCACCATTGCCAGCTATGAAACGTAGATGTTAGTCTTGTTCAGTGGTCTTCAGAACAAGCAATGTTCAAGAAAAGATGATCATTTAGAGTATAGGAGAAGAAATCTTAGAGTTTACATGTTTATTCTCCTTATGCTACCTTTCTGTATATGTTTTATAGTATACATATCAGTACAAATGTTATAAATATGTTGTAAATAGATATGCATGCATTTGGAAAGCATGTAAACAAGTTTTGAACTGATAAGGTACCAAATTAAAAAAAAAAAAAACAATTGCAGACACAACATCTGGCTCAGTGGTTGACACATGCTCGGGACACCCACATCCCGTATTGGCGTGCCTACTTCACACCCTGGCTCTGCTTCTGACCTGGCTTCCTGTTAGTGCATGTCTTGGGGGTCAATGGTGATGACTCAAATACGTGGGTCCCTTCCACCCATGTGGGAGACCCAGATTAGATCCTGGGCTTTGTCCTAGCTCAGCTCTGGTTGTTGCAGGCATCTGGGGAGCGAACCAGTGGGTGGAAAAGCTCCCTTTCTCTTTGTCTCTCTGCCTTTCAAGCAAAGTAAAAATTAAAAAGATAAAAATGATTTAAAAAACAATTGCAAAATGTCTTTCCAATCTTATAGGTCTGAGTTTGGGGAAATGTTTCGATCTATCTGTTTTCTTCAGAGAGCTAATTCTTGCAGTGATCATTTAAAGCTAGTTTTCCGCTAAGGGCCTTGCATTTGTGAAAAGAGACATCGCTGGATTATGATAGGCTCCCCGTGACTCCAGGATTCTTTATGATTTAGGGCTAATTCCTTTTATAACATTTTGGGTTTAAAAACTATCTCATAAAAACACGGTTGGTTAAAGCAAAATATAGAGCACTGTTTATATTTCAGTGATTACCATCCTCATCCCATGTTACTACTAATAAATATACTTGAGTTTATGTACAATGCTGATAATTGTTTTTTTTCCTGTCTCCTGGTTTACGGCCTTGCCTTCTCAGAACATAATTCTTGGCCAATAAACTATAAACTGAAGCAGTCTTCATGAGGAGCGCTGCTGCACTGCTTTCTTTATAACATTCACGCTCACTGCAAGGACTCCAGGAAGACTTAGAATTTGGGACCCCACCAGGACGTCACTGTTTGTAATTCCCAGTTGTGCTCCAGGCATCAGCATCCTACAGCGGATACTGCCACCCAGGCTACACGGAGAGGCCCTGTAGATTGTGTGACAGTGCTTTGTCTGAAGTGGTGACTCCAATTTTTCATTTTCCTGAAATCTGTGCTTCTCAATCTACAACCTTTGAATGGTTTTGCCTGCAGAAAGGCCCTGTGCAGTGCCCCCTGCTGGTGAATGGCAGCGGCGTGTTTGCTTCATGTCGATGATGGACAGAGTTGGTCCCCTGGCTGACATGGACCCGGGGGTGATGCTGAGCCTGCCAGGTCATTTTAGATCAGGTCATTAAAGCAACAGAAGGTCGAATCGATATAAAAATGGGCAGCTCATAGTTTTCTCTGCATTTTTTAGACGTGCGATGACTTGCTATAGTTCAGTTTGGCTGATAAAATATGAACGCTTCACAGCAATGTTTGTCTTTCAGCCTCTTAGTTCATTTAACAAGCCATTTTGCCCCCAGTTCTCAGAGCTGTTTTTTTTTTTTCTGTTGGGAAACCTCATTTGAACCTTGGCAGGGAATAGTTGAACTGTGAGATGCTTTGGTGGTGTTAATTTTGTCAAACCGTTAGAGAAGCCCTAGGAGAAAAGACCCTTTTTGTTTCAGTCACATGATTTAGCATTTATCTATGCAGGTTTCTAAATGATGATGATCATATTAAAGACAATTAAAATGACAGACTAGATTCATGTACACATTATTATTATTATTATTATTATTTAAAGATTTATTTATTCATTTTGGAACTCAAAGAGAGAGAGATATCTTACATCCACTGGATCCCTTTCCAGATGGTCACAACAGCTGGTACTGGGCCAGGACAAAGCCAGAAGCCAGCAGCTTCTTCTGGGTCTGCCTTGTGGGTACAGGAGCACAGACACTTGGGCCATCTTCCCTGCTTTTCCTAGGCCATTAGCAGTGAGCTGGATGAAAAGTGGAGCAGCAGGGGCTGGCGCTGTGGCACAACAGGCAAAGCTGATGCCTGCAGTGCCAGCATCCCATATGGGCACTGGTTCGAGTCCCAGCTGCTCCACTTCTGATCCCGCTCTCTGCTATGGCCTGGGGAAGCAGTAGAAGATGGCCCAAGTCCTTGGGTCCCTGCACCCATGTTGTAGACCCAGAAGAAGCTTCTGGCTCTTGGTTTCAGATTGGCCTAGCTCTGGCCATTGCAGCCATTTGGGGAGTGATCCAGCAGATGGAAGATCTCCCTCTCCCTCCCCCTCTCCCTCTCCCTCTCCCTCTCCATCTCCCTCTCCCTCTCCCTCTCCCTCTCCCTCTCCCTCTCTCTTTCTCTCTCTCTCCCCTTTTCAAATAAATAAATCTTTTTTTTTTTGAGTATATCAGTCAGGACTTGAATCAGTGTCCATATGAAGAGATATATTTATTTATTTGAAAGGCAGAGTTACAGAGAGAAGGAGAGACAGAGAGAGATCCTCCATCTGCTGGTTCACTCCCAAAATGGTCGCAATGGCCAGAGCTGGGCCAGTCTGAAATCTGGAGCCGGGAGCTTCATCCGGGTCTCCCACGTGGGTGCAGGACACCAAGGACTTGGGCCATCTTCTGATGCTTTCTCAGGCACATTAGCAGGGAACTGGATCAGAAGTGGAATAGCCGAGATACAAACCTTTGCCCACATGGGATACCAGTGTCACAGGTGGTGGCTTTACCCACTATGCCACAACGCCAGACCTTACATTATTGTTGTTGAATAATACATAATTACCCATTTAATTTTGCTCTCATGGTAGATGGCTCTGTTCTGTACACATCTGTGGTAGGTATGTCATAACAGTGACATTTTTGGTAGCCCTTAATCCAGGGGCTTGTCTGCTTAGGAATTTCCAGCAATAGGGAGAAAACCAGGAGAATGTGTGTTGTTCAAACCCAAGGGAGACTGGTGTGCTGGGAGGGAGGAGGGGGGGCAGCATCTGCTGAGTGAGTACAGACGCCTTCCCTTATCCACAGGGGGATCCTTTCCAAGACGTTCCCGGGATGCCTGCAACCATGGATAGTGCTAAGTCCTACAGAGACCATTGTTTTCCTGCTCATACATACCTATGATAGTTTAATTTATGAACTAGGCGCAGTAAGAGATTAACAATAATAACAGATAAGAAATGATAACAAAGCTGGGGCAATTAAAGCATCAGAATAATGAGCAAAATGAATCAAAGAAAATAAAAATCCATGCATCCCAGGAATGTAAATGAATGAGTTAAAGTTTGATGAGGGAGGCCGGCGCCGTGGCTTAGTAGGCTAATCCTCCGCCTTGCGGCGCTGGCATACCGGTTTCTAGTCCCTGTTGGGGCGCTGGATTCTGTCCCGGTTGCCCCTCTTCCAGGACAGCTCTCTGCTGTGGCCAGGGAGTGCAGTGGAGGATGGCCCAAGTGCTTGGGCCCTGCACCCCATGGTAGACCAGGAGAAGCACCTGGCTCCTGCCATCGGATCAGCGCGGTGCGCCGACCGCAGCGCACCAGCCGCGGCGGCCATTGGAGGGTGAACCAACAGCAAAAGGAGGACCTTTCTCTCTGTCTCTGTCTCTCTCTCTCACTGTCCACTCTGCCTGTCAAAAAAAAAAAAAAAAAAAAAGAAAAGTTTGATGAGGGAAAGGATAGTTACATAGTCTCAAAGCCCCTCCCTACAAAACACTAAAGAATTATAAGGTTACTTTATAGTAGAGAACTATAGAAGTTTCCTTTTTTAAAAAAATTATTTATTTATTTGAAAGGCAAAATAATAGAGAGAGGAAGAGACAGAGAGAGAAGGAGATCTTCCATTTCCCAAATGGCCACAATGGCTGGAGCTTGTCTAGGCCAAATCTGGGAGCTTAGGAACTCCGTCCTGGTCTCCCTCAGGGGTGGCAGGGGCCCAGGTACTTCTGCTGCTTTCCCAGGACCATTAGCAGGGAAGTGGATTGGAAGTGGAGTGGCCAGGACTTGAACCTTTGCCTCAGTACTAGGTGCTGGTGTCACAAGTGGTTGCTTAATCTGCTGCACCTCAACACCATCCCCAGAAGCTCCTGTCTTTATCAAGTGACCAAAATGAATATCATCGATGAAGGGACAAATCCAGACCATGTACTACTTGATGGATGACGTGGGATCAGATCATCACTTTTGCCAACGATGTGTAACTTTAAAGAGTCAAACCAAAATCGATGGCAATTCCATGGCATAGCTGGTCTGTAATCTTCAAGTGTCCAGGCCAGGCACATCCAGGAAAGACTTCCAAAGAAGCTGAGAAAGAGTAGTTGCTATCTAAGGGACTGATCCAGACTGCAGGGGACCAAAGAGATATCACACTAACGGCAGCATGCGAGTCTGAATCGAATTCTTTTGTCACAAAGGTTATTATTGGCAAATACTTGATTGAGGTCTGGGAATTAGGTGGGAGTAATATGTCAGTTTCCATTTTATGATTTTAACGTTTGAACTGTGTTTTTGTGTGAGGCTGATCTTGTGAGTAAGAATTGTATGGCAAAGTATTCAAGTGTGGGGGTGGCATTTGGTGTAGTGGTTGTGATGAAGCTCAGGATGCCCACATCCCATGTTGGAGTACCTGGGTTCAAGTCCCAGCTCCACTCCTGATTCCAGCTTCCTATCGATGCACACTTTGGGAGCAGTGGTGATGACTCAAGTAGTAGAGTCCCTGTCACCCGCATGGGAAACTCGGGTTGAGTTCCTGACTCCTGGCTTTGACATGACCTGGCTGTGCAGGTTTTTGGGGGAGTGAACCAATGGATGGGAGACCTGTCTGTCTGTCTCTGTGCTTTTTTTTTTTTTAAAGATTTTATTTGAAAGGCAGAACTACAGAGAGGCAGTGGCAGAGAGAGAGAGAGAGAGAGACAGACAGACAGACAGAGACAGAGAGACAGAGAGATCTTCCATCCACTGGTTCACTCCCCAAATGGCTGCAGTGGGCAGAGCTGGGCTGATCTAAAGCCAGGAGCCAGGAGCTTCTGCCAGGTCTCCCACGTGGGTGCAGGGGCCCAAGGACTTGGACCATATTTTATTGCTTTCCCAGGCCATAGCAGAGAGCTGGATCAAAAGTAGAGCAGCTGGGACCCGAACCGGTGCCCATATGGGATGCTGGCACTACAGGCGGTGGCTTTATCGGCTATGCCACAGCGCCAGCCCCATGAGAATTTTTCTGCTACTGTTGGGAGGAGGGTGAAGTTATCTGTTGTCATGTGCTGGTGCTCCTAGACAGAGCTAAAGACAACAAAGACAAGAAGAAAAAATAAATGTTGTGAAGATCATGCAAGAATTAAAACTGTTTTTATTTACAAATAACATGATTATTGTTCATGTAAAAAATCCTAAGGAACCCACAGAAAAATGACCAGAACCAATGCCGCATGAATTTAACAAGGTTGCAGAATAAAGGCCATTCCTCTGATCTGTACTTGGAGCAGAGCAGTGGAGATGGGGGAGCACATTCCACATTGCCCCTCCCCTTGAATACTGATACGACTGAGACCTTGGGGAGAATGCATGAAGCAGTTGTCTGAGAACTCTGTTAACTCTTTCAAATAAGCAAATAAATCTTTAAAAAAAAGAAAAATGAGTTCTTTCTACTTTGAGATTCTGTGCAAATAAAACAAAGAGTGTGGGTAAAGAAAAACAGAGACAACCAGGACGGATGAGCTCTTTTTAGGGGTTGAGTCTAAAGGGGAGGAGAGCCGTGGGCTGGTGGCTGGTGGCGAAAGATGGAGCAGAAAGGACTTTCTGAGAAGAGGGTACAGAGCGTGCACGGAGGTCCACACTGGTCATCAGGGAAGCTGCCGGGTTGTTCTGTAGTGGTCAGCAGGAAGACTGTGTCATTTATGAGTTTGTGGGAAGTAGAAGTAAAAGATGTTTATTTTGGTGCAAAATTTTTTGAGACCCACACATAGTTATTTCATAATAGGCACTTGTCATGAACTGGTGAAGATCCCTTGTGTGCATGGATTTCATATGTTATTGGACCATCTTAAACTTATTCTTTAATTCCTTAAACTTTTTTTGATATACCCTAATAACTTTCCATGGATCTGTACTTTCCAAAATTAGCCCTATGTTCAGGAAGAATTTCGTGCCTAGGATAGGTTGGAATTGCTGTATTTTAAGCTTATTTTTCCTCTTTCAATATAGGAAACAATTATTACCACATTTATTGTATGCAATAGTGCCTTTGTGGCTTTGCTTTCTATGTATCAGCTACCTGCAATCAACTGTGGCCTGAAAAATTAAATGAAAAATTCTAGAAAAAAACAACGCATGCTTTCAAGAGTAGTGATGCTGGCAGTTTGGATATAGAGTGCTTCCTTTAAGTGAAAAGGTAAAAGTTTTCAATAAAGAAAGAAACAAGATAGATATGCTGAAGTTACTAGGATGTATGGTAATAACAGAACATAGTGTACTCATATTTAAGGTTTGGTATTATCCAAGGTTTGAAGCAATCACTGGAGATCTTGGAATGCATCTCTAATGCATAAGCAGGGTCCACAGAAAACTTAAAATCATTATCATCACCCTTTAAATTTTGCATTTCAGATCCGTAGACTTCTTAGATCATTTGTTCAACAAATGCTTACTGAATTTGATGCTATGAAGCAAGGGGCTAGCTAGTTTGGGTATAAAACAGACATTTTTCCTAGGTCTTCTAGATCTTAGAGTCCAGTGGGAGCAGATTTTGTCAAACAAAACCAAGAAATTGTGCTGAACCTTGTGAGAAGAAAATGCATTGATTTAGGTAGAATATAAAAGGAAGCTTGCGTTTAAGTTGAGGAGTGAAGCAGGACTGTGACATGAATGATAAGAAGGTCATAGCTGGCACAAAGCTGTGAGGGTGGGGAGGAGTGTGAGGGAGGAGTTGAAGGAGGCAGGAGCATGGGCTAAGGGTGGGAGTGTCGGGACACAGCCAGTGGGAGGAAGAGGATTTGGGTTTTCATCCTATGACAGTATGGAGCCAATATGGTTTTAGTTAAAGGGGAGTGGCATAAGCAGGGGTGTGTGTGTGTGTGTGTGTGTGTACACGTTTAAACATCATTTTGATTGCTTTATGGAGGCTAGACTGTGGGAAATAAGCATGGAAGCAGAGAGACTAGTTAAGAGGCTGTTTCACCAATCCCGGTGAGGGATAATGGCAGCTTATGGGGTGTCAGCAGTGGCATGAAGAGAACTCAATGGCCTCGACATGTAATTTTAAACAACAGATTGATAGAATTTGTAGGTGGATTAAATGCCTGGTGTGGTGGGAGGAGGTAAAATCAAGAAGATGAGAGATAAATTGAGGATGATGCTAAGGTGTGGCCCACAAACTAGAATGAAAAGCAGGAGCCTGAGGTATCACAGCTGAGAAATCAAGATGAGGGGGAAGCGTCTGTTGGATTTAGCAACATGGTGCCCACAGATGATCACAGCACAGCAATTTGGGTGAGTGGTGGGGGCAGACTCCACCTTATGTGAAAGAAGACTGGGGGTGAAGCAATGGAGGCATGGTGATAAGAGAACCTTGTGAATGCAGGAGAGTACAGGGAGGACCCTGGCTAGTGGGTGACAGCAACCAGAAAGGATGCGGTAAGGGAGCGTCCACTAAGGCAAGTTGGTCTCCTGTCTGGGAAAATCATAGACCGCCGCCCCCCAAGTCAAGGACCCCATCAGCAGAAGCATGGGCCAGCGATGGTAATGGGGCTTTGTACCACAGCTCCATGGACGTCCCAGTAGAGGACATGGCCCAGCCAGCCTCTGACCTGAGGTTGATGCTTTCTCATACCTAGTAGACATTAAGGTTGCAAAGGAAGGAGAAAGTGGCATGTGTGCCACCTGATTGTAGGCACTGAGAGTTGAGTCCATGACACTTCTGTGGCATTCCCATTGGTGTTGCTCTGTTACTGCTGTGGCCCGGCTCCTCCCCTCACTCTCTCTTTACCTGCTGTGCCACTTTCTGTCCTTCAAGGCTTAGCTCACTGGCCCCAACCTCTGGAATGAGAACATGGCTCTATGTCTGCAGGCACCTGGGTGCCACCTCCACCCACCTCCTGTGCTGGGCTGGAAGCTCACTTACCTGTCTCCCCGTGTGCTCTTCCTCTCTGTGCCTCATTACAGACGTGACAGCCACAGGCAGAGCACGTAAGAGGCAGGTGCTTCCTAGTGGTCAGGAAGTCACCCGGTTCTGGAGCTACAAGTGAGCCCCACCACTTATTGTTGTGTGGCCCTGACCTATCGTTGTGCCCCTTAACCTTTCTGTGCCGTCTTCTTCGTGGGCATACTGCAGATACTTACAGCATTAAAGGAGATGGCGTCAGTAAAGCGGCAACAGCGCCAGCAGAGCGGAAGCACTCAATGCATGTTGCGTCATTGTTAGGACACAGTGCTGTTGAAAGAATAACTACATAAATAAATGGAAGGATGAAGAGTGGTATAAAAAGAACCAGAACACTTATGTCAGCCTGCTTTGCAGTGTCTCTTCTGCCAGGTCCACCTGAGTGGTGTCTAGGGAGTGCTGGGAGCCCTTAGAGTCAAACTCAGCCGCCGTGCAAGGACAAGCGCTGGCTTCCTGGGGTCCCCGGCAGCGCCATCTGGGAAGTTCGACAAATGTGTCCAGGCCCGGGCCCTGCCCCTGGAGCGTCTGTCCCTGGCTAAGGCCCCACCCACCTCTTCAGTTCTGTGATTCGTTCTCCCGCCACACTTCCGGTCCCAGAATGTGAAGGTGAAACATCTGAAACCACTTGTCCTGCAATCAGAGCTGTAGGAAGGACTAACTAGATGGCATTCCACTTAATCACGACGAGTGGCGTTTTCTTAAATCATCCCTTTGGGTCCCATATGTGTACATTAGAGTGGAGGAATGTTCCGAAACTTTTGGTTTACATAGATGAGGAGTCCTCTCTGCTGTGACGCTCGTGGAATAATTTGCTGATTTTCTTCTTGGTGGGTGGTGAGAGACGCAGTTCCCAGGATGTGCATGGCTCAGAGCAAGTCGCCCGCCTGACTGGACGCCCTCAGCCAACTCCATCAGCCTTCCCCGAGGCAGGAGCATGGGGCACCAAGGACAGCATATGTTTTGGGGTATGGAAATGAATGTAATATGATTGCTTCTTACAATTGTAAAAGTAAGCCAGGGACAAAGATGGTGGATTCAACACATGTGTTTGCTTTTGGTTCCTTCTGAAACCCTCCCAAAACAAGAGCAGAAGCGGTTTTTTTTTCCCTTTACGGAAAAATGGAAAAATCCGCTGGAACAAAAGGAACAAGAAAGAAGAACATAAAAGCACTTTTGGGGACGCTAGAGGTGACTGATTTAGCAGACGAGAAAGCTGTGTCCTAAACTGGCAGAGGAAAAGCTGGAAGCTTCCATACTTACATAACAAAAATCCCAGAAAAGACCAACGAATAGGCAGACTGAAGCTGAAGCTGTCTAAAAACGGGAAAAGTGCATGAAAAGCTCTTCTAGGGCCCCTTAGAGCCTTTGCCTCAGTCCTCCCAAGGGACTGCCCCGGCAGCGCCAGCAGAGGGCAGCAGTCCTGAGGCCCAGGGAAGGGGGTGGAGACTGAGGGCCTTGTTCCCCAAGGACTGGAGCACGTGGTCCATGAGCACATGGACTGCCCGTCCAGAACCTTGACCCTGGGCTTCCCGACTTCTCCCTCCCTGCAGCCTCTGCACCACGGCGCCTGCTGCATCCTGAGTGTGTCCTCACATCGTTGCGGTGAGGCTGCCTTCACCACAGCTGTTCCTACACTCAGCTCTCCAGGCCATCGACTGTTCTGCTGCTCCCTGGTCCTTCAGCCCCTTGCTTTCCTTCCCATTCCCTCCATGCTACAATTTCTTGGAAGTAGAAGGGACTGGCTTTAACTGTATTGTATCACTTCTGGTGCATTGGCCAAGCCTTCGTGGTTAGAGGACATCTGAGAGGGAGGAATCCTCAGTATGCGATTGGTTGCTTATAGGAATACCCCGCCCTCTCCTTCCTGGTTCCTGTTGCCGTCTGAGTCACCCTTCCCCTGTATCCTGGGTGCTGTTTGGCCCTGCCTCCTCCACTCTCTCCAGCCATGCCTTTTGTGCCTGTGTCTTCCACGCTTTTTGAGCATTGCTTTTCTCTCTCTCGCACATTTCAGAAAACGTACTACATATTTAGCTGTTCTCTGATATCTTCTATTTCAGTCTGTTCTAGTCTATCCCATTTATTTTTAAAACAGCAGCCTACAAATTGATATTCCAACCCACTAGTGGGTCCTGACTCACAATCTGAAATATCCTGCTGCAGACATCACGTCTTCTTCCTGGGTGTTCCACCTCTCCCCTTGTGCTGTGTCTTTCTCTTATGAAGTTTTTTTTTTTGACAGTCAGAGTGGACAGTGAGAGAGAGAGAGAGACAGAGAAAGGTCTTCCTTTTGCCATTGGTTCACCCTCCAATGGCCGCCGCGCCAGCGTGCTGTGCTGATCCGAAGGCAGGAGCCAGGTACTTATCCTGGTCTCCCATGGGGTACAGGACCCAAGGACTTGGGCCATCCTCCACTGCCTTCCTGGGCCACAGCAGAGAGCTGGCCTGGAAGAGGGGCAACCGGGACAGAATCTGGCGCCCCGACCGGGACTAGAACCTGGTGTGCCGGCGCCGCAAGGCGGAGGATTAGCCTAGTGAGCCGCGGCGCCGGCCTCTTATGAAGTTTTACCAGTTCCAGCCACATTTGGGGAAGAGTTGTCTACAGGTCCTCATCGCTTACCTCCAGTGCCTGCTCTGCTCACAGGTAGCAACCTTGCCCTTGGCTCTGGGGCTGGCATTCGGTTCAGGCTGCTCCTTCCTGCATTCAGCTCCCTGGATCATCTTCCACCCACACACACGCCCCTGGCTGAGCCACATCACTGTTCAACCTCGGAGCTCCTGACAGTTGTCTCTGAGGAACTCAGGGTCTGAATGCTGGCTCTGCCTTGTAGCCACTGACAAACCTGCGTCTTCCCCCAGCTTTCTGGGCTGCCCACCAGCAAACTCATTACCTTCCTCATTCTGTCCCATTTCCATAGTTTTTCAGGGTAGATGATTTTTTCAACAATATGTTTATGTGAAATGCAGGGAGAGAGAGGGAGAGAGAGAGAGAGAGAGATCTCATATGCTGCTTCTTCATTTCTCAAATGCCCACAACAGCTGAGACTGAGCTAAGTTGAAGCCAGGAGCCTGGAACTCAAGCCCAGTCTCCCATGTGGGTGGCAGGGACCCAACTACTTAAGCCATCACCTGCTGCCTCCCAGGGTGTGCATTAGCAGGAAGCTGGAATTGGGAGCAGAGCCAGGACTGGAACCCCAGGCCCTCTGATATGGCAAGCAGGCATCCCAAATTGTGCCAAACACCTGCCCCTAGATTGCTCTTTGGGATCTGGGCCTATGTTAGGAGAAGGAGTCATGGGATAAACAGCCTTGTGTGCCCTCCCTGCTCTGTCCTCTTTGCTCTTTGGCAGCTCTGAGCTCCTGCGTGACGTGGTCCCCATTCTTTCGTGCGCGGTGCAGTTTCCCAGGTCTCATTCCGGTTGTCCCCGGAGGGCAGCCGCCGGTGCAGAGGGCTGAGAAGGGAACGTGGTGTGCGTTTTCCTTGCTTCTGCATGGAGCCTGGAGAGCGAGTGCTGGTGGTGAGCGATCACACAGCTGCTGAAGGCCACAAGCTGTTTCCTAACTGCATTACACTTCTTCGGGGAAGTCTGTGTTTACTCCCTGCGCTTCCTCGACAGTTTTCATTCTGACCCAGGAAGGTCCCGCCCGTGGAAGGTCTTGGAAACCTGGACAATATTAGGGCTTGCAGGGAGTAATTCTGTGATGCAAGTACAGCAAGTCTCTTTTATTTTATTTTTATTTTTGACTGGCAGAGTGGACAGTGAGAGAGAGAGACAGAGAGAAAGGTCTTCCTTTGCCGTTGGTTCACCCTCCAATGGCCGCTGTGGCCGGCGCACTGCGCTGATCCGATGGCAGGGGCCAGGTGCTTCTCCTGGTCTCCCATGGGGTGCAGGGCCCAAGCACTTGGGCCATCCTCCACTGCACTCCCTGGCCACAGCAGAGAGCTGGCCTGGAAGAGGGGCAACCAGGACAGAATCCGGAGCCCGGACCGGGACTAGAACCCGGTGTGCTGGCGCCGCAAGGCGGAGGATTAGCCTAGTGAGCCGCGGCGCCGGCCTCAAGTACAGCAAGTCTCTTTAAGCATTGCCCGCACTCGGGTACCAGAAGGCTGCTAAAGGATTGCATTGGTTGTAAAATGCATTCCAAGGTTCTGTTAATCTTCATGAATCTTCAAATGGAAAAACCTGTAGAGATAATGTCCCTTCCCTGGAGAAGCGGGGCTCCTTGCGCTCCGGCACATGACTCAGTCCTAGCAGTGAGGGTTCAGGCTGTGTCTTCCGATGCAGGGCTTTCCCTACCCGGGCTGCTGTCGCTGCACCTGTCGCGTCTTTCCCTCATTCCTATCGCTATCCGAGCACAGGCACCTACGTTCTCCCGTCATCATCATCTGCAGGAGGTGGGGAATCAACTTGCTTACTGACACTGTTGGTGCGACGACCTGGCTTTCAATGCATTGTCACTTGATGATTTTTACCCCAGTAAGATCTATTTTTTTTTACTGAATTTTATTTAGTTATTTTACATCAAGGGGCTTGGCGTTGTGGTGCAGCAGTTTAAGCTGCCACACGTAATGCTGGTACCCGTATTAGAGCACCGGTTCAAGTCCTGGGTGCTCTGCCTTTGATCCGTTTTTCTGCTACTGTGCCCGGGAAGGCAGCAGAGGAAACCCCAAGTGTTTTGGGCCCCTGCCACTCATGTGGGAGACCTGAATGGAGCTCCTGGCTGCTGGCTTTGCTTGGCTCAGGCCCTGGCTGTTTAGGCCATTTGGCGAGTGAACCAGATCTCTCTCTCTGTCTCTTTGTCTCTCTTTCTCAGTTGCTCTGCCTTTCAAAAAAAAAAAAAAAACCTTTAAAAGATACTAAAGTTATTTCACATCTATGGAGTGTATATATAACCTGTGCTTAACAAATAGCATACAGATGCTCTTTGAATGCTTTTATATTTATTGCTTTGAGTAAATGGTGGAATTTGGTTGTTGAAATTCCAGGTCCGTGGGGACTCTCAGTTCTGCATCCATAGGTCAGAGTGTGCTCTAGGATCTTTGGAAATGTGGGAAGTAGTTACATTTGAATCTGCAGTTTCAGTTTTCTCAGATTATCATCTTTGATTCCTTTTTTGAGAATGCAGTTAACTTGGGTGTCCTGAATTTCTTTTAAGTTTTAGATGAATACTTAAAATTATTGTGATTGGAGAGGCAGACATACACACACACACATACACACACACGAGCTTCCAAACATTGGTTCATTATCCCAAATGTCAGCAACCAACTCTAGTGGGTGGTGGGGACCTAATTAATTGAACCATTGCTGCCACCTCCTCGGGTCTGCATTAGCAGGGAGCTGGAGTCAAGAGCCAGAGTCAGGACCTGAACCAAGCTACTCCGATATAGTGTGGCCATCTTAGCTGCTAGGCTAAGTGCTTTGTAATACAGCATACCCGAAGTGCCAATCAGTTGTCTTTGTTAGCTTTTCCTGAGGAGGGCTGATACTCCAGGTTGATATTCAGCAAACTGTTCTATAAACAGTCAGATAGTACATGTTTTAGACATTGTGGGCAATATGGTCTCTCACACAGCTCTGCTATTATGGTGGCAAAGCAGTGTCAAAAAAACAAAATTTCATCAAATTGATTTTAATAATTCTAACGGACTTTGATTAGCAATTTGTGACTCAGGCAGCCTCCCATCTTGCGAGGCAGAACGGTTGAGTTTTATGACTTAGCTGGAGCAGGAGCAAGGGAAGAGTAAACCACAAAAGGGCAGATGGGCTGGCGTTGGGCAAATTCAGCCTCTTCTTCTGGAAAGTCAAGCAGAGGGAACTTCCGTTACCATCGACTGGGCCCTTGCCAATGTTCCTTGCCTCGGGTCTCCTGTTTTTAGGAAACGCTGGTCTGTTTGGGGATTTTCCTGCTTTCTTAAGGGTTCAGTTGATTGCATGGCACTTAGCACAAGTGACTCCATCTTGGTTTTGTCTGCTGGGGCTTTGAGCAGGAGCTCAGTCCAGGTCAATGGACTTCTCTTTCACCGCAATCATGGATGACTGTAAATGAACGGGCATGGTCATTCAAGAAAAAACACTTTCACAGAAAGAAGCGCCCGGGGCCAATTCCTGGTCTACACTGTTGCTGAGTGTTTTTTCAAGCACCAGTGGTCGTCTCTTTCAGCACTTCCTCCCCTACCAAGGTGTTCCCCAAACCTGGGTCAGAATAACCAGGGTAGTTGTGTTTCCACTTCTGTGCCTCTTTGGAAGCCGGTCTCTCTGTCGGAGGTGCAGTCTCCTCCTTCCATCCGCCAAAGCCTTCCCACGCAGTGCACCGCTGCTCCCCTTCCTGTGCTCGTGCTCATGGGTGAGCCTTGCATTATTTGGTGCATTATGTGGGTAGGGCCTCTTTCCACCCTGAGAGAGAAGTGCGAGGCACACTGTGTTCTGCAAATGATGCGTGCTCTGGAGCAGCCGGGAGCACCCAGTGAAAGCTCATTCCTCCACCGACCCAGGGGAGCGTCCCTCCCAGGAGGCAGTGGGCACTTGCTCAAGTTGACCAGAACCGTAGTTAGTTCTTTTTGGCTCGACTTTCTCAGTCTGTTGTGGAAATGGGAGTGTTGAGACCGTGGGAAGTGTAAGGAGGTGCTGAGACGGCCTCCCAGGGAAGCACAGAATTCTAGAGCCGATGTGCCTGGCATGCGGCCTACAGAGCAGAAGTGGCCAAAGTCATTTTAAATGCTGTCACTAAAACCACCACTTGCCAGCTGTGGGGCTTTGGAAAAAGCAATGACTACAACCTAACCACACTGCAGATATTTCTGGGACTCGAGGGAAAATTGAATTAAATCTCAGTTTAACTAGAATTTATTGAGTGATTCTGTGTGCAACATCCTTGGGGTGCAGAGATGACTAAGGTGGTTTGCTTGCCTCAGGGGCTCCGTGTCAGAGAGACACATATTGCTATGGTTTGTCCCCACCAAACTCGTGTTGAAGCTTAATTCGGCAATGTAACAATCTTGAGGTGGCAGGGACTTCAAAGGGAGACAATTAGTCATGGGGGCGCCATCCTCGGAAGGGATTAATGTAGTTCTTGCAGGACTCGGTTAGTTAGCAAGAGCAGGTGGTTAGAGAAGAATGAGCCTAGTCTCCCGCCTCTCTGGCTGCCCTTGTCACCACGTGACCTCTCCCTCTCTCCCTCTCAGGCACTCCTGTCTTGTGATCCAGCCACAGCCAGGGGGCCCTCACCAGCTGCCACCGAGGATCTGTTTTCAACTATCAGTCATGAGCCAAGTAAACCTCTTTTCTCAGTGGAGCACCCAGCTGCAGATATTTTATTATAGCAACAGGAAAAGGACGAGGACCCAGACTTTGATGCTGTCAGGGTAAGCGGGCAAGGCAGATTAACAGTATTGTGAGAGCGTTGTGTTGGCTGAAGAGGATATTAAAGGATGAAAGGAAATTAAAGATTTACAGTAAGCCATAGGGATTTAGTTATGACATTGTTGATTTATTGATAAAAGGATATTCGGAAAATGGCTCCTGAACCAGACTTGGGGGAAGCTGGCTGTCGGTTAAAGGAAGACACACAACTGACACCGGAAGAATTGCCCTTCATCCGCCTGGCAAGGCCGAGCGGCCGCTGAACCTTGCCCGTGTCTTTCCGCGGCAGAGTTCATCAAGAGCTCTGAAGGTAGAGAAAATTCTGGAACACGTCGTCTGGGAGACATGAACCTCCCACCAGACCGGGGCCGGCTTGCTCTGTCACGGAGATCAGTCAGGTGTTCTTTTCTAGCTTCGTAGCACCGCACGTGCCCTTTACTGCTGTGAAATGCATAGAAACCCATTGTCTGCAGACACTCCTTGTAGTAAGCAGTTAATGGAATCACATTGTAATGAAAGGTACAACATCTGATTAGGTTTTTCACTTTCCCTGTGGTCAGAGCTGCACTGGGTCCTGTATTGGATGCTGCTTGAGCACTCACTTGTAGATTTTTCTGTCTTGGTCACCAGCTCTGCACTTTTCCTGCCTTGGGTCCTCTGATATTGGAGCCTGGGATGCTCACGGGTACCTGTCCAGCACCTACACATGTGCAGCCTAGAAGGGTAGGAAGGTAGTAGCCCCCTGCCCCCCCGGAGACCTCTGAGCCACCAGGAAGAGGAGCCAACGGGTAAATGCCCTTCCTTTCTTCCCTGTCTTGGTTCCCCAGGCACATTCCATCAAGCTCCATGGGTTGGTCCCATGGGGTTGGGCCACCTGTGTCTGTGGCCTTGGCCAATTTGTGGTCACACATCAGCTGCGTGTGACCACAAACAAACCCATGCCACAGGCTCTGCTCTTGTGGGAACCCAGATCAGTAAGGGACCCTTCTGAGATTCTCTCCCACATGTTTGTTTGTTTTAACGACAAAAGGCCTCTCCTACCTCGTCCAGTGGGAATCTCCCTTTGTCTGAGGTGGCGTCCTCTGCTGCAGGAAGTGGTCTTCCCCAGCTTGCATCATGAATGTTTGTGGGGGACTCTGGGAAGTGGTGATGGAGGGGCCTTTTCTTTTCCCAAGAGAACTTAGCTTTCAGGGTTCTGGGCTTCCTGTGACCTCCAGGAAGTCCGGTTTCGAGATGGGAGAGCTGGGCATGGCCCTGTCTGTTTTTGGCTGTGCTGTGGTTCCCTTGCCTGACACTCTGAATCTTGGCTTTGTCTGTTTTGTGGAATCTGAGTACAAGAGAATAAAAACGATATCTTTCTAACATTTAAAAATATTAGCTGGGGCCGGCGCCGCGGCTCACTAGGCTAATCCTCCACCTTGCGGCGCCGGCACACCAGGTTCTAGTCCCGGTCGGGGCGCCGGATTCTGTCCCGGTTGCCCCTCTTCCAGGCCAGCTCTCTACTGTGGCCCAGGAGTGCAGTGGAGGATAGCCCAAGTGCTTGGGCCCTGTACCCCATGGTAGACCAGGAGAAGCACCTGGCTCCTGCCATCGGATCAGCGCGCTGCGGCCAGCGCACCAGCCACGGTGGCCATTGGAGGGTGAACCAACTGCAAAAGGAAGACCTTTCTCTCTGTCTCTCTCTCTCACTGTCCACTCTGCCTGTCAAAAAAAAATATTAGCTGGGATGGGTGTTGGGCAGAACTGTTAAGACGCCCTTTAAGACACCCGTGTCCCACATCAGAGCACCCGGGTTTGATACTTGGCTCCAGTTCTTGACTCCAGCTTCCTGATAATGCAGACCCTGGGAGGCAGGGGTGATGGCTCAAGTAATTGGGTTCCTGCTGTTCACACGGGAGACTTGGCTTGAGTCCCTGGCTCCTGGCTTCTGCATGACCCATCTCTGGTGGTTGAGGGCATTTGGGGGATGAACCAGTCGATGGGAGCACTCTTTCTCTCTGTTTCTCTTTTTGCCAAATAATAAAGAAATATTATTCTTGTTACTTCAACTTCTTGTATTGATACAACATGTATCAGGTTGAATCATTAGCTGTTTGATCATTTTACATTGGTTATTTTTTAGAAAGACTATTTAGTTTTTTATTTGAAAGGCAGAGTGACAGAGATAGGTGGAGAGAGGGAGAGAGGGAGAGAGGGAGAGAGGGAGAGAGGGAGAGAGGGAGAGAGGGAGAGAGAGAGAGAGAGAGAGAGAGAGAGAGTCATTGATCTTCTATCCACTGGTTTATTCCCCAAATGCTTGCAACAGCCAGGTGCTGGCTGGGCCAAAGCCAGGAGCCAGGTACTCCATCAAGGTCTCCCACATGGGTACTTGGACCATTATCTGCCGCCTTCATAGGCACGTTACCAGGAAGCTAGATCAGAAGTGGAGCAGCCAGAACTCAAACTAGTGCTCATGTGGGATCCCAGCATCATAAGCAAGGGCTTAATCCACTATGCGACAATGCTGACTCCTTACATTAAAAAAAAAGGGGGGGGGACTATTGTGGAAGAGCTTTCTGATCTTTTCAAATCTACAAGTAAAAATAGAGCACAGAGGAAAACCTAAAAATCCATGAATGATTAACATTGATGTTAACGATAAACCTAGTGACAAGGTATCCGCAGAGCTCCCCATAATAGCAATGGCACAGCCAAACCAACAGCAGCTGCCAGGCCTCCGGAGCTTCAGTGTCCACATGGAAGAATGTGGGGCACCCGACAGGCTTCAGGACAGGAGCACCCCCCACAGCAAACGGATGTCATCCAGGAAGCGCAGTGGGCTGGTTTGAGAACGGCAGCTGAGGTGGGACGCGGTTTTGCCCTTTCTCATCATGGTGAACACACACCGCCTGTCACAGAGTCTGAAGGGGCTGGAGGGGACTCCTAGGGACTGTCTTAAGTTGTCCCTTCCGGGATCGGGTCCCACACTGAGAAGCAACTGCTGGGAATGGAGATTCAATTGAGCATAGTGGAGACAGCAGAGAAGGAAAGATGTAAGTGTTGGAGGGAAATGGAGCTGGGAAATCGCAGACGGCAAACCTGCCCATCTTTAGTGTTTACTTTCATCTGCTTGAAAGGCAGCGTGAGGGAGAGAGTATTTTGATCCACAACAGCCAGGAGCGGGCCAGGCAGAAGCCCGGAGCCTGGAACTTCCACGCATGTCTCCCCACATGGGTGACAGGAATCCAAATATTTGGGCCAACCAGCACCTGCTGCCTCCTAGGGTGCATAGGAGGAAGCTGGACCAGAAGTAGAGAAGCCAGGACTTGAACCTGCTGTCTGATATGGGATGCAGGTATCCCAAGTGCAGCTTAATCTGCTGCGTCACAGTGCCTGCTACACCTCCAAGTTTTTAAATGCTTCAAGATAAAAGCAGAAATGGGAACTCTGTGAAATCAGCAAAGCTACCTTGAGGCATTCTGTCTTTAAAATTTCAGGAAAATTAGTTTTCCATAAAAATGAGCAAACAATTGAGGTCAAATCCTACCCCGAGTAGTTATTTTAAGAGACTAAGAAGCAGGACAGTACACACACAATGAAAGTCCACCCAAACATAGGGCCACAAAATACATCAAAACTCAGGCCCGCTTCAAAATAAGGTGAAAGACACCACGGGAGTGAAACCAGACATGAAAGAACACCAAAAATCAGAATTAGAGAAGCTGACAGCGGAGAAAAACACTAAAAGACAAAACTTCAAAAAAGGAAACTAACCTAGGAGAAATTGGAACACAAATAAAACAGAAGAGAAAAACGTTAGAAGTGAAGAGGTAACAAAGTTCTAGAGGAAGTGACAAATATTGAAGACAGGCAATAAAGAGCCAACATCTGAGAGTCCCTGAAGAAGGAAGCTAAGGCCAGGGCAGAGAATAAACACCAAAAGCCGTAATTTTAGCAAAATTTCCTGACATTAGGAAATATTTGAAATTGCAAATCTCGCAATGTGTCTGAGAATATGGATCCAGAGTGGCTCATCCAGAACGACCAACACTAGGACATATTGTAGTACAGTCGCACTCTCAAAAGGAAAGAATTCCTTTGATTACCCAAGCGAAAATGAGCAGTGTCTTAGAGAAAATCAGTTAAGTCATAATCAGATTTCTTTCACTGCAATACTTGATGCCAGAAGGAAATGAAGTCACATGTGTAAGGTCCTTAGGGAAAGAAAATGTGAGCCCATAAGTTTGTATACATTCAAAAGCGCAGGTTACGGGGACTGGCGCTGTGGTAGAGCGGGTTAAGCTGCCGCCTGCAGTGCCGCCATCCCATATGGGCGCCGGTTCGAGTCCTGGCTGCTCCACTTCTGATCCAGCTCTCTGTTATGGCATGGGAAAGCAGTAGAAGATGGTCCCTGCACCCTCGAGGGAGACCCAGAAGAAGCTCCTGGCTCTTAGCTTTGGGTCAGCACAGCTCCGGCCGCTGAGGAGTGAACCAGCAGATGGAAGACCTCTCTCTCTGTCTTTCCTTCTCTCTCTGTATAACTCTGACTTTCAAATAAATAAATAAATAAATACATCTTTCTGAAAAAAAAAAACAAAGGTGCAGGTTACAGTTATTAATTTGCGAGAACTCAGAAGATGGTGTTTCCATGAACCAGACACCAGAAGGGCCTGGTGGGAAATATTAAGCATACAGCTACTGAGCCAGCTCAGGCTGAGGGAAGAAGGAAGCAAGTGTGGTGTGTGATAGCTCTACGTTCTGGCACTGTGCGTGTAGTACAACTATGAGAAATAACAGAAGACAGGAGGAGAGCATATGCAGATATCTTTTCCCACTATTCTCAGCAAGTCGGTTGGTGCTGGTAGGGTTAGGATCATTAATCTTAGACTGCCGTGTGTATAACATGGAATACAGTAAATGAATAAGTATGAGACGTTCCAATTATACCATCTCTTGCATTTGTGGAAGAAAGGATATGCAGATGACTTACAGAGTGATGTTGAGAGTAGGCTTGAGTTTAAATGCGAAGTTATTAGTATGACTTCACCAGCTTGTATTTTTAAAGGATCTTTGTGTAGGTATGTGCACATTTCTAGTTCTGACTAATGCAAAGGCCAGCAGAGACCATCTCTAGTGCCCAGAGTGAAGCCTGAAAATATCAATGCTCACTAAAAGAAGCCGGGCAGCTTGGAGAAATGGCTGATCCCAGGTCTGGGGCAGAAAACGGGCAAAATGAACTACAACATCTTATCACGCCAAACAGAGACGTTAAGAACATGTTAAAAAGTTTTAGGAGCAAATCCTGCACCCCTCCTCCCACCCCGAAAAAACCCCTAGTGGCCAAATTTAGAACCATTGAACTATAATAAGAGAAATATTAAACTAGTGAGCTTATAATGATTTTAAAAAATAACCCCAACTAGTCATCTTCAGATGATAACAGGGATCTGATATATCATCTCAAAATTGGTAAATAAAGGAAATATTCAAGTATTTATCCTGCCCTCCAGGGCAACCAGAGGCAGAGAGGGGTTGTATCCCTCCCTCTTTCTTATTTTAAATTTTTAAAAAGATTTATTTATTTATTTGAGAGGTAGAGTTACAGACAGAGAGAGGGAGAGGCAGAGAAAGAGAGAGAGAGATCTTCTATCTGCTGGTTCACTCCCCAGTTGGTCGCAACAGCCAGAGCCAGGAGCCAGGAGCTTCTTCCAGGTCTCACATGTGGGTGAGAGCCCAAGCATTTGGGCCATCTTCCACTGCTTTCTGAGGCCATCAGCAGGGAGCTGAATCGGAAGTGAAGCAGCTGGAGGCCGGTGCTGCTGCTCACTAGGCTAATCCTCCGCCTTGCGGCGCCGGCACACGGGGTTCTAGTCCTGGTTGGGGTGCTGGATTCTGTCCCGGTTGCCCCTCTTCCAGGCCAGTTCTCTGCTGTGGCCCGGGAGTGCAGTGGAGGATGGCCCAAGTGCTTGGGCCCTGCACCCGCACCCGCATGGGAGGCTAGGAGAAGCACCTGGCTCCTGCCTTCGGATCAGCGCGGTGCGCTGGCCGCAGCGGCCATTGGAGAGTGAACCAATGGCAAAGGAAGACCTTTCTCTCTGTCTCTCTCTCTCACTGTCCACTCTGCCTGTCAAAAAAAAAAAAAAAAAAAAAAAAGGAAGTGAAGCAGCTGGGACTTGAACAGGCGCCCATATGGGATGCTGGTGCCACAGGTGGAGGCTTAATCTACCATGCCACAGTGCTGGCCCCTCTTATTTTAATTTTTAATTAGTTTTTTAAACATATTTCAATATAGTTTGTAGATACAATTCTTATAATGATAATCCCTCCCTCCCTCCCTCTTTTTCCCTCCTTCCCTTCTTCCTTTCTCTTTTTTTTTAGTTTTCGAAATGACATCTTTTAAATTTACATTACAGGCCGGTGCAGCGGCTCACTAGGCTAATCCTCCGCCTTGCGGCGCCGGCACCCCGGGTTCTAGTCCCGGTCGGGGCGCCGGATTCTGTCCCGGTTGCCCCTCTTCCAGGCCAGCTCTCTGCTGTGGCCCGGGAGTGCAGTGGAGGATGGCCCAAGTGCTTGGGCCCTGCACCCCATGGGAGACCAGGAGAAGCACCTGGCTCCTGGCTCCTGCCATCGGATCGGCGCGGTGCGCTGGTTGCAGCGCGCTGGCCGCGGCGGCCATTGGAGGGTGAACCAACGGCAAAGGAAGACCTTTCTCTCTGTCTCTCTCTCACTGTCCACTCCTGCCTGTCAAAAAAAAAAAAAATTTACATTACAGTAAAAAGGCTTAACGTTCACCAAAAAAAGACCCTAGTTTAATGGTAATATAGACAACAGCTATAAACAATAATTGAATGAAAAAATGACCATTTCATCCATCTAACATTAGATTTTAAAGTAATCACAGATCATTAAAACTATAGTAGTATAACTTTTTTTTTATTTGAAAGAGTTACAGAGAGGCAGAGGCAGAGAGAGAGAGAGAGAGAGAGAGAGAGGTCTTCTATCCACTGGTTCACTCCCCAAATGGCTGCAATGGCCGGAGCTGGGCTGATCTGAAGCCAGGAGCCAGGCGCTTCTTCCGAGTCTCCCATGTGGGTGTAGAGGCCCAAAGATGGGCTATCTTCCACTGCTTTCCTACGACACAGCTGAGAGCTGGATGGGAAGTGGAGGAGCCAGGTTTTGAACCAGTGCCTATATAGGATGCCAGCACTGCAGACTGGGGCTTTCTTTACCCATTACGTCACAGAGCCAGCCCAACATAACATTCTTTTTTTTTTTTTTTTTTAAGATTTTTCTATTTATTTGAAAGGGAGAGTTACAGAGAGGCTGAGGCAGAGAGAGAGAGAGAGAGAGAGAGAGAGATCTTCCATCTGCTGGTTCACTTCTCAAGTGGCCACAAGGACTTGGGCCAATCTTCCACTACTTTCCCAGGCCACATCAGACAGTTGGATCAGAAGTGGAGCAGCCGAGACTCAAACCATTGCTCATATGGGATGCCGGCACTGCAGGCAGCTGTTTACTTGACACACTACAGCACTGGCCCGTGTATAGCATTCTTAATGATCAATTTCACAAAGGTATGAAACAGAGTTTAAAAAACTATATTTGTAGCAATACTAACACACACAGACCCTTCCTCCCTTCCTCCCTCCCTCCCTTCCTACACATAAGAGAGAACATGTGGTACTTGTCTTTTTTTTTTTTTTTTTTTTTTTTTTTTTGACAGGCAGAGTGGACAGTGAGAGAGAGAGAGAGACAGAGAGAAAGGTCTTCCTTTGCCATTGGTTCACCCTCCAATGGCCGCCGCGGCTGGTGTGCTGCGACCGGCACACTGCGCTGATCCGATGGCAGGAGCCAGGTACTTATCCTGGTCTCCCATGGGGTGCAGGGCCCAAGCACTTGGGCCATCCTCTACTGCATTTCCTGGCCACAGCAGAGAGCTGGCCTGGAAGAGGGGCAACTGGGACAGAATCCGGCTCCCCGACCGGGACTAGAACCCGGTGTGCCGGCGCCACAAGGCGGAGGATTAGCTTAGTGAGCCACAGCACTGGCTGGTACTTGTCTTTCTGTGTTTGGCTTATTTATTCCAACTAGGGGCAGGCACTGGATGCTTGGGATGCCAACAACCCGTATTAGAGTGCCCGGGCTGAGTTCTGGCTCTGCTTCCAGTTCGGGCCTCCTGCTAGCGCACACCCTGGGAGGCGGCAGATGATAGCCCCAGCACCTGGGTCCCCACCACCCATGAGGAAGACCCAGATGGCATTCCTGGGTCTGACTTTGGCCTGGCCCATTCCTGGCTGTGGTGAGCATACGGGGAGTGAACAACAGATGGAAGATCTCTCTCTGTTGGTGTGTCTCTGTCTCTCTGCTTTTCAAATACATTTTTAAAAGTTGATAAATAAAAACTTAAAAATATTCTGACCAATAACAAAGAAATAATGGAATAGCAGCATTTTAATGGATTTAGGCACTGGTGCGGGCACTGGCAGCTGCTCACATCACAAACAGATCTCTAGACTTCATGCGTCACCTGATGAAGGAGTTTACATCACTTACAGTGTTGCCAGGGGGTCGAACCGGAGTCTGAGCCGGCCTCTGCATCCAGCTGCCAGGTAGCAAGCGGCACGTGGAATTTATCCACGAGCATCAGTCAGCAGAACCAGACTGTGAGAAACCGTTAGTCAGTTGTCCTAGGTTGTTAAACAGGTGAATTATAACAATAAAAGGGACGGATGGGGACATGGACAATTCAGAGAGACACAACAGATATCACATTCTTTAAAGAGCAAAGACACAGTGTCTAGGAGCATATACTTGGTGACAACATCACTGGGAAAAAACCAGAAGAACTAATTACTATTAAAAGCCAGGATGGTGGTTTCTTCTGAGCAGTAGAAGGGTTGACACCGGGACAAGCACAGGGAGGATTTCTGTGGTGGCTCATGAGATCATTTCTTGACCTTGACCGTGGGACAAGGTATTTTGTTTTTAAGTAATTATGTTTATTATATAATCAAAAGGGCTAGAGAGAGAAAAGTAATGACAAAACAGCTAAAATATACCCATACTTTAAATCTAGTATTTTGTTCTGCTACATGCCCATCTTGGCGCCACTTCCTCATTCTATTGAGCCACAGCTTCTCTCTGCCTCCCTTCCCTGTCCAGCGACAGCCCCGTGACACAGCTGTCACCTCATCTGCATCAGGTTTCCAGGAGACACAGCTAGAATGCTAACCCAAGGTCAAGGTTATCCATGAAGGGGAAAGATTATTTCTGTCTTTGTTTTTTAAACCCGTTACTTACACTTTCTGAGACTTAGAGAAGAGTCTTCCTCGCCTTTCTTTTCACCCCACCCCTTCCAAGGTGCTCATGGTGACTATGGAGTCCTTCACGTGGGTGTTGTTCCTCCTATGCGGGCGGCAGCAATCAGAGAGGTTCAGTAGCATCCTCTGGGCTACGCAGGGAGCAGGAGGCTGTGTTAGGCCACCCGAGGGAATGCGTTGCCTGTTGGATCTCTGCTTGTTTTCTTTTCAATGCCATCTTGAGAAATGGGTTTTATTTTAAATGTTTTTCCTCTGCTGCTTCCTTGCTCGCCTTTCTGGCAAGGATCTGAGGAGTGCCTTGTTTCTGAATAGTAATGATTTTTTAAAATTTATTTATTTGAAAGGCAGAGTGACAAAGAGGAAGAGATGTGCAGAGACAGAGAGAGAGAGAGAGAGAGAGAGAAAGAGATCTTCCATCCTCTGGTTCACTCTCCAAATGGACACAATGGCCATGGCTGGGCCAGGCCAAAGCCAGGAGCCAGGAACTCCATCCAGGTCTCCCACATGGGTGCAGGGGCCCAATTCCTGGGTCCGTCTTCTGCTGCTTTCAGGTGCATCAGCAGGGGGCTGGGTCAGAAGCAGAGCAGCTGGGACTTGAACCCGTGCTCCTGTATGGGTTGCTGGCATCCCAAGCGGCAGCTTAACTCACTGTGCCACAACGCTGGCTCCAAGTGCCATCTGAGAAATGGGTTTTATTTGGAATATTTTTCCTTCCAAGACTTCCTCGCATGCCTTTTTGGCAAGGACCTGAGAGGGCGTGCACCGTGTCTGAACGGCACCCGCTGAAGGTGTATCCTGAGTGGGCTGTTCCCCAATTTACTTCCCTAAACAAAGCAGAAGAGGCTTTGACAGAACTGGGACACGGGAAGCGGCAAAGTCAATTAAAGCTGATTTTTTTTTTCCAAGAACCACATAAATGTTATAAAAGTGCCACATAGTTGAGCCATTCTAGCAGTTTTCCATCTGCTTTTGTTGTCTCTGGAAGAGGAAGTTTTTCTGGCAGTCCTCGGAATTGTCTTCAGTGACTTTGAGATGGTGGCGGCAAGTGCCGATCGACACAGCCCCGCTCCGACGCGGAGGTTCAGAGGAGGAAGCCCTCGTTCATTTCTTTGGTTTTGCCCCTCCGGGGTGGAGAGAGGGCAGAGCGTGGGCTCCTTGACCCGGCAGAGCTGAGCACATCGAGGCTCGTCCTCGGATGCGGTTTCCACAGGCACCCTTCTCTTCTCGGGCATAAACAGGCTGTTGCTGAACATACAGGCGTTCAGGAGATTCTATAAATTGAATCTTCCATCTTCTGCTAATATGGCTTTTGGCAATAAAGTCATTATCATGAAGTGCCATAAAAGGCAGCTTTTTTTTTTCATCTGTTGCCTACTCAGCATGGGGTTTATTGCTATTTAGAAGTCTGATTGCTAAATGCGAAACTAATCAGGTCACCCTGCAGTACATGGATAGATGGGTCTCTGGTATGCCACCTGCTGTCATTCAGGATGACTGACAAATTTTTTTTTTTTTTTTTTTTTTTGTGGAAAGACCTACAGTGGCAATAGACACATGCTCCCTGTATTTTTTTATTTCATTTTTTTTTTTTTTAATTTGAGAGACACCAAGAGACAGATACACAGCAGAACTCTCCTGTGCTGCCTGCAACTACTGGGGCTGGGTCAAGGTCAAAGTTGGGGCTGGGGAATGCAATCCAGGACTCCATGGGGGTGGCAGGAACTCAGGGCCGTGAGCCCCCCTGCTGCTTCCTAGGGTGTGCATTGGCAGGAAGCCGGAATCAGGAGCAGAGTCAGGAATGAAACCCAGGTGCATATGCCGGCTCTGCCGCCGTCACTTCTGTTGCTGATTGGGCATTAGCGAACTGGTTCTAAAGGACATTGGAAGGTGTGTAGTGCTGCTTATTATCTGCACTCTGGGGCTGTGAAAAATTTTAGAATTGGATGAAATAGAATTTACCCCCCTCCCGCTCAAGAAATTGACATGCAAATTGGAGAATAACACTGAAAAATAAGAAAGCACTTGAGAATCACCAAATGGCAAAGTCTCTTCATTTTATAAGAACTTGACAGTATAAGAGGGTTGGGGGGTACTTCGTAAGTGCTCCATGGGAGGTGGTTTATTCTTATCCTCATTCGGTCACACAGGTAGGGTTATAGAGTGAACTGAGTGGTGATCTGGGATACAGGTGATATCCAAGGGGAGGAGACCTTTGGAGAGTGGGATCCGCATGATAGAAGGATTCTGAAGGCAGCGAGGTATAGATTAGGTCGACTCCCAGTTTAGGATGTGGCGTTCTTGTATCTGTTAAGTGGTTCTTCTACCTGCTTTCTAATTTCCAAAAGAGTGTTATTATTGTCTCTTCTTCTTGAAGGTTTATAGCTTTTATTTATTCTTTTTAGAAACTAACATTAGTATAATTTTAGAGAGAGAATGGAAGTAGATACATCCATCATATGGTAACATTCAAAAGAAATAGCTTCATTTTTTTCAGGTTTATTGAGATACAATTGTATGTATTTACAGTATACAATTTGATGCTTTAATATAAGTGTACATTGTGAAATGATTACCACAAGCAGTTGACATATCCATTCCTCACATCATTATCATTTTTGTAGTGAGACCATTAAGGTCTACCATTTTAGTAATTTCCAAAAATACATTATTATTAACTATGGACACCATGCTGTGCATAGATCTCCAGAAAGTATTTATCCTAACTCAGCTTTGTACCCTCCGACCACTCTGTCCCTGTTCTCCTTTGACCTTCCTCTGTAACCAGCATCTATTCTCTGCTTCTGTAAATTCCACTTTTAAGCTTCCATGTATGTGTAAGATCATGTAGTGCTTGTCTTTTCGTATCTGGATTAGCATCATGTTCTCTGGGTCCATCCACCTCGCCAGTGACACAATTTTTTAAAGGCTAACTAGTATTCCATTGTATTTTCCATCAATTCATCCATCAATGGACACTTAGGTTGCTGCCATATTTTTCTTGGCCATTGTGAACACGGGAGTGCAGCTATCCCTTCAGCATCCTTTCCTTTGGTATATACACACTAGTGGTATTGCTGCATCATATGGAAGTCCTATTTTTAATTTTTCAAAGAACCACCATCTATTTTCCATAGTGGCTCAGATGATGTGCATTCCCACAATGGTGTGAGGTGATATCTCATTGTGATTTTAATTTGTATTTCCCTGGTGGTTAGTGATGGTGAGCAGTTTTTGTATACCTGTTGGCCATGTGTGTGTCTTCTTTTGAGAAATGTTGATTTGAGTTCTTTCCTGATTTTAAATTAGGTTATTTGTTTTCTTGCTGTTGAGTTGTTTGGATTCCTTATATGTTTTGGAAGTTAACTCCTGGCTGATGGGTGCTTTGCAAATATTTTCTCCCATGCCGTAGATTGTCTCTTGGCTCTGTTTATTCTTTCTTTTTCTGTGTAGAAGCTACTTAGTTTGATGTAATCCCATTTGCCTGTTTGTGCTTTTGTTGTCTGTATTTTTGGGATCACATCCAAAATGTCTCTGCCCAGATCAATGTCAAGCAGCTTTCTCCAGTATTTGTCCTAGTAGTTTCACCATTTCAGATCTTAAGTTTTCAATCCATTTTGAGTTGATTTGTGAATATGGTGTGAGGTAAGGGCCACAGTAGAGAGCTGGCCTGGAAGAGGGGCAACCGGGACAGAATCTGGCGCCCCGACCGGGACTAGAACCCGGTGTGCCGGTGCCGCAGGTGGAGGATTAGCCTAGTGAGCCGTGGCGCCAGCCCCCAGCACTGTTTATTGAAGAGATGGTCCTTTACCCATTGTGTGTTCTTGGCACTTCTGTCAAAGATCAATTGACCAGAAACGTAGATTTATTCTGAGCTCTCTGTTTTGTTCCATTTGTCTGTCTGTTTTTACACCAGTACCACATTGTTTTTTGTTTTTGTTTTGTTTTGTTTTGTTTTCATTTTTTTGACAGGCAGAGTGTACAGCGAGAGAGAGAGAGAAAGGTCTTCCTTTACCGTTGGTTCACCCTCCAATGGCCGCTGCGGCCGGCACGCTGTGGCCAGTGCATCACGCTGATCCGAAGCCAGGAGCCAGGTGCCTCTCCTGGTCTCCCATGGGGTGCAGGGCCCAAGCACTTGGGCCATCCTCCACTGCACTCCCGGGCCACAGCAGAGAGCTGGACTGGAAGAGGGGCAACTGGGACAGAATCCGGCGCCTCGATCGGGACTATAACCCGGTGTGCCGGCACCGCAGGTGGAGGATTAGCAGTACCAGCCACCACATTGTTTAATTATTGCAGCTTTGTTCTATACAGGATGATCCCTAACTTACAATGATTTTTACTTGTGATTTTTTTTTTTGACTTTATGATGGTACAAAAGTGATACACATTCGGTAGAAACCGTATTTCAAATTTTGAATTTTAATTTTTGTCCCAAGTTAGTGATATGTGGTACAATAGTCTCTCACCCCAGCTTCATGATCATGAGGGTTAACAACTGCACTGTGTTGCTAAGCAATGATGTTCCGTTGTTTGGGTGTACTAATGCATTTTGACCTCTGATATTTTTAACTTATGATAGGTTTACTGGGATGTAACTAACTACATCGTAAGTTGAGCAGCATCTGTATTTTTGAAATCAAGTAGTATATTGCCTCCAGATGAGTTCTTTTTGCTCAAGATTGCATTGGAGATTGGGGCTCTTTGAGGCTCTATGTGAATTTTAGTATTGTTTTTCTATTTCTCTCCTAAAATACTACTAGAATTTTGCTAGAAATTGCATTGAACCTGTAGGTCGCTTTGGGTGGTATGGACATTTTAACAAAAGTAATTCTTCAAATCTATGAACATAGGATATCTTTCCATTTTCCATTTCTTCTTCCATTTCTTTCTTTCTTTCTTTTTTTTTTTTTTTTTTTTTGACAGGCAAAGTGGACAGTGAGAGACAGAGAGAAAGGTCTTCCTTTTCCCTTAGTTCACCCCACAATGGCTGCTGTGGCCGGCGTACCGCGCTGATCCGAAGCCAGGAGCCAGGTGCTTCTCCTGACCTCCCATGCGGGTGCAGGGCCCAAGGACCTGGGCCATCCTCCACTGCACTCCCGGGCCATAGCAGAGAGCTGGCCTGGAAGAGGAGCAATCAGGACAGAATTTGGTGCCCCGATCGGGACTAGAACCCAGGGTGCCGGCACCGCAGGTGGAGGATTAGCCTACTGAGCCATGGCACTGGCCTCTTCTTCCATTTCTTTAGTCAAAGTTTTATGGTTTTCAGTGTGCAGATCTATTACTTCCTTGGTTAAGTTTATTCCTAAGTAGCTTTTTTTTTTTTTTTGAGGCTATTGTAAATGGAATTGTTTTCTTGTTTTCTTTTTCAAATAGTTCATTGCTAGTGTATAGAAACACTACTGATTTTGGAATGCTGATTTTGTTTACTAAAACTTTTCTGAATTCATTTATTCTAACAATATTTATGTGGAGTCTTTAGGGCATCCTACATGCATCTTGATGCAAACAGAGACAATTTTGATCCTTTTCTAATTTGGATGCCTTTTATTTCTTTTTCTTGCCTAATTACCCTGGCTACATTGAGTAGAAGTGGTGAGAATGGGTATCTTTGCCTTATTACCAAACTTAGCAGAAAAACGTTCAGCTTTTTGCCATAGAGTATGAAGCTTGTTTGCTGTGAGCTCATTGCATAGGACCTTTCTTATGCTGAAGTACACTCCTGTATCTAATTTGTTGAGTATTTTTTTAATCATGAAAGGCTGCTGCATTTTGTCAAATGCCTTTTCTGCATTTGCTGAGATGATTATTTGACTTTTATCCTTCAGTTTGTTAATATGATATTTCACATTTAGTGCTTTGCATATGTTGAATCATTCTTGCATCCCAGGGATAAATCCTATTTGGTCATGGTGTATGAGCCCTTAAATGTGTTGCTGAATTTGGTCTGGTAGTTGACAATTTTTGTAGCTATATTCATAGGGATATTGTTCAGTAACTCTCTTTCCTTGTAGTGTCCTTGTCTGGCTTTGTTATCAGGTCATGCTGGTTCATGAAATGAATTTGCAAGTGTTCCTTCCTCTTCAGTTTTTTGGAAGAGTTTGAGAAGAATTTGCAATTATTCTTCCTTAAACATTGGTAGAGATTTTTGATTAGTGACTCAGTCTCCTTCCTCTTTAGTAGTCTGTTCAGATTTTCTACTTTTCATGTTTCAGCCTAGGTTGCGTATTTCTAGATATTTATCCATTTCTTCTAGGATATCAGTTTGTTGGCATAGTGTATAACCTATCTTGTAGTCTCTTCCGATCCTTTGTACTTATGTGATATCAACTATGTCTCTAACTTACGACTTTGAGTCTTCCTCTTTTTCTTTTTCTTAGTCTAGCTAAAGATTTATCAAATCTGGGGCTGGCACTGTGGCGTAGAGGGTTAAGCTGCTGCCTGCAGTGCTGGCATCCTATATGGGCGCCAGTTCTGATCCAGCTCTCTGCTATGGCCTGGGAAAGCAGTAGAGGATGGCTCAAGTGCTTGGGCCCCCAGACCCGTGTGGGAGACCTGGAACAAGCTCCAGGCTCCGGGCTTCGGGTAGGCCCAGCTCTGGCAATGCAGCCATTTTGGGAGTGAACTAGCAAGTGGAAGATCTCCTTCTCTCTCTCTCTGTAACTCTGCTTTTCAAATAAGTAAATAAATCTTTAAAAAAGTTATCAAATCTGTTTATCTTTTAAAAATCCCTACTTTTAGTTTAATTGATCTTTTTGTTGTTTTTCTGGTATCTATTTCCTTTATTTCTTCTTTGGTCTTTATTATTTCCTTCTTTCTGCTGACTTTGATCTTAGTCTTTTTTGTTTGTTTCTTCAAGTATAAAATTATGTTGTTTTGATCTTTATTTTTCGCTAATGTAGTTCTCTATCATCATAAACTTCCCTCTTAAATAACTTTTGTTAATTCCCCTAAGTTATTGTGCTGTTTCAGTTTTCATTTGTCTCAATATTTTTGATTTGTTTTTTGCTTATTCTTTGGCTCACTGGTTGTTCAAGAATGTGAGAGTGTGTTGTTTAATTTCTGCATACTTGTGAATTTTCCTCTCATTACTGAATTCTTAGTTTCATGCCACTGTGGTCAGAGAATTACTTGATAATTTTAGTGTTCTTAAATTTGTTGACTTATTTTGTGGCCTACCATATAATCTAACCTGGAGAATATTTCATGTGCATTTGAAAATAATGTATTATGTTGTTCTTGTATGGAATGTTCTGTGTATTTCTTTTGGGTTTATTTGGTCTGTAGCATTGTTCAACTCTTCTGTTTCCTTTTTGACATTGACTTTTTTCTGGATTATGTGCCCATTGTTGAAAATGGGATATTGAGGTCCTGTACTATTATTGTATTGCTCTCTATTTCTCCTTTCGTTTCTTAATATTAATATATTTAGTTATTCCAATGTTGGGTGCATTTATATTAATTTTTCTATCTTACTGATTGACTCCTTTGTCATTATATATTGTGATTTTCTGTTTCTGGTGAGTTTTTAAACTTTAAGCTATTTCATCAGCTGTAAGATTAGCCCTCTCTGCTCTCTTGGTTACCATTTGCATGGAATATCTTTTTCATTCCCTTGACTTTTTTTTTGCCAGGCAGAGTTAGACAGTGAGAGCAAGAAACAGAGAAAAAGGTCTTCCTTCTGTTGGTTCACCCCCCAAATGGTCACTACAGCTGGTGCGCTGCGCCAATCCGAAGCCAGGAGCCAGGTGCTTCCTCCTAGTGTCCCATGTGGGGGCAGGGCCCAAGCACTTGGGCCATTCTCCACTGCCTTCCTGGGCCACAGCAGAGAGCTGGACTGGAAGAGGAGCAACCGGGACAGAATCCAGCACCCCGAATGGGATTAGAACCTGAGGTGCCAGCGCCATAGGTGGAGGATTAGCCAAGTGAGCCGCGTTGCCAGCCCATTCCCTTGACTTTTAGCTTATGTGTATCCTTCAAGCAAAGTGAATTTCTTGTGGGCAGTATATAGTTCTTGTTTCTTTTAACCTACTCAGTTGCTGTATATTTTTTATTAGAGAATAGAATCCATTTATACTTTTTTTTTAATTTGACAGCTAGAGTTATAGACAGTGAGAGAGAGAGACAGAGAGAAAGGTCTTCCTTCCGTTGGTTCTACCCCCAAATGGCTGCTACAGCCGGCGTGCTGCGCTGATCCAAAGCCAGGAGCCAGGTGCTTCTTCCTGGTCTCCCATGCAGGTGCAGGGGCCCAAGTACTTGGGCTATCCTCCACAGCCTTCCCTGGGCCACAGCAGAGAGCTGGACTGGAAGAGGAGCAACCAGGACTAGAACCCAGCACCCATATGCGATGCCAGTGCTGCAGGCAGAGGATTAACCAAGTGAGCCACGACGCCGGCCCCTCCCTTATACTTTTATTTCCTCTGTTTAACATTTCCTCCACCTGTGGCGCCAGCACCTCAGGTTCTAGTCCCAGTCGGGGTGCTAGATACTGTCCCGGTTGCCGAGTTCACAAAGTGGATGGCTTGGTGCTTGGAATTATGTCCTTTTCCTCCAATCTGCCAGAGTCCCCAAATGCATGCATCCTGTCTTTGTTTTATAGCTGAGTTCAGTAGGAGAGAGAGGGTAGTGTGTACTTTTTTCCATCTCACGGTGGAAACCAGAAAGCCTGCATTCACTCTGTCTTCCAAACACTTGTTGGCACTTGATGCATCCACCAGGAAGTGTTTCATTGTCTTCGTGAAATCCTGCGTTTGTTGTAAGCTCCATATGGGGTTTTGTCAGAGTGGTTAAGAGCCTGGGCTCAGATCCAGGCCCTGCTCTCAGTGCCGGCCTCCTGCTCACGTGCGCTCTGCGGCAGCAGGTGATGGCTCAAATGGTTAGGTTCCTGCCACCTGAGGGGGAGACCCACGATTAAGTTATTGCTCCTGACTTCAGCCTGGTCATTTGGGAAGTGAACTAGTGGATGGGAGATCTTTAAATTTTGACTATTTTTTTCTTGGTTTTCTTGCCTGGTGTGACTGGGTTTCTTTTAGTTTAATTTAAAGATCTTAGGATTCTTTGATAATGGGTATATATTAAAAATATGGAGGTCAGCACCGTGGCTCACTAGGCTAATCCTCCACCTGCGGTGCTGGCACCCCGGGTTCTAGTCCTGCTTGGGGCGCTGGATTCTGTCCCGGTTGCTCCTCTTCCAGTCCAGCTCTCTGCTGTGGCCTGGGGGTGCAGTGGAGGATGGCCCAAGTGCTTGGGCCCTGCCCGTGCATGGGAGACCAGGAGGAAACACTGGCTCCTGGCTTCGGATCGGCACAGCATGCCAGCCGTAGCAGCCATTTGGGGGGTGAACCAATGGACCAACGGAAGGAAGACCTTTCTCTCTGTCTCTCTTTCTCTCTCACTGTCTAACTCCGCCTGTCCAAAAAAAAAAAAAAAAAAAAAAAAAAAAAGGAAGAATGGGGCTGGCTCTGTGATGTTGTAGGTTAAGCCTCTGCCTGCGGCACAGGCATCCCATATGGGTGCTGGTTTGTGTCTCGGTGGTTCTTCTTCCTATTTGGTTCTCTGCTTAAGGCCTGGGAAAGCAGTGGAAGATGGCCCAAGTGGTTGGGCCCCTGCCCCCACACAGGAGACCTGGAAGAAACTCATGGCTCCTTGCTTCTGGCTCCTGGCTTTAGATTGGCCCAGCTCCGCCCATTGCAGTCATTTGGGGAGTGAACCAGTAGATGGAAGACCTTTTTCTCTGTCCCTCTCTGTCTGTAACTGTATCTCTCAAAAAAATAAATAAAATCTTTTTAAAAATATGGAGGAATGAAGAAGTTCAGGTTGATTAGAAATCTGCTGTTCTGTTTCTTGAGCTTGTTGGTTTTCAATAAGATTTTCTGCAATTCTAAAAGAATAGCTAAGTCTCTCCCTTCACAATAAGCAAATCAATTAAGTGCTATGGATCCTTATCTGGCAGGCGAGGTCCCAGGATCACAAAGGTTGCTTCTCCAGGGCAAGGCTCATCCACTGCACCACAGATGTGCCAACCCTGCGATTTCCCCAACTATGGGAAACTCGGCTGCATAACTTGTGGTAGTGGGGGACTGCGTTCATGCTTTCTCCTAAAAAAAATTTATTAAAACGTGCTGTGGTTTGGATGTCAGTTTGCATGTCCCTCCCAAGGCCCATGTGCTAAAGATCTGGTCCCCAAAGTCTATGTTAATGGATTAATGGTTAATGGTGGCATTAGGTAGCAACTTAACCCATTGGTGATGTCTTGAGAAGTGATGAGCTTGGACTGGGTGTCAGGGTGGGGCCTCATTATTTGAGTCATGGTGGCTTTACAAGGAGAGACCACATCGGTGTGGACTCCATGCACTACTTTCTGCTTCCTGGCCCGCAGTGGAGCCAGTGCTCTGTTCTCCACCATGGCTGCCTTTAGCAAATGCTGAACTAATGTGACTGCTCCATCGTGGACTGTAAACCTCCCAAACCCCCTTCCTTCATAAGTAGGACTTTCTGGGGTTTAGTGATAGTGAGGAAAAGCTGCCTAAAACCAAAAGTATTTTATTTGTTCATACTATGATAATAAAAAATCCTTTACATCTATATATTGCTTTTATGCCTCAAGGTTGGTTCTTTTCTTGAAATTGATCATCATAGCTTTCCCCCTTATGCATCGACATCTACCATGTTTCCTTTTAAAAATAATTACTTTTATATTACTTTCTTTGGGATTTTTGTCACCCCACATTGCTAGTTATCTAAGTATGATCTTGAAAGTTGTCTTCATAATTCTGAAATCTTTCCTGGGTAAAATTACCCAGTCTCATTTTTAGACTAGTACTCAGCCAAAAGAGTTGGTCATCTCCGAATTTCTTCTCTTAACAGATTGTCATCAGCGTGAACGTTCAGCTTAATGCCTGCATGACATACAGGTGAAGCTGGAGTCTGGGACTTGATTTTATCCACACGTACGCTGCTTTTAACTTTAACTTTTTATTAACAAAGCTACTATGAAAGCAAAGTGTTTTCTGTTGCCAATTTAACTTCTTTAATTAAAAATGAAAGTTATAAAGTAGTAGTGCCATGGGTGAAGTTCTCATATCATCAGAACGGGGAAGATGGGTTTAAAATTAAAACTGTTGGCATCGTGGTGACTGCAGCACAGCGTCAGGAGCTTTGACACTTTAATGGAAAACGGATACCAATGCCTTAAACTCTTCTAGTATTACCTTTTAAACAAAATCATAAAACTATAAGAGGCATGACTATGAGAAAGGCACTGATGAAAGCAGAGGGTGCCTTGGGAAGATGGGAGTTGGAAAGATTAAAGCATGAATACTCGGGGTTTCAAGTTCTAAACGAATGTGTGTCCCTGCTCTTAAACGAGGTCAGGCAGAGCAGAATTCCGCCTCACTCTTAGCAGCCTCACAAAGTGGGCAGGTGTCGACACAAACGACTATTCTGGAATGTGCTGAACCCTATTGCAGCCAAGCCCAGGGAGCACCCTGATTACTCTCTGTGTGCCAGCTGGATGGCTCGAGGAGTTAGTTTTTTGTGCCTACAATGCAAAATACTTCGAAGATTTTTTTTTTGAGTCTTAAGATCCCTCCCTTCAATGTCGAATTCTATCAGAAATTATCTTTTATTTATTTATTTATTTTTTGACAGGCAGAGTGGACAGTGAGAGAGAGAGAAAGGTCTTCCTTTTCCATTGGTTCACCCCTCAATGGCCGCTGCGACTGGTGCGCTGTGGCCGGTGCACCACGCTGATCTGAAGCCAGGAGCCAGGTGCTTCTCCTGGTCTCCCATGTGGGTGCAGGGCCCGAGCACTTGGGCCATCCTCCACTGCACTCCCGGGCCACAGCAGAGAGCTGGCCTGGAAGAGGAGCAACCGGGACAGAATCTGGCGCCCCAACCGGGGCTAGAACCCGGGGTGCCGGCACCACAGGCGGAGGATTAGCCTATTGAGCTGTGGCGCCACCCCAGAAATTATCTTTTCAAACATAGTTGCTCATCTATGATGAGCTCTCCCTGTATCTGTTGGGATTAGCGTATCTGTCATACTTGTTCAGCTCATCCAATGCAATGTCCAACATTTTATAGAATTGTGTTCCTTTCCACCAGAAAAAGCCAAATGCTATCCCCGACATGGTTCATAAAATATTAACAGATTTCTCCAATATAAGTTTTATACACAAGAGGTATTTCAGGCATATAAAATGTTCCATCTATAAAGACTTTCACACAAAAATATCTGGGGCTTGAAACTCACAGTAAAAGCGTAATAGTAAAACTGAATTAATTTCATGGTAATTTATCATCGTTAAGATTTAAAGTGGGAGGAGGCGAAGGATCTTTCTGTCAGGTCCCTTGCTCGTGTCTTCCAGTAAGAAGTGAAGGCTGAAAACAAACAGCAGGGTGGTGGTGTATGTGTGTCAGGCACCCCCTCCCCCAAGCCTATGGGCTGGTCCTTCTCAACGTATTTGGCCAAGGTTGTAGACATTGAGGCCCAACAACACTGACACTTCCAGAAGGTTTGGTTCTGAGATGAAGCTTCTGCGGCTGACAGAGTGGACCTCCCGCGATTGACAGCCACCCGCTGGAGCGGCTGCCCAGGGCGAGCAGGACTCCGTGGCCTGCTGGACTGCAGGGCCCAGAAGGCTGGAGGCAGCCCCGCTCCTCCCCGGTCAGACCCTGTTGCTCAGTCTGCCATGTATCAGGAAGGGGCCGTGGGGCCCATCCATCCTGGCCATCTCTGGCGGAGCAGGGCTGCCACAAACAGTAACCCCTGCGTGGGCTGTTGAGTAGGTAGCAGGAGTTTTCCCACGGTCTCCCGCATCACTCACTACGCTACTTCATAAAACAATCTGGTAGGAAACTTTCCCTCTTTAGACCACCTTCCAGGCTGGGTGGGAAATCATCGACCCTCTCACCTGCCTGTCTCTGCAGAGGACACACATGTCCTGCTAAGGCATCCTTTTATGTTTTAAGCAGCTTTGTAGCTTTGTGTGTGTGGGTTTTCTAGGATTGTGCTTTGCTTCATTTTCCCCATGTGATTCATTAGTATTTCTCCTGTTGTAGAAGGTTATCATTAATAACCACATTAATAGTCAGAAAAGCATCTACATTCGGGGCAGCAGTTATTCTACAGGAAATTAGGTTAGTTGCTTTCATGTCTAACCTCATTTCCCTGGACTTTTAATTTTTTTCCCATTCTTGAACTTGCTTTATTGTTTTTATATGTTTATATATTGAAATACACACTCTCTGCAAAATCTTAAGAAAATCCTGAACAATGAAAAGAGGTTAGCAAAGACTGCCCATTATTCTGCTCCCTGGAGACAGCCTCCCTTCTAGTTTGAATTTAGTCTTTCTGGCCCTCTTTAGGTGACTAGAAATACCACTGTCTGCATGTGGTCTACATGTGATCCAGCACTACGCCCTCTCCTTAGGATGCTCCCACCTCCCTTGCCCAGACGACTCAGCCAACACACTGGCATGGTCCAACTTTTAATTTTATGACCACAAACCACAGAGGGGCCCTGAGCACAGCTGAAGTAATGCAACCCCATTGCCCCAGTTGGTGGACTCCGCCACTCCTCAGAATCGCCAGTTTACGCCTTCTCATCTCTCGTCCAGCCTTTAACACCCTTTCCTTTCCTCGTGTTTGGATGATGACCCTGTTTCCTATTTCACTGAGAAAACAGAAGTAATAAAACGAGGACTATCTCGCCACCCAGCCATCAACTCTAACCCAGCAGCACCCTCCCCAGCTACCATCAGCACCCCCCACTCATACATTTCCCTCAGCTCCCTAGGGTTTATCTCAACTCCTTCAATCCCAGAGGTATAAAAGCTATTATACTCTCTCCCACCTTGAAAACACTTCGGGGCGTGTGTTTGGTCTAGCAGCTAAGATGCTTGCAGCCAGTGTTGGTGTGCCTGGGTTTGAATTCCAGTTCCACTCCCAATTATAGCTTTCTGTGGGACATGGCAGGTGATGGCTCAGATAGTTGCCTGCCGCTCACATGGGAGACCTGGATTGAATTTCTGGCCCCTGGCCTCACCCTGGCCCAGCCTCAGCTGTTGGAGGCATTTGGAAAGTAAACCAGTAGATGGGAATTGTCCCTTTCTCTCTGTCTCACACACACACACACACACACACACACACACACACAAATATTTCTTGTCCCATATCTCTCCCATCTATGACCACATTTCTTTGACTCTTTTTTATGGCATAATTTCTTAAGAGTTGCAGTTGACTTACCATTTCTAATCTGTATGGATTGTATTTTCTTGTTTTCTGTATTCTGGATGCACCAGCATTTGGGGCCTTGATCCTGGAGAGACTGTCTCTCCTAGGGCTAATTAATTCCTAGAGACAGCAAATAACGTCCCTTTGAGCATGCCTTTGATATATGAACCAACAAATCCAGAACCCATACCCCAAACCATCTCCTTTATCATACAAATTCCCACACACCAAGCTAATAAGCTCTCTGCCCCAGATGACCCCAGGGCCAGGAACCAGACAGCTAGGGACCAGTCCTAGAGCCCAGGACTAGCTGAAATTATTCAAATGATCCAGTCCTAGGCTCGGTCAGGGCACCTGCCCTGCCTTATCCATCCTTCCTGTGAAAACCCCACCGAAGTTTCTGGGTCCTGCTCTGCCCTCTCCCCTTTGCCTCGTGACTGGCCTGGAACCGCGTGGACTACAAGGTGTGCTGTGCCTCCTGTTTCTCGGGAACTGAGAATAAACTTCTTCCTTCACAACAGTCGTTTCTGTGTCTGCCTGTCTTGTCGTGCCTGATCAACACAAAGCTCAGGCACCAACTGTAGAACTCCTCTTTGCTGCAATCAGACCTTTGTCCCCACCAGTCCTCTGAAATGGATCCTAGGAGAATGCCTGCATCTTGCCACATTCAGTGGTTACTTCTTGGTCCTTATGTCACCTGAGTTCCTGTGGATTTAGTAGATTTTTCAGGATCTCCTTTCTCAGCTGTCAGACTCTGGGTCTCCACACTGGCTGCTCCTTCTCAGGCTCCGCTGCCTGTCTTTCTCCTCTGTGTGCTCCAGTGCCATCTGGGTTCCATCCTCAGGCATCTTCACATCCCTGTCTACTCTGAGGCTGTGGGCAATCTCTGAGAGCCAGACTGAGAGAGACAGAGAGAGAGAGAGAGAGAGAGAGAGAGAGAGGGAGATCCCCTCCCCTGGCTCACTCTCCAAATGCCTGCAATGGCTCAGGCTGGGCTGACCCAAGTACTTGAGCCGTCACTGCTGCCGCTCAAGGTGTGCATTAACAGGAAGCTGCGACTGAGACTGAAGCTGCGACCCAAATCCAGGCGCTCTGATGTGGGATGCGGGTGTCCAAGCAGTGTTGCAATTGCTAGGCCAAATGCATGTAAATACCCTGTATTTCCTGATGGCTCCCAAGTTTTCACTTTTTCCTTTCTTATTATTAATCCTGTTTTTGATGGACAAATCATAATTTATGGGTACAATGTGATGCTTTTATAGATGTGTACAATGTGCAGTGATTCAGTTGAGCTAATTAGCATATCCATCACTTCACTTACCTATCATTTCTTACAGTGAGACACTTGGAATTTACCTGTAGTTATTATGAAATATGCAATATATTATTACTGACTACAGCCATCCTGCTGGGCAACAGATCTCAAAAACCGAATCCTCCCATCTGTCTGACACTTTTCAGCTCATTTTTATTGAGCTATGATTCACATAACATAAAATTAACCATTAATCACTTTAAAGTGAGCAATTCACTAGGTAGAGGTAATGGTGGTACAACATTTTGAATTGAATGCTTTAAAATGATTAATGTTCCACACTAAATGTTAGTGTATTTGCTCTTATGCCACCGTTGTCTCTCTCTAGGGCCAAGACTTTGGCACTGCCCCAGAAGGAAACCCTACGCCCATTCCCTCCTATCCAAAGCCCCTGGCAAGCACCGGTCTGCTCGCTCTCTGGATTCACCGGTTCTGAAAATATCAGACCAGTGGTGATTCCCAGTGTCCTGTCTGCAGCTGGGACCTCCCCCCTGTGTTTCTGTTTCGACACCTGTACACAACCACCTGCCCACCACCTTCTCCTCGTCCTCTCATTGATAAAGTAAAAAAGTGACATGTGTCCCCAGATAAGCTTTTGAGTTATTCCTTGTGCTCCCTGGATTTTTCCCATCTCAGGAAATAACATCAGCATCCACCCAGGTCCACACAAACAAAACTAGGAATTGTAAGTTATTTTTCATCTTCTGCATCTGTTCATCTTCAGTTCCTTCTCTTTGTCCATTCTGTTCTTCCCAGCAGACTCACACAGCAAAGCCAGGAGCTCTGGTGATGGTGAGAGGGAGGGAGTGATGAGACAGGCAGCTGGGAGGTAGACCTTGTACCCAGGAGACTCTGCTGCAGATTATCCGAGGAAAGAAAAGCTACTACATGCAGGCAGTTTCCATGTCAGAAGCTGCCATGGCATAGTCATGAACTTGATGGAGAGGGACCGACCACTGTAGTGGGTTTGAGCTGGTCACTGCAGGCAGCCATGGAACAGCCCCTCATGCCACCCCCACAGCCCAGTAGGAGCAGGCTTGTCCTACTGCCAGCCGGGCAGCTGTGTCCTCTCCCATCACAAGTCCATGTTGGTGTCTGGCCAGACTGAGGTCCCTCCAATGGTGGTCTCTGCAATTGTCTCTAACTAAGTGGATGTGTTTTGGCTGTAGAATGGTCACTCCTCATTCTGTCTGTTTTAAATGTGTTGCTGGTAAGTAAAGATTGAAACCAGGCAACCTTTTCCTTATGGAGTTTCAAGTCAAATATTTTCCATTTTACTATTCTTCAGACCCTTTGTATGTCAGCACGCTAAGTAGAATGGAAGAAAAGGGTCCTACGTCATATTGCTGGCATTTTTCTGTGCTAGATGTTGGGCAAAGAACTGTTAGCAATTAAGCATTGATTCCTTGTCCAAGAGATTTTGGAACTGAAAGCTTGACACCATAGGATATTTTGTGTGATTAAAGAAATTTGTTTTAGATCTATGTGAGAGCCAGAGAGAGAGAAAGCTCTCTGGTTTCCAATACAAATACCCACAATGACAAGGACTGGGCTGGGCTAGTGACCAGAGCTAGGAACTCAATCCAGGTCTCCCACATGGGCGGCAGAAACCCGATCACCTCAACAATCATTGCTGCATTGGCAGGAGGTAGGATCAGGAGCTGGAGTCAGGCGTCAAACCCAGGCGCTCCAGTATGGGACGTGCGTGTCTGACCCACAAGGCTAAGTGCCTGCCCTGACCATGGTCCAGGAAGGGGGAAATGTATGTTACCAGCTGCTTCTCTGGCAGGTTAGTTGGGCACCCAGGAAATAAAAGATTTAAGGGCATGGAAATGCAGAGCGCCCAATAAGGGTGGAAGGACTCAGCATACAGCATTGTAAACACTTAAAAAGAATAGAAACTTATTTTTAAACTGAAGAGTTAGCAATATTGTAAGTAAATTGGGTTGATTTTTTTAAAACCTACAGTAGATTTTATTTAAAACTGAATATTTAACAGTTTATTGGGTAAGCCTAGAGGCTTGAAATTACACGTCTATGAATTTGGGCCTTGTGTCTTTGACACCTTGGATCCTGTTCTCCTTCCTCTGCTATTTTTTAACTGCAACAGATGAGGGGCTCTGAAACCATCTGTTAACCTTTCTTTCTCCTTTTTTTAACCATGTAGAGTTGCTCAAGGCAAGAAGACCCAGAGCCAGCAAGACTGAAACAAAAAGCAAAGGAGGTGAGCACGGGGAGAGATCATTGGGTTTGACATTTCAAGGCTTGAGCCTATTAATTTTTTATGCCCTGCTACTTGTATATCGTTAATAAAAATCTGACGAAAAACTTTTTAGGATGTATTTGTTGCTTTGGCTTTGATCTTAATGTTTGCAAACTAATACATTAATACATGTGAAGCCTTGAGGAGTTTTTCTAAGAGAATATTTCCATACATTATATTTTCATTTCCATTTTCGGTAGCTGAGCCTCTGTGGGGTTGTTGATGGAAGTGGCATTAGATTTTGGTGGGAAATGTATCTCTTCGTGTGCTTAAATGTTACTTCCTACGCGTATGAAACCGTGTCATCAATATTTTACCTAAATTCTCTTCTGCAACAACCCATGTCTAAGATGTGCTGTCATTCTAAATGCCTCGTTGTAAAAAGATATGGGAAACACTACTCAGTTATTTGCAATAGTAAAGCCAGCCCCAAATCGTACAGCATGGCTTGCTGTCTGGTTGTTAACGTTTCACATGGATTAGGCTATAGAGATCAGCTGAACTGAATGTCATTATCTTTGCTTCCTTTTAGGTGCTTGGTCCCTTGTTGTGGCATCTGTGATTGAGTTGTGTGAAACTCAGCAGTGGAACCTAGCGGGGTAAGCACTTGGCCTGGCTAGTAGGCTGCCACTCGGGATGCCTGCATCCCATTTCTTGCTGACACGCGCCCTGGGAAGCAGTGGGGATGACTCAAGTACTTGGGTTGCTGCCATCCACTTGGGAGACCAGGATGGAGTTCCTGGTTCCTGGCTTCAGTCTGGCCCAGTTACAGCTGTTGCAGGCATTTGGACAGTGAAGCAGCCAGTGGGAGATCTCTTTCTATTTCTGTCTCTCTCTCTAAAAAAGTCAAGCAAGTTAAAATATGTAATCTTCTTACTTAACATGTTATACTCATATAAATGCTCCCCAAATACAAGATGCAGTCAGAATGTGACAAAACATTCACAAAAGCCTCCTGGCAGCCTTTGAGATTTGAGCAATTTATTGTATTTGAAAAGCTACTTTGTAAAATAGGTAGATAGGAAATTTGAATGATGACTTATTAAGAATGGTCACTAACCTGATTCCGAACACTGGGTGGTGACACGTAGGTGGAGAGGCTGAGGGAATGGCTCAAAAGTGTCTGTGAAGCACTTTGGAAACTTGTGATTTATACTGAGGATAATTCCACCTTCAATCGTTTTCAAATGTTTATCCCTGTAAGTAACACTGAAATATCTATCATTTTCTGACTTATGAGTGGTTAATTATTCAGATAAATGTTAACTACCTGTTTCTTAGAGGAGAGGGTATGGACCAAAAGCATGCTGTTCAGGAAAGCAAAATCAATTCACTGCGGTGACCATTAAAATAACCACCCATCAGAGTGACTGTTACGGAGATTCTTCTATTATTGTTGTAAAAAGAGATGAAATTGTTATGAAAATGGTTATTTCTTAGATCCACTAGAGGGAGTCTTGCTGTACAGATGTGTATTTTTTAATGGAAAACATTTGTTTGTCATTGAGTTAGTAAATACATGTGTGGCAATAGTATTATCAAAATTCAACAGCTATGATAGTTTGTGTCCTGCTCTTTATTTATGAATGCTGCTGGGTGACAGAGGGAAGTGCCCTATTCTTTCATGCATTTGTCCTACTTCTTTCTCTCTCTTCTAATGTCATTCCTTAATTTTCTAATTCTGCCTACTGTCCTGGGGCAATTTTGATATGCAAATAAGCCTCAGCATTCAAAAATTGAAGCTTTTGAGATTCTGGCTTTCATTTTTTTTTTTTTTTTAAAGACTCTATGTTTGGTACAGGAGACCCAGGACAGGGAATAAACGATTGCAACTAGCTTTCTATTGCAGCTTCAGTAACAGGTCTTCTTCCAACTCAGAATCTGCCCCCATGCCTCCTGGGTCTCCCCAGATCAGTGCTCTGATTCTGGGGGCGCACTGAAGAAGGCAGAGAAGAAGCTTCACCTTTGGTGCTAAAGGATACCTTCCCAGACAGGAGATTTCTTCTTATTTCCGTCTCCCATGGAACAAGCGTAATAAGAAGCTTTGTAGTAGAATGTGTTTTATTTTTCAAATCTTAAAGTTGGATGCATTTTAAGAAATACCAAAAAGCGTAGCACTGTGCTCATCTTCCTCACCTCTCCTGCTACTTCTTAGAGTGATCACTTCAGTAAATAGAATTTTAATTGAGGAAAAATTTTAGATACAGCAAAATATCCTGACTGTAAGTCTTTGAACCAGCTGGTCTTAGTCAATTCGTGTTGCTGTGTAACTGCCACCACACTCAAGGTATAGGTCATTGTGTCAGCCCTGAAAATACCTTCATGCCCCTTATTGTCATTCTATACAGAAAAGCAAAATTAATTCAACATTTAATCCATTCAGTGATCCCTAATTAGCGTGACTGCTATGGAAATACCTTTTAACATTGTTCCAAAAAAGGTGAAATAGTTACAAATATGCTTATATTTTAGATCCCCTGGAGGGAGTAATGAAATCCAGTTGATCAGCTTTTTCTTCTATCTCTTGCTTGCAATGTCATTATCTAAGGAACCCAAGGTCACTAAGATTTACTCTCTTGTCTGAGAGTTTTACAGTTTTACTTTATACATTTAGGTGTATGATCCATTTTGAGTTAAAGCTTGTGTATGGTGTGAGGTAAGGGTTCCTAGGTATCTTTTTGCATGTGGCTATCCACTTGTCCCAGAACCATTTGCTGCAAAGACTTCTTTGAGGCCAGCATTATGGTACAGTGAGTTAAACCACCACTTGTGATGCTGGCATCCCATATGAACAAGAGTTCAAGTCCCAGCTGCTCCACTTCCCATCCAGCTCCCAGCTAATGTGCCTGGAAAAGCAGAAGAAGATGGCCCACATGCCTGGGCTCCTGCCACCCATGTGGGAGACCTAGAAATGGTTCTAGGTTCTATGTTCCTGCCTTTGGCCTGGCCCATTCCTGGCCATTGTGACCATTTGGGGACTGAACCAGCAGATGAAAGATATCTTCTCTCACATGCACTCTCTGTCTCTCACTCCATCTCTCTAACTCTTTCAAATAAACTAATTAAAGAAAAGTCTGTTTTTTTTTTTTTTTCTCATTGCACTGTCTTGGCTGTCTTGGTACTGTTGTAAAAACTCAGCTGACCAGGAAAGTAAAGGCTTTTTTCTGGATTTTGAATTATCTTCCATTGATGTAAATGTGTATCCGTATACCAATACCATCATGTCTTTATTAAAGGAGCTTTGTAGAAGAAAGTTTTGAAATCAGGGTGCATAAGTTCTCCAACTTTGTACTTCATTTTTCCAGATTCTTTTAGCTTTATGTCCTTTGTATTTCTATATGAATGTAAGATCAGTTTGTCAATTTCTGCTCAAAAAATGCACCAACTGGGATATTATTATTATTATTATTATTATTTTAGAGAGGGGCCAGTGCTGTGGCAAAGCAGGTAAAGCTGCTGCCTGCGGTGCTGGCATCCCACATGGGTGCCAATTCGAGTCTCAGGTGCTCCACTTCTGGTCCAGCTCTCCGCTATGGCCGGGGAAAGCAGTAGAAGATGACCCAAGTCCCTGCACCCATATGGGAGACCCGGAAGAAGCTCCTGGCTCCTGGCTTTAGATTGGCGCAGCTCTGGCCATTGAGGCCAGTTGGGGAGTGAACCAGCAGATGGAAGACTTCTCTCTCTGTCTCTACCTCTCTCTGTAGCTCTTTCAAATAAATAAAATAAATCTTTTTTTAAAAAAAGGAAGTTGAGCAGCAGTGACTCAAACCCTCATTCAGATGGAATACCATCATTGCAGGCAGCAAGCAGCTTAACTCGCTGTGCCGCAACGCTGGCCCCATTTGGTCCAATTTGAGTGTGTTTTTCTGATGGGATTCTAACTGATGCAAAGAGAACATAGATGATGACTACCTGCTGTATTGGGTCATGGAATCTTAGCTCTTTTCTTTTTAAGATTTATTTATTTCTTTGAAAGTCAGAGTTATAGAGAGAGAGAGAAGGAGAGATAGAAAGAGAGAGAGAGAGACAGATCTTCCATCTGCGGGTTCACTCCCCAGATGGCCACAATGGCCTGGGCTGAGACAGGCCAAAGCTAGGAGCCAGGAACTTCTTTTGGGTCTCCCACAATGGATGACAGGGACCCAAGCACTTGGGCCATCTTCCACTGCCTTTCTCAGGCCATTAGCAGGGAGCTGGATCAGATGTGGAGTAGCCGGGACATGAATTGGTGCACCTATGGGATACCAGCATTTCAGGCAGTGGCTTTACCTGCTATGCCAAAACACCAGCCCCAGAATCTTAGTTCTTAAAGCACATAATTTTACCATGCAGGCAAAGTATTTTTATCTTTTGCAATCTGTGTAAAAGTTATAAGTTCTAGGGCTGGTGTTGTAGTGCCTGGTTAACCTGCTGCCTGCAGTGCCAGCATCCCATATGGGAACTCTGGTTCGAGTCCCGGCTGTTCTACTTCTGATCCACCTCCCTGCTTATGCTCTTGGGAAGACAGTGGAAGATGGCCCAAGTGTCTGGGTCCCTTCCAGCCACAAGGGAGACCAGGATGGAGTTCCCAGGCAGTGACCCCACCCGCTATGCCACCACACCAGGCTCAATACATAAATATTTAAAAGATTAAGGTCTATTACTCTATTACCATTCTTCTCCTCTTCTTTTTAGAGGACTCATATTTTCCTATTATTTCACAGTAATTTTTGGTCGTACAAGAGTACTTCAGGGGCCGACACTGGCATAGTAGGCCAAGCTTCCATCTGAACCACCGGCATTCCACATGGATGCCGGTTTAAGTCTCCGTCACTCTTCTTCTGATCCAGCTCTCTGCTATAGCCTGGAAAAGCAGTAGAGGATGGCCCAAGTACTTGAGTTCCTGCACCCATGTAGGAGACCCGGAATAAGCTCCTGGGTCCTGGCTTCGGATCAACCCAGCTCCAGCCGTTGTAGTCATTTGGGGAGTGAACTAGTTGATGGAAGACCTTTCTCTGTCTCTCCGTCTCTCTGTCTGTAACTCCAGCTCTAAAATTAAATAAATAAAATCTTTAAAAAGAAACCCAGTACTTCAAAAAGTTCCAGGAGGGGCAGGCGTGGTGGTGTAGCAGGATGAGCTGCAGCTTGGGATACCTACGTCCCATGTTGAATTGTTGGCTTGAGACCTGGCTACTCTGCTTCTGTTCCAGTTCCCTGCTAATGTGCCTGGGAAGTAGCAGATGGTGGCTCCAGTACTTGATTCCCTGCCACTCACATAGGAGATCTGGATGGAGTTCCTGGCTCCTGGCTTTGACCTGTAATAGCTCTGGCTGTTGTGGCCATTTGAGGAATGAACCAGCAATGGAAGATCTCTCTCTCTCTCTCTCTCTCTCTCTCTCTCTCTCCCTCCCTCTCTCCCTCTCCCCCTTTCTCCCTCTCTCCCTCTCTCCCTCAGTCTCTCTGGTACTTTGACTTTCAAATAAATAAAATGTTTTAAAAGTTCCTGGAAATGGAATTAAAATATAGATTTATTTGTCTATTTTTAAAAAAAGTATGCATAATTTTCTATAATACACATTTTCCAGTAACTTTTTGAAGTACACTTGTAGAGGTCTTTACAGGGCTCCCAAGTGAGGTGCTGTAACCAGCACTGCATTGGACTGAATTATCTGGGCCTAACCCTGAGTCTCTTTGTGACCTTGAGACTTTAGCTGACAATGCTTCAGGGTGGTGGTACCTTGTTACTGACCACAGACCAAGCAGGAAGGGTCTCATCAGATGAACAGAAATAAACTCAGTTCTTGAGTAGTTTTGTTTTTAGCCACAAGGAGTTCAAAGAATCAACTGTGGGTACATCTGCTGCTTCTTCTGGACTGATATCCCTAATGCCAGGGCCATGTCCTCGTTCAGTTTGTGTTGCCAGCAGCCAGTCCAGAGGCTGCCAGTAGCAAGAGTGGAAAGACGATTTGTATAATGAAGGAAACTGTCCTCGGAGAGCTATAAAACCACAGCCCCCATTCAGCGTGTTCTCTCCCTCTCCCCCTGTCCAGTTTTGCTCCATAAATAAATGACTGGGGGCTCTGAAACCTCAGCGCAGGCTATTCATCTCAGTCCACAGACCCTCGTGTGAGAGAAATGAAGCTTCCCTTTATTTCCTTTAAATCAAAATAAATTGGATTCTGAATTCCCACATGACCGAGTTGGAGGAAATTTGGTCCCCATCATACTGGTGAGTGGGAACGGAACATCTCCCAGGAATCTGGATGCTTCCTTGGTGCCTGGCCGAGGCGGGAGGAGCCCATCCCCAGTCCATCACAGTCGTCCCAGCAGCCTCACAGCTGCTTCCTGGAGGGCAGGTGGCTCTGCTGTTTCTGTCTTGGGCTTGACCTGGAGATCTTAGCCAACACTGAGATCCTGGGGCCCAGGCTCTGGCCTCTTGGGTGCACCTGGCTGCTGTCTCCTCTGCTGTCCCCACTCTTGGCTCCTCCAGCCTGGTCCTCCCCAGATAAGCAACTCACACTCTTGTGTCTGTGCCTTGTCCCCTTCCTGCAGAATCTAGAGTCCCCCTCTTGCCTGTCTTCCTCATTGTCATCTGAAGGAGCTTAGGCCAGGAAGGTGACTTGCCTGTAAGACACTTCCGGTTGCCCCGTAGGACACAGTGCAGCTCGTTTCTCAGGTTAACTCATCACCAACTTGAACGGGATTGGTGATTGACCCGGATGTGCTGGCCAGGTGGCGGCTGTGCTTGGGAAAGGTTTGTTCTCCTCCTTGTGTGGGAGTGAATCTTTTCTATTTTTACTGTTGTTTCCTGGGGCATCAGGAGGAAGAGTGTGCTAGGTGTTGGCCACTTCCTCACTGCGAGCTCAGGCCACTCCTGGTTGTGATGAAATGAGTGGCAGATGGGCTGTTGCTAATGCACGCTCCCTCCTGTGGTTTGTCCGTTTTCTGTTACTATAACTGAATGCAGGAGGCAGGCTAGCTGTATAAAGAAAAGAGATTCTGGAGGGTGAAGGGCGTGGTTTCAGCGTGAGCTCAGTTTTGGTGAGGGCCACTTGGCACCAGGTATCTCAGTAGCAGGAGGAAGTGTGGGAGAAAGAAACCACCCCACCAACCAGGAAGCCAGAGAGCTGAATGGGGCCAGGCTTGCACTTTCTATGGCAACTCTCTTACAAGAATCAACCAGAGTCCACGGAAAATACCTTAATCCTTTCTGAGTGCATGCCCCCAGTGACCCTCGGACCTCCTTCCAGGTCCCACCTCCTAGAGGTTCCACCGGCTCTCACATCACCACACTGGGGACCAAGCTCCCGACGCATGAACCCCTGGGGGACAAGTCACATCCTGCCTGAACCATGGCACTTTGCTTTTCTCCCTTGCTCAGGACTGCAGTTTTTCTCTCTACTGCCCTGTAGTTCCTTATTTCATTCCTATTTGTATCTCCTGTGTCTCAGTAAGTGTTTATGGAACTCAACCTACTTTTTTTTTTAATTGTTTATTGTCATTTTATTTGAAAGGCAGAGAGACACACTTAGAGGGGCAGACAGATCTTCCACCTACTGGTTCATTCCCCAAATGCCTGCAACAGCTGGGGCTGGACTAAGTGAAGCATGGAACCTGGAGCTCCAGGCAGGTCTCCCGTGTGGGTGGCAGGGATCCACGTACTTGAGCCTTCACCTGCTGCCTGCCAGGTGTACATTAGCAGGAAGCTAGGTTGGAATCAGAGAAGTGATCTAACAGATGCAAGATCTCTGTCTTTCTGCCTGTCTCTCTATTTCTCTGCTTTTCAAATAAATTGAAAGTAAACAAATTTAAAAAGAATTTAAAGAATGGTGCACCTTCTCCAGATGCGCCCACCACAGGACTGGGAGACCCTGTTCTTCCAGTTGTTCAGCCATGCTGGAATCCATCCTTTCTCTCACCCCCACATCTAACCCATCAGGGAAGTCTCAAAGCCACCTGAGAATCCAGGTGTGCACTTGCCTGCAGAAGACTCCAGCTGCTTCCGTTTGCCACCACTGTCCTGTCCCAGGGCACCACCAGCTGTCATCTGGATCCTGCAGAGCCTCACAGTTCGCCTCACCCTGGTGGCCAGGCCCCTCTGCAGTTTATTCCCAAAAGCAGCCAGGGATGTCTGTTTCCGGTACTGTGGGAGATACAGGGGCCAGACTTGCCCTCCTGCCGTGATGGACAAGAAAACCAGTTTAAATACAAGAAACCGTTGTTTTATATACAGTAAACCCATCCTAAATTTGTGCATATGCATGGATATGATTCTCACTTTCCTGATGTCTTCCACTGGTCTATCTGTCTAATCCTTCACCAATAAAACATTTCCATTATTTATACTTTATTGTACATGCCTGCTGTGTCTGGCATGGTAAGTCTCCATCCATTACCCCCATTTGTTAAAAAGACTTATTTATTTATTTGAAAGGCAGAGTAACAGAGAGAGAGAGAGAGAGAGAGAGAGAGAGATCTTCAGTCTGCTAGTTCACTCCCCAGAAGGCTGCAATGGTTGGGGCTGGGCCAAGCTGGAGCCAGGAGCCTGGAACTTCATCCACATCTCCCATGTAGGTGGCAGGGACCCAAGCAATTTGGGCCATTCTCTGTTGCCTTCTCAGGCACATTGGCAGGGAACCGGATGGAAAGTGGAGCAGCCAGGACTTGAACCGGCGCTGATATGGGATGCCGGCACTGCAGGTGGCCGCTTAACCTGCTGTATCACAGCACAGCTATCCCATTACCCTTCTTTTGCATAATATTCATCACTGAATCAGATGTTTCTTTTCCCAAATGAATTCCATAAGGATTCTACTGGAATTGTTTTATGTTTATAAATTTTTCAGAAGACAAATGGATTTCTTCCAATATTAAATCAGAAAGTATACTCTTATAGCCTTGGTTACTATAGTTTTATGTCTTGAAATAGGGTAGAATGAGTCTTCCCATGTATTATTCCTTTTCAGGATTGTTTTAGCTATTTGAGTTATTTTGCCTTTCCATATGAATTTGAAAGTAAGTTTGACTATCTCTACAAGATTGCTATTTATCAAGGTTTTTATGGTCCTCAATGAATTTTTATGTTTTTTCCCATACAACACCAGCACATTTCCTGTTAAGTATATTTTATTGTTTATTGTTACTGTGAATAGTATTATTTTGCCATCATATTTTCTCACTGAATATTGAATTTGTTTTTACTTTTTGCTATTGCTTTTTATGTAGTTATTTTGTAACTGAACACTTTACAAAATTTTATCATCAGTTACAACAGTTCTTTTTTAATTTATTCTGATTTCCCTTGACACTAATTCTTTGACCTGGGCATCATGTCAAAGTCTTTCGGCTTAGTTTTCAAGTGTTTGGGGATTTTCCTATTATCTTTTTGTCATTGATTGATTTATATTTTGATTCCATTGTGGTTAGAAACATACCCTGTAAGAATTCAGTTCTTTAATTTTGTGAAACTTTGTTTTATGGCCCAAGATACGGTCTACGTTGGTCTATGTTGATTGCATGAACACTAGATGAGGATGTGTAGTCTGCTCTTGTTGGGTGAAGGGTTCTACTGCACCACTGAGTTCTGTATCCTCATGATTTTCTGTCTCGTTTTGCTACAAGTTTTTGAGAGGGGTTGTGAAAATCTCCAACTATAATTGCGAATTTTTATATTTACCATTTTTGTTCTATCAGCTTTGCCTCATATGTTTTTGTAGCTCTCCTATTTGGTGTGTACACAATGATGACTGCTCTGCCTTATTGGTGAATTGACCTGTTTATCAGTATTTAATGTACCTCCCCGTCTCTGATAATTTTCATTGCTCTGAAGTCAACAGCTCTGGTCTGGATGTGGTTTGTTTCCCAAAGGCTCATGTCCTGGAGGCTTGGTCCTCAGTGTGGTGATCTTGAAGCTGTAGAACCTTTAAGAGGCGGGGCCTCGTGGAAGGTCATTGAGCAACAGGTGCACTGCCTTTGAAAAGGAGTAACACTGCTCTCTAAGGTGAATAAGTTCTTGCAAGAATGGGCTGTTACCAAGTGAGTTCACCCATGCCCCCGTCCTCTCCCACAACAACCTATTTCCTTTCAGCTTCTCTGCCACATTGCGATCCAGCCAAGGAGCCCCTTGCCAGAGGCTGAGCGACGAGGCTGCCAGATCTTGGACTTTCGACCTCCAAAGCTATGAGCTCAATAAAATATCTTTATAGATACCAGCCTCAGCTATTCTGGTATAACAGCAGAAAATGGACTGATAAATCTGCTTTATCAGATATTAATATCGCCACTCCTGTTTTCTTTTGAGTAATGGCTGCATCGTTTATCTGTTTCTATCCTTTTAATTCCAGCCTACACGAATCATTATATTTGGAGTGAGTTTCTAATGGTTGGGGAGCTGGGTCATGGTTTTCAATACACGCTGACAATTGGTGCATTTAAGTTACTTAAATTAATTGTAATTATGGATATATTAGAACTTAAGTCTGCTATTTTAATGGCTCTTTTATCTTTGTGCCTTCTGATTTTTGCTTCTCTATTTTCTTTCTCCTGCCTTGCTGGGAAAATTCCATTTTGGTCCACAAATAGAGTTTTTCACCATATCTCTTTGTATGGCTTTCTAAGTGCTTGTTCTAGGTGTTACATTATATGGACAGAACTTACCGCCGTCTCCTGGTGTTGACATCTTACCACTACAAGTAAAGTGTTGAAATCTTATTTCTGGAGCAGACATTTGGTACAGTGGTTAAGCCACTGCTTGGGATGCCTGCATGCCATATTGGAATGAGAGCCTGAGCCTGAGTCCTGACTCTGCTTTCCATTCTGACTTCCTGTAGTGCACACCCTGGGAAGGACCTCAAGTGGCTCAAGTGACTGCCACCCACGAGGGAGACACTACTGAGTTCCCAGCTCTTGGCTTTGGCCTGGGCCAGTACTGGTTGTACTGGGCCGGTACTGGGCAATTTAGGTGTGAACCAGAAGATGGGAAATCTGTCTCTCTGCTTTCTAGATAGATAGATAGATAAAAATAAGCCTTATCTCCTTTTATGTCTCTTTATTCTCCCCACTTATAATTATTTGAAGTATTTCCTGCACATACATTTAAATCAACATTGGATAGTGTTACAATTTCTTACTCAACTGTCAAACTAAAGCTAGAAAACTCAAGAATAGAAGGGAAAGGTATGCTATTTTGCTATATTTTTAATCTTTTTTAACTTTTATTTAATAAATATTAATTTCCAAAGTACAGCTTTTGGATTACATTGGTTCCCCCCCCCATAACTTCCCTCCCACCCGCAACCCTCCCATCTCCCGCTCCCTCTCCCATTCCATTCACATCAAGATTCATTTTCAATTATCTTTATATACAGAATTTAGTATATATTAAGTAAAGATTTCAACGGTTTGCACCCTCACAGAAACATAGAGTGTAAAGTACTGTTTGAGTACTAGTTACAGCATTAATTCACATTGTACAACACATTAAGGACAGAGATCCTACATGAGGAGTAAGTGCACAGTGACTCCTGTTGATTTAACAATTGACACTCTTGTTTATGGCGTCAGTAATCACCCTAGGCTCTTGTCATGAGTTGTCGAGGCTATGGAAGCCTTTTGAGTTCACCGACTCTGATCATATTTGGACAAGGTCATAGTCAAAGTGGAAGTTCTCTCCTCCCTTCAGAGAAAGGTACCTCCTTCTTACTCTTCCCGTTGTTCTTTCCTCCTTTCTGACATTCCAAGACCCAGTCTTCCATAACTTCATTTCTGCTTAGAGAACTCCCTCTAGCCATGCTTGTAGAGTAGCTTCCTGGAAACAAATTCTCTTAGTTTTTCTTCATCTGGAAAAGTTCTGGTCTCTCCTTGCTTCCTAAAAGATGTGTTCACTGGATATAGAATTCTGTGTCAACAGTCCTCTTCTTTCAGCATTTCAAAATTGCTGTTCCACTTCCTTCTGACCTGCAGTGTCTCTGATGTGAGATACGCAGTCATTCAGATTGTCCTTCCCTTACAGGCAAATTGTCATCTCTCTCTCACTGCTTGAAGACATATTATTTGCTGTTAGCTCTCAGAAGTGTCGGTGTAGATTTCATTGAGTTTTTCTGTTTGGAGGTTGCACAGCTTTGTGAATCTCTAGGCTTCTGTCTTTTGTCTGATTTGAGGGGACTTTTAGTGATTGTTTCTGTGAATAATCTTTGCCTCCACCTCTTTCTCACTGCTTTCAAGACTTCACTAACATGAATGTTAGATTTTTTAAATCCTAGTAAGTCCCTGAGGCTCTGTTCATTTGTTTTCAATCTGTTTTCTCTCTGTTGTTCCGATTTCTATTGTTCTAACTTCAAGTTTACCAATTCTTTCCTTTGTCCATTTTCCTCTGTCCTCTTCACCCACTGCACTTTAAAAAAAAATGCCAGTTATAGTTTTCAGTTCTGAAATTTCTGTTTCTTTTTTATGACTTTACTTGCTGAGATCTTATACTTTTTTTTTCATTTGTTTCAAACTTGTTCATATTTACTGTTTGAAACCATTTGTGATAGCTGCTTTAAAAACATTGGCTTGGCATCTATTGATTGTTGTCTATCCTTCAAGTTGAGATTTTCCTGGTGCATGTTGAGAGTGATTTTTGATCAAGACCTGCACCTTTTAGGTATTATGTTAAAAGAATTCTGGATTTTATTTAAGCTTCTATTTTAGCTAGTCCCTTTTGACACCATTCCAGCCAGGAAGATGGGGGATGCCTCATTACTGCCAGGTGTTGGTTGAAGTCCAGGTTTCTAGTTGGCCTCTGCTGACAACTGGGGAGGGGAGGCTCCTCATGACTGCTGATTGGGGTTGGGGGCCCCAGCTCCCCACTCGGTCTCTGTGACCCTACTCTGGCTGGGAGGGATGAGAAAGTCTCGTTACTGCTCTCTGTACAGCTCCAGGAACACCACAGGGGCAGCCGTGAGCTCGGCTCTCCAGGTCTCCTCTGACTGCACTCCACAGTGGGTGTGAGGAGTGCTCCTCACTGCCAGATGGGGAGAAGAATTCCAGCTCCCTGATAGGGCGTTTGGGGCACGTCATTACAGCCTGCAGCAAGTGGAGCAATAGCTTCTCCATCATCCTTTGCTTGCCACGTGTTTTCTGTTGTGTTGGGCTGCAGTAGAGCAGTTATTGTCTAAACACTTTCTGTCTTGCTTAGCCTGCCATTTCTTGTTCTTCGACTACAAAGAACAGATTTTTGTTGGTGATATTTTTAAATCAATGAATAATGGTGTTTCTGGATAATAGCCTCTTTAGCTACAAGTCTTGGATATTTAAGGTAAAAAGAAAATCCAGAGAACTCACTACTCTATCATTCTTTGAGTCCTGTGGTCCCTACAAAGTCTTTGTTTTTCTCTCCATTTTTCTGAGATGTAGAAATAGTTGCAGAAATAAGGAAAAATATATCTACTCCAACCTCCTGGAACTTTATATAGCGTTTTATTTCAAATCTGTTTCATACTTAGTGCACTGACTAGTGTTTCTGGGACAGTATTAAAGAATAACAGAAATAACTTCTATCCTTTTTTTCATCTCTCATTCTTTGGGAATGTCTCTAATGTCATCCATGCAGTATAATGATCAGCGTTGGACATAGTTTGAGACTTTAAATTAAGGCAGTGTAATTAAATCCAGTTGAACAAATATTTAGTACCATGTATAAGTTACCGATCTAAAGATATGAATATAGCTAACAGGAAATTAGGTCATAATTGTTTCCTCTTATGTTAAAAGTTATCTTTTTCTTTACTTCAAGACCCACTTGTGTATTAACCCCGTGTCTCCCATTCTTTTTTTTTTTTAAGATTTATTTACTTATTTATTTATTTGAGAGGCAGAGTTATGGAAAAAGGGAGGGAGAGACAGAGAGGAAAGTCTTCCATCTACTGACTGCAACAGCCAGAGGCAGGCTGATCCGAATCCAGGAGCCAGGAGCTCCCAGGTCTATATGGGTGCAGGGGCCCAAGTACCTGGTCCATCTCCATTGCTTTCCCAGGCAATTAGCAGGGTACTGGATCACAAGTGCAGCAGCCAGGACTCAACTGGTGCCAATATAGGGTACCAGGGCTGCAGGTGGAGGCTTAACCTACTATGCCATGGTGCTGACCCCCCCACCCTACTTTTTAAGATTTATTTGAAAGGCAGAGTTACAGAGAGAGAGTGAAAGACACACACACACACAGGTCTTCCATCTGCTGGTTCACTCCCCAAATGGCCATAATAAACAGGGCTGGGCCAGGCCAAAGCCAGGAGCCTGAAACTGCTTCCAGGTCTTCCACAGGGGTGGCAGGAGCCCAAGCACTCATGACATCTTCCACTACTTTCCCAGGTACCGTTAGCAGGGAGCTGGATGGGAAGTGGAGCAGCCAAAACTCAGATGGGTGCTCATATGGGATGCCAGTGTCCCAGGTGGTGGCTTACCCTGCTGTGTCATATGGACCCTTCTTTCATCCCACTCTGGACTGCAGGTGCAGGGGAAGAACTGGAAGGAGGGAACAATGTGATTCCATGTTGGACAAGAGGACCATGAGGTATACACTAAGTTATATTCAATGTTTGAGACTGTCTTGAACTTTTTTTTTTTTTTTTTGACAGGCAGAGTGGACAGTGAGAGAGAGAGACAGAGAGAAAGGTCTTCCTTTTGCCATTGGTTTACCCTCAAATGGCCGCCACGGCCGGTGTGCTGCGGCCGGTGCACTGCGCTGATCCGAAGGTAGGAGCCAGGTGCTTCTCCTGGTCTCCCATGGAGTGCAGGGCCCAAGCACTTGGGCCATCCTCCACTGCACTCCCTGGCCACAGCAGAGAGCTGGCCTGGAAGAGGGGCAACCGGGACAGAATCTGGCGCCCGGACCGGGACTAGAACCTGGTGTGCCGGCGCCGCAGGCAGAGGATTAGCCTAGTGAGCCGTGGCGCCGGCCAAGACTGTCTTGGACTCTTAATAGCAAGGAGCAGGGACAAACTCCAGCTAGCCTAGGTGAATAGAGGAACCAACATCCATTGTACAGACACAGGGGTCTAACAGAGTCCAGAGGCAATGCCAGGCAGCTGTGTCTCAAGCCTCAGACAGGACCAGAACCCTTAAAACCTGAGTTCTCTCCCTCCCTCCAGGTCCCTTGCCCCCACTTCTTGAGTGATCAGCTTCATTCCTGTCTTCCTGTCTCAGAGACTGTGATAGGCACACCTCAGCTCCAGGTTCGTGTTCTGACATCCAGGGAGATAAAAGCCACCTGGGTATTGTGATTTACCATAAGAACATCTGTATTTGGTTCTAGTCCCTGTGTCCTGACATACGGTTCCCAAAACTCATAGCATCTCGGTGCAATGAGTGTCTTTGGTATCCAATGACGTGACTGGTGGCTGGGGTCCCTGGATAGCTTCAGCATGGGGGCTGGCCATGGAAAGACCAAAGCCTGATTGGAGGGTTGGGGTCTTTAGCCTTGCCCTCTCCACCTCCACCCCCACCAACTTCTAAGGAGGGATGAGGAGCTGAAGGTCAAGTTGATCACCTATGCAAGGAAGCTGCTATATAAAACCAAAAACACAGGGTTTGGATGGGGCATCTGGATCTCTGCACAGGGGGAGGCTGTGGGGCGGAGCCCCTGCAGAGGCGTGGAAGCTCCGCACACCTCTCCCACCCGCACCCTCTTTGCCTCCACTCTGTTTGTCCATCTGTTCCTTCAGTGATAAACTGGTAAACCCAAGTAAGGTGTTTGCCTGAGTCCTGTGAGCTGCTCTCAAATTAATCAAATGCAAGAAGAGGGTTGTGGGAATCCCAGTTTAGAGGCAGTAGCCAGGAACCCGGGGCACAACTTCAGACCGGCATCCGAGGCCAGAGAACATTCTTGGGGCCGAGCCCCTGGCCTGTGGGATCTGCTGCTCTCTCCAGGTGGGGAGTGTCAGAACAGGATTGAGGCCGGCACCGCGGCTCACTAGGCTAATCCTCCACCTAGCGGCGCTGGCACACAGGGTTCTAGTCCCGGTCAGGGCGCCGGATTCTGTCCTGGTTGCCCCTCTTCCAGGCCAGCTCTCTGCTGTGGCCAGGGAGTGCAGTGGAGGGTGGTCCAAGTCCTTGGGTCTTGCACCCCATGGGAGACCAGGAAGAAGCACCTGGCTCCTGCCATCGGATCAGCGCGGTGCTCCGGCCGCAGCGCGCCAGCCGTGGCGGCCATTGGAGGGTAAACCAACGGCAAAAGGAAGACCTTTCTCTCTGTCTCTCTCTCTCACTGTCCACTCTGCCTGTCAAAAAAAAAAAAAAAACAAAAAAAAACAGGATTGACCTAGAAGATACCCAGCTGGTGTCCCCTGCAGAGTCTGCAGAATGTAAATATTCTACATTGATTTCTGAGTGTGAGAACAGGAAGTTGTATTTCTTTTCTGTGTTACAGATAGTCTTTCTCAGTGTCAGATTGCCTCAGCTGCACACTTTTCTGCCCTTGATCCAGCTGTCTATAGCCACTGAGCTAGGTCACGTGTTACAACCACATCTGGTGGGGTTCACTTTTATATTGGGGGTTCGCAGCACCCTAAGAGATTGGGTGGGCAGGACCAATGTTGTGGTGCAGTGTGTTGAGTGGGCATCCCACATGAATGCCGGTTCAAGACCCAGCTGCTCAACTTTCAACCCAGCTCCTTGCTAAAGTGTCTGGGGAAGCAGCAGAGGATGGCGCCTGCACCATGTGGGAGATTCCAGTGGAGTTCCAGGCTCCTGGCTTCAGCCTGGCCTAGCCCAGGCCATTGCAGCCATTTGGGGAGTGAACCAGCAGATGGACGATACCCCCTACCCCCCCCCCCGTAATTCTGCCTTTTAAATCAATCAGTCCATCTTTTAAAAAAGCGATAGTGTGGGTATTTTCCTTTTATGATGCAGTCATGACATGAAACTGCAGAAAAAGCTAAGGGCTCATGTTGCTCGGGCAGCAGCAGAGCACCAGGAACGACTGTCCTCACACTGCGTCTCCAGACCAGGGCTTCCCTCCAGTGGCCGAGGGAATGTCTGCCCTGGGGCTGTGCCCTTTCCTAGGCAGTGCTGTCTTACTGATGGATCCTCTGTCTTGCCTTGGGTCATGCCATGGCTTAGAGCAGACTCTCTGTCTCTAGTTTATATTCTCCTTCCTGTCTGCCTGGGTTTATAGAGGAATACAGTCAAGAAATGCTTTTGAAAATAAATACTTTCAAATGAGAAGACCATGTTTTCTAACCAACAACAATGAGTCATGAATTCTGTTCTTCCAGGGAGAACCTAAGCCCTTAGCCTTCCCAAGCTGTCTGTCGTTACTGGCTCTTGCTCTTTCCCTGCGCAGGTGCAGCAAGGCAATGGGGGGGTGCAGTTGGAAATGCTAGCCACTTGCTTCTACCTCACCTCAACTTCCCAGTTTCCTATTCAAATGTTTACTGAATTCCCCTATGCTGCGCCCTGTTGTCGTTTTCCTGGTAGCCTTACTTGCGGCTTCGTTCCTTTTTGTTCATTCCACAGCACATTCCACCATTGCGATCCAAGGCCCTTTCTCCGGGCTGTGCTTTTGGCATTTAGATGCTCTAAGCAGCTTCCTTCCTCTGTCACCTCTCTGGGAGTCCTGGCCCTACTCACCTCAAGGGCCCTACCCTAAGGTCAACTTGGAAGGCAGAGAGACACGAGCAGACATGAGCAGAGAGGCTCACTCTGTAGATAGCCCTGCAGGAATTCAGGACAGCCTGCAAACAAAGGCTATGGTGTCCATGAGAATGGCCCAGCCAGGTAGACACTTCTCCGTCTAGTATTGCACTGATCTCCCAAGAAGCCCCCAGGAAATACAATCTCATCAAGATTACCAGCAAACACAGGCAAATTACATATCAAAAACCATCCAGGGAGCCAACATTGTGGCACAGTAGGTAAAGCTGCTTCCCGCGATGCCAGCATCCCATAGTGGAGCACCACTTTGAGTCCTGGTTCCTCTGCTTCTGATTCAGCACCTTTCTACCTCACCTGGAAAAGCAGTGGAAGGTGGCCCAAGTACTTGGGCCCCTGCACCATCGTGGGAGACCCAGAAGTTCCTGGCCCCGGGCTTCAGCCTGGCCCAGCCCCAGCCATTGCAACCATTTGGGGAGTGAACCAGCAATGAAAGATTCTCTTCTCCACCCCCACCCACCCCACCTCTGGCTTTCCTTCTCTGTAACACTGCCTTTCAAATAAATAAAATACATCTTTAAAAAATGCCCACAACAGCCAGGATCGAGTTAGACCAAAGCCAGGAGCTGGGAACTCAGTATAGTTCTCCCATGTGGATGTCAGGGACCCAACTAAGTGAGCATGCTGCCTCTCAGGATCTGCACTAGCAGGAAGCTGGAGTCAGGAGCCAGAGCTGGGAGCTGAACCCAGGTGCACAGGCATCTTAATCATGAGGTCAAACACCCACCGCAAGGTATGCTTTTAAGGATTTAAGTTTCGTGAGGAAAAAAAAGCATAACCTAATTAATATATTAACATTTTCCTCCACCTCTGTGAGGAAAAACATTGAATAAAATTCCTAGACTAATGATTGAGTCTATTCCAGTGTGATGGGGTGGCACATCCTCATGCCACCCTGGCATTCAGTCTGAGTTGCTAATAATTGATTCCTCGTTCCCTGCCTCAGTTCAGAACTGTCCGAGGAGAGAAGTGAGGGTCAGATGAATGGGGATTGAAAATCACCCCCTCTGCAATAACGATATATTAAAAGGTGTAGCCAGAGATCCTGGCTGGGTGGCTTCTCTGACCCTGGCAGCCACTTTTGACTTTGCAACTGTCCATCTGAAAGCAATCACGGGGCCCCACAGCAGATTCAACCTGGACTTCTGTTGTGAACTAGCTCACAACAGGTAAAAGGGCATTTGTACTCATAAATGGTGCTGCATTACCCCCATCTGGTCAAGAACTATAGACCACTGTCTTAGACCCACTGTCCAGTGCCCCATTCGCAGCTGAATGAGCAGTAAAGGGTGTTAGGGACCAGGAGTGTTAGGGAGAATCTTCCTCTTGGGAACCAGAATCAGGACACACACATTTCCCAAAGGACGCATTTACGTATTCAATGTCGTAGCCAGCCTCCAATATGGTCCCGGTGACCTCCATCTCCAGCATCCACGCCCTTGTGTAGTCCCCTCCTGTACTGGTCTGTGTGGCCCACACACATGGCAGAGGCGATGGCGTGTTACTTCCAAGTTTAGATCCCCAAAGACACTGTGGCTCCACTTTTGAAGGTCTTTCTTGCTCTTTTCCTTGCTCACTCCAAAGGAAACCAAGTTGTGGGTGGTCCTAAGGAGAGGACTTCGCACAGAGGAACAGAGCCTCCAGCCAATAACCAGTGAGAAACCGTGGCCTCAGGCAGGAGAGGGAGCATGGAGGTGGATTCTCCAGCCCCCACCAAGCTCTGGGCTGACTGTAGCCCCAGCTAAGTGACGTTCGTGCAACCTCATGTGAAACCCCGAGTGCTAGCGCCACCCCAAGAAGCTGCTCCCTGACTGCTGGTCCTCAGAAGCTCTCTGAGATACTGAAGGTGTGCTGCGTCAGGCTCCTGCGTTGTGGCGATAATTTGTTATGCACGAGCAATAGCTAGAACATTCGACTAACATTTATTTAATATACTTGTCAGTTTTCACTGGATTCTGTATCCCACGATCTGCTCTGCCAGCGGGGAGCTGTAACGTGCATAGGCTCTCTGGGGACCTTCCTTACGACTGGCCTCTGGGAGGACAATGGGCTGGTTTTGATTTTACGGTAGAGAGAACTATGCCTCAGAGAGATCCAGGCTGTGAGTTAGCTGAAGTAGCTAGTAAAAGTTGGGTTGCCTGCCATGTGTTGGGAGTCTCCTGAGTTTCTGGATATGCAAGAGAGGAAGCAATAGGTCTGTTGATGGTCAAGTGTGGCCAAGTTCTGCTGCTCCAGGCTCCAGGGTGACAGCCTGGCGTGCAGGTGTGGTCGGGTGCAGGGAGCTCAGGACGCCCTCTGGAAACAGCTGTCTTATCCTCGTCTTCATGGAACCTGCGTCCTCCCGAAAAGCCAAGGGTAGCACAAGATGCTGGCTGGGGTGCAGGCAGCCACTGTGATGCAGAATTGGTGTGAAAGCAGCCCCCACGTAAAGACAGCCAGGCCAACTGCAAGCATCAAATTCCAGATGTCAGGAGGCTCTGTGGGCACACAGAGTGCAAAGCTGTGATTCAGCATCATTTAGCTTTGATCACACCTTTTTATCATATTCATCTCTTCACGTGAGAGTCTAGTGAGTAGCAGTATAGACACCATACATTTTAACATACAAAATTTTAAATGCAGCAAGTGCATGGTGGGGTTTTTTTTTTTTTTTGTATCACAGTGATCAACATATATTAATTTTGACTCTTCAGCTTGAAACTGTGAAAACACACTAATGCAACCCAAATTACAAAAATTAAGAAATCTTCACCAAACTGCAGAAAGTGCTGTTAAGCCTAGAAGAATTCCCAATCACTGAATAATAACTGCATTGAAGGATTTTCTAAGGTTGAAGAAATTTACATCTTTAGACAGACGCTACATCAGGTTTGATGATCCATATTTTTGCTATGAATACATTTATTTATGAATAAATAGGTTGGATCAATTAACAGCATAACAGCTGGAACAATAAAAGTGAAAATTAATGTCTTTGCATATGATTTCTTCTCACTGTCGGAGGTTTCGTGCTCCTTGGGTTTATATTTCAAATTGGACTTTCGCGGTTCTCAGGGAGGATGAACGCACAACTGGTAGACAGCTCTGTGAGCTGGAAAGAGCAAGGACAGTTATCTGGAGCTAAAGTCAGCTAAGAGAAATGCTCAGTGGTACTCAGCTCAACTGTGGCACCAACCGACCGCCACGTTTATAAAGAAGGACTGAATCCCTGCTTCTCTCAGCCCCACCCTGCCCCTCAGCAGCGACTCTTGCTTCCTTTACTCTGCTCGGTAAGACCTGCCCTGTCTGCGTTGCTTTTGAAGGCAGTTCAGAGACAGACATCCTGTGCTGCTCCGGATTGTGGAAGCAGGATGCGAGCCGGTAACACAAGAGCTCTCTGATCGAACTGCCTGAGGTTTTCCTGCAAGAAACGATTGAGACTATGTGACTTGTGAGAAATTTGTGAGGACACAGACCTTTCCTAAAGTGTCATTTACATCCAAGTAGAGTGTTATTCTTTCTTTAATAAAAGATTCATTTATCTATTTATTTATTTAAAAGGCAAAGGGCAATGAGAGGGAGAGGGAGGGAGGGAGGGAGAGAGAGAGACTCTTCCATTCACTGATTCACTCCCAGATGTCAAATGCATCAGGCCAAAGCCAGAAGCCAGGAACTCCATCAGGGTTCCCTTGTGGGTGACAGGAACTCAAGGACTTATGCCATCGTCATCTGCTGCCTCCCAGGTGCGTTATCAGGAAACTGGCTTGAAGCAGAGGCAGGGCTCCATCCCAGGCACTCCATTATGGGATGTGGGTGTCCTAAGTGCTGGCTTCACTGGCTGCGCCGCAGCACTGCCCTGATACTGAACTTTTGAAAAAATTAGTTTCGCAGCCCAGCGCTATGGCATAGTAGGTTAAGCATCTGCCTGAGGCACTGGCATCCCACATGGACACTGGTTCGAGTCCCAGCTGCTCCACTTCTGATCCAGCTCCCTGCTAATGTGCCTGGGATAGCAGTGGAAGATGGCCCAAGCCCTTGGGTCCCTGCACCTGCATAGGAGACCTGGAAGAAGCTTGTGGCTCCTGGCTTCAGATCAGTTCAGCTCTGGCTGTTGTGGCCATTTGGAGAGTGAATCAGCAGGTAGAAGATCTTTCTCTCTGTCTCTCCCTCTCTCTTTCTGTAACTCTACCTCTCAAGTAAATAAATAAATCTTTAAAAATATAGTTTCAGGGCCGGTGCTGTGGCACAGTGAGTTAACGCCCTGGCCTGAAGTGCCCTGCATTCCATATGGGCGCCGGTTCAAGACCTGGCTACTCTACTTCTGATCCAGCTCTCTGCTATGGCCTGGGAAAGCAGTAGAAGATGGCCCAAGTCCTTGGGCCCCTGCACTTGTGTGGGAGACCTGGAAGAAGCTCCTGGCTCCTGCCTTCGGATGGGTGCAACTCCAGCTGTTGCGGCCAACTGGGGAGTGAACCATCGGATGGAAGACCTCTCTCTCTCTCTTTCTCTCTCTCTCTGCCTCTCCTCTCTCTGTGTAACTCTCACTTTCAAATAAATAAATAAATAAATAAACTAGTTTTAGGTTAAGGCTACCTAGATCTTTCCTAAGTTCAGAAACAGTAGTTGTGGCTCTCCCTTATCCATGGGGGGTACATCCTAAGAGCCCCAGTGGATGCCTGAAGCTGTGGATAGTGCCAAAACCTATGTGTACTATGTTTTGTCCTGTATGTACACATGTATAAGTTTTCATTTATAAACTAGACACAGATTACCAACATCTAATAATAAAACAGAACAACTGCATTGATACTGTGTTCTATAACAAAATTTCCATCATCACTCTTCTTGTGCTTTGGGTCATTATTAACTAAAACAAGAGTTAGCTGAAGACAAGCACTGTGGTACCATGACCGTTGTCTGATAACCCAGCTGGCTACCAACTGACCAACAGGTGGCACATACAGCATGGGTGTTCTGGACAAAGGGATGACTCATGTCCCGGGCTGGAGAGAATGGTGCCACCAGAGGTTTCAGCACACCACTCAGAAGAGCATGCAATTTAAAACTTATGGATTATAATTCTGGAATTTTCCATTTAATTTTGTGGTTGCTGTTCCAGAAAATTATTTCCTTTGTAAAGATTTATTTTATTTATTTGAAAGGCAGAGTTACAGAGAGAGAGAGGGAGAGACAGAGAAAGGCCTTCCACCTGCTGGCTCACTCTCCAAATGGCCACAATGGCCAGAGTTGGGCCAGGCCAAAGCTAGGAACCAGGAGCCAGGAGCTTCATCCTGGTCTCTCATGTGGGTACAGGGGCCCAAGTACTTGGGCCATCTTTCACTGCTCTCCCAGGCACTTACCAGAGAGCAGGATCTGAAGTGGAGCAGCCAGGATAGAACTGGCACCCATATGGAATGCTGGCCCTGCAGGCGGAGGCTTAACCTTCTATGCCACAGCGCCGGCCCCTGGAAAATTCTTTCCTTGCTTTGTTTAATTTAAAGAAAATTTTCAATGACAAATAAAAATTGTACATAATATGGGGTAGCATGCAATGTTTTAATGTGTGTCTATATTGTGTAACGTCTTATCGGTAAGCATGTGTATCTCATCAAGCATTTAACATTTCCTTGTGGTGAAAGCATTCAAACTCCTTTCTTCTAGTGAGAGAAATAGTGCATTAGCATTATCTATAGTCACCCGCTCCTGCAGTACAGCATCAATAATCCTTACTCATATCAACTCTAACTTTGCACCCATTCTATACCAACTTTTCTGTAGTACTTTTTAGGTTCAAATGAATTTGACTGCTGGTAACTAAAACTCTGAAAGTAAAACCATGGATAAGGGATGACTGCTGTATTATGAAAGTCTTTGTCTAATGTTCCATCCTTTTTGCACTTTTCTTAGTCCATTCTAACACTCAGTAACCCCTAAGCCAAAGCGTGATTCGCTGTTCACTCATTTACTAAATACCTGCTCGGTACCTATTTCTGGCCCCAGCTTATGCTAGGAAAATACATTCCATGGCCTCTGTAGGGACTGATCTAGTAAGCTGAAGGTTTAAAGTGCAACGAGGGCACTCCTTGTAGGGTGCGTGAAGAGATCATCAGAGCATGAGCTTGGACCTAGTTATGGGTAGCTTCCTCGGGGAGCTCTGATGTGGGGGTAGAGGAGAGATTAAACACACACAATGCCAGGGCGGCGTGAGGATGCTGTGTGGGTCAAACAGATCTCGTTAGTGGCCCTCCTGGAGGCTGAGAAGGTGAGCAGAGACCAGACCAGAAGGTCTTTGGGTATCAAGCTAAGGAGTTTGCTTGTGACTGGGAAAGCAGGGGGAGCCAGCGAGGATGCTGAAGGAGTCAAGAGAAGTGCCGTGTTGGCATTTCAGAAACAGCACTGTAGGTAACGATGATGTGCCTGGCCAACTTTCCCACTGAAGAACACGAGAAATTCTAGGTGAAAACTGTTTTGATTTTTTTCTATACATTCATTTTTAAGTGAATCAATGAACTAGCACAAACATAATTTTCACTGAAACTAAGACTCAAGTGAAGAGGGCAACTGGGAAAGGAGGCACGATGCTGCCCCGTACACTGGAGGGCATTTGCCAAGTAAGGCGACCTTGAAGTTCTGATTTTCTTTCCTTTTGTACTAAGGGTTGCGGGACACAAAGCTTGGGGCTCATCAGAATGCAGAGTCTAATACGAGACGCCGGTTATAAAGTAGGAGATACCCGTCGTGAAGCTGACGCCTCAGGGACTACCCCTCTAAGGCGAGAACAGACCAGAAATGCGCCCACGCTGCTACTCTCGGGGAATTTCATGAAAATTTACTGATGTCGATTTTTGGTGCTAAGATTGGATGGGGCGCCACCTCCCTTGAAGTCTGTAACCCGCACCAAGTCCTCGCAGGAATGTGCACCTGCGTGTCTAGATGATGGGAGGGAAGTCTCCACCTGAGGTTGTAGCAGCCTTTCCATTCTGGTAGTGCCTGGGGCAACAGACAGAAACAGATTACAGCCCTCTCTTTGGGGCAACATAGCCACATTACAACTTCCAACACCCTACCTAGGATAAGTCCTTTTGAAAAGGTCGGGGGTGGGGGAGTGCAGTAAACACAGAAAAAGAGTGAAAACATAAAACATTCACAAACTAGACAAAGCAAGAAGACATCAGGGAGCAGAGCTAGCAGCAATAATACATAGCAGAATCACACAAGCAGCAATCACAGAGAACGTGAATGTGTAAAATCAGTCTCAGCAACATCGCAAGTGGGATGGGGTAAATGGGAATGTCCTGTTGTAAGGCCCTCGTTCTCTCTGCGAAGTGGCCTAGATCGCTGAACATAGATTGCAATAAGTTAAAGATGCATTGTAAACTCAAGAGAAATCCAGAAAATAAAAAAATTCTAATAAGACAACAAAGGAGGTAAAATAGAACAATAAAAATATTCAATTAATTTAAAGTAAGAAAAAGAGGAAAAGGGGAACAAAGACCATGAGTAACAAATAAAAATCAAGCAACAAGATGATAAACTGGGGCCGGCACCATGGTGTAGCAGGTAAAGCCACCGCCTGCAGTGCCAGCATCCCATTTGCGCACCGGTTTGAGTCTCAGCTGCTCCACTTCCAATCCAGCTCTCTGCTGTGGACTAGGAAAGCAGTAGAGGATGGCTCAAATGTTTGAGCCCCTGCACCTGCGTGGGAGACCTGGAAGAAGCTCCTGGCTGCTGGCTTTGGATCAGCGCAGCTCCAGCTGCTGTGGCCATCTAGGGAGTAAACCTGCAGACAGAAGACCTCTCTCTCTCTCACTCTCTCTCTCTCTCTCTCTCTCTCCCTCTCTCTCCCTCTCTCTCCCTCTCTCTCCGTCTCTCTTCCTCTCTCTCCCTCTCTCTCTCTCTCTCTCTCTCCCTCTCTGCCTCTGCCTCTCCAGCTGCTGTGGCCATCTAGGGAGTAAACCTGCAGACAGAAGACCTCTCTCTCTCTCTCTCTCTCTCTCTCTCCCTCTCTCTCCCTCTCTCTCCCTCTCTCTCCCTCTCTCTCTCTCTCTCTCCCTCTCTGCCTCTGCCTCTCTGTAACTCTGCCTTTCAAATAAATAGATAAATCTTTTTTTAAAAAAATGATAAACCTAAATCTAACCATATCAATAATCACTATAAATGTAAGTGAGGTTCACACCTCAGTTAAAAGGCAACATTCCAAGGCTAAGAGATCAAGGCCTAACAACATGCTGATTACTAGAAACACACTTTAAACAGAAAGACATAAATGGGTTAAAAGTAAGAGACTCAAGGGAGTTGCACCATGCTGACTCTAGTCAAACCCAAAAGCAAAACACAAGGAAGTTGGAGTGATTACATTAATATTAGACAAAATTTGTTTCAGATAAAAATAGTGATTACCATTTCATAATATTATTTAACAAGAAGAAATAATTATCCTAAATGTTTGTGTACCAAATAATAAAACCTCAAAAACATACAAAACTTTAGAAAATATGAATCAAGGGGCCAGCGCTGTGGTGCAGTGGATGAACGCCCTGGCCTGAAGTGCCAGCATCCCATATGGGTGCTGGTTCGAGACCCAGCAGCTCCACTTCCAGTCCAGCTCTCTTCTATGGCCTGGGAAAGCAGTGGAGGATGGCCCATGTCCTGGGGCCCCTACACCTGCATGGGAGACCCAGAGGAAGCTCCTGGTTCCTGACTTCTAATCAACACAGCTCTGGCCGTTGCGGCCAATTGGGGAGTGAACCATCGGATGGAGGACCTCTCTCTCTCTCTGCCTTTCCTCTCTCTGTAACTCTGACTTTAAAATAAAATAAATAAATCAAAAAAGAGAGAAAATATGAATCAAAAACTGGTAGAACTGTAAGAAAGAACAGACGAATCTACAACTGGTGTAGATTATTTCAGTACTCCTGTATCAGTGACGTACTAGGCCCTGTTGGGGCTGAGATTCTGCATTTTATACAAGCTCTCAGAGGATGCCAGTGTTGCCAGTCCATGAACCACTCTGAGTAGCAGGATACTAGGGAAGTCGAGAGAAAATACTCAGAATGAACTAGAGAATGGAAATACAGAAGAAAAAGCAAGCAATACATGGGTATAATGAGAAAGTTCAACATATATGTCACTAAATTCTAGAGAGAGAATGGGACAAAAATAATATTTGAAGAGATAATAGCTAAGAATTGGTCAAAAATATATCAAGCTACAGATTGGAGGTTTGAAAACTGCAAGTAAATACAAATAAAACTATAAAATATACCTTCTTATATGCAGATATATTCACACCACTGAAAACCAGAGGCAAAAAGGCCGGCACCACGGCTCAATAGGCTAATCCTCCGCCTTGTGGTGCCAGCACACCGGGTTCTAGTCCCGGTCGGGGCGCCGGATTCTGTCCCGGTTGCCCCTCTTCCAGGCCAGCTCTCTGCTGTGGCCTGGGAAGACAGCGGAGGATGGCCCAAGTGCTTGGGCCCTGCACCCGCATGGGAGACCAAGAGGAAGCACCTGGCTCCTGGCTTCGGATCAACGCAGTGCACTAGCTGCAGCAGCCATTGGGGGATGAACCAATGGAAAAAGGAAGACCTTTGTCTCTGTCTCTCTCTCTCACTGTCTACTCTGCCTGTCCAAAAAAAAAAAAAAAAAACCACACACACAGACACACACACCAAAGGCAAAGAGAAAATCTCTAAAATAGATTCAGAAAAAAACAAAGATTACTAGATTACTTTCAAAGGACTGAAAGACTGATAGTTGACTTGTTAACAGAAAAAAGTGGAATTGGGAAATAATACAATGAAGTTATATTCCCAAAATGCTAGGGGGAAAAAAACCCTACAAACTTAGAATTTTATACCTAGTTATAATATCCTTCAGGAATGAAGGTGAAAAGATGCTTTTGCATAGACAAAAAAAAAAAAAAATGGAGAGAAGTGAATGCTAAGGGAAATGCTAGAGGAAGAATTATCCCACGTGGAAGCTTGGTGATTCAGGAAGTTACAATGAACTGAGAAACTAAACAGGTTAATATAAAGTTAACTATAAACGACCACTGCTGTGTCCAACAGTCATAATATCTTTTGAGGTTTAAAAATAAAGAGAAATTAGTACCTGGCAAGAATGGCATATCAGTCTAGAGGAGAGGAGAGGGAGTTAAATAGGCCTGAGTTCCTTATGTTATATGGAAAGTGATAAAGTGCTAATTTATATTAGGCTTTGATAAACAGAGAGTGGTTTAATTTCTAGGGTAATCATTTTAAAAAACCTTAAAACTATATAACTTTTAGACTAGTAGTGGAAAGTACATATACACACATGTATACATAGTGTTTGTGTATGTATATAGCAAATGAAAATAAAACAGAAAAGGAAGGGTTATAGAACACATGAGGGATAAATATCTTTAGTTTATATTTAAGCCCAAATATATTAATAAATATACTAAATGTATATAAAACATATGTCCCAACTACAACATAGTTGTTACAAGATTGCATTTTAAATCAATGTATATGTTGATTGCATGAGACATTTTTAGTATAAAAGAACATAAAGGTTGAAAGTACTTGTAAAATGATGGATAAAAATATGCCATGTGAGCACTAAAAGAAAGTTATACAGGACATTAATGTCAGGTAAAGTAGACTTAAAGAGATAAAAAGCACCATTTTGTAAAGATAAATGTTTTAACTCATCAGAAAGAAATGGCAATTATAAATATGTATGTGCCTCAATCTATAAAGCAAAAATTGACAAAACTACAAGTAAAAATACAATTGTATAAATCCTCATTCACACTGGAAGATTTTAAGGTATCTTCTGTTAGTACCTAATAGAACAATCAGACTGAAAAATCAACAAGGATATAGCAGTAAGACTGACACGTTTGACCTAATTGGCTTATGTAAAACCCTACACCCAACAGCTCCAACTTGAACATTCTTTTCCAGCTCACTTAGAATGTTTCAAAAATATATGTTTAAAATATCTGACTTTATACAGAGTTTAGTCTCTACTTGAAGTGCAATTACACTAGAATCCACTTTTTAAAGGGTAACTATTTGTCTCCTGTGTGTTTTAAGTTCTCCTTTTCTCCCTTTTATTTCTCTGTTAAGACTTTCCCCCTTAATATGTGGATTTAAAGCAAAAATTTCTCTCTCATCCTAGTTTTAGGTGTACTTCACTATGTTGATGTGTAGTATTTTCACTGATTAACCAAAATATTTCCTGATCTCTGCTGTAATTTCTTCTATGTTTCATGGGCTATTATTTTTCAAACATACAGAATTTTTATTTCTTATTATAGACTGATAGCTTAGTTATGTTATGATCAGAAAACATCCCTGATAATGTTGATGCATGTTGAATTTGCTTTAAATGTATTCTTTACTGGCTGAATGCAGCATTCTCTGTGGGGAGCAACTGGGAGCAACTCGGACTAGACTAAGTTACTGGAATTAAGACTTATTCTATGCATCTGCTCTCCCACAATATGGCGCTGGGAGAGGAGAAAACAGCTTCTACACAGCTGCCTCTCACCAACTTGATTGACTGAGCTGCAGGAGCTGATCTTGCTCCTGACTGGAGGAGAGCAGCGTACTCGGCATGTGGGTAGCAGAGTTGGGATTGGTGGAAGAGGACTATAAAGGAGGAGAGCGACAACATGCACAAGGAACATCCATCTGAAGGAACACCTGTGCAGCCCCCGAGAGAGCCGGCCGGCGGTGTGCCGCTCCCCCGCGGAAGTGGGGAATGTGGCCAGGGGGAACCGCCCTTCCACGGAGGTGGAAGGGACGGTAGCCAACCTGGGAAGAACCAGCAGCAAACCCGGGGAGGGCCGAGCAGACAAAAGAACAGCGCAGGGTCCTGTGTCGTTCCTCCACGAAGACGGGGAGCGACAATTCTCTATGGTTTCACTAAGCCAAGTCTGTTACTGTGTTATTCAAATCTACACATTTACTGATATTTTGTCGGTCTATTCTACCTGACACTGACAAGTAGGTCAAAATCCACCATGATTTTCCATTTATCTACATTCCCACAGAGTTCCTTTAAATTTTGTTTTGTAGATTTTGCATGCATATTATTTATGTACATGTTGAACAGTTTGCTCTTCCCCATTAATTTGAATTGATCATCACCATGGTTTGTTTGTTTGTTTGTTTGTTTAATGTGTCTCTGGTAGTGCTTTTTGCCTTAGTGTTTCCTCTGTTGTTTTACTATTAAAAGAGCCACACCACTTTTTGGGGGCTTAGCGTTTGCAGCTATGGTTTTTTTTGGTCTTTTTCTTTTTTTTTTTAAGATTTATTTATTTATTTGAAAGTCAAAGTTACGGCCGGCGCCGCGGCTCACTAGGCTAATCCTCCGCCTTGCGGCGCCGGCACACCGGGTTCTAGTCCTAGTCGGGGCGCCGGATTCTGTCCCGGTTGCCCCTCTTCCAGGCCAGCTCTCTGCTGTGGCCAGGGAGTGCAATGGAGGATGGCCCAGGTGCTTGGGCCCTGCACCCCATGGGAGACCAGGAGAAGCACTTGGCTCCTGCCTTTGGAGCAGCGCCGTGCGCCAGCCACTGCGCACTGGCTGCGGCGGCCATTGGAGGGTGAACCAATGGCAAAAAGGAAGACCTTTCTCTCTGTCTCTCTCTCTCACTGTCCACTCTGCCTGTCAAATAAATAAATAAATAAAAGTCAAAGTCTCACAGAGAGAGGAGAGGTAGAGAGAAAGAGACAGAGATAAAGAGAGAGAGAGAGAGACAGGTCTTCCATCCATTGGTTCACCCCCTAATTGGCTGCAATGGCCAGAACTGCACCGATCTGAAGCCAGGAGCCAGGAGTTTCTTCCAGGTCTCCTACGTGGGTGCAGGGACCCAAGGACTTGGGCCATCTTCTACTGCTTTTCCAGAGAAGAGAGCTGGATCGGAAGTGGAGCAGCCAGGTCCTGAACCGGCACCCATATGGGATGCCGGCACTGCAGGCCAGGGCATGAATCGTGCACCAGTCTTTTTATTTTCAACTCTTCAGTATCATTATGTTTTAGATGTAACTCATAAATGATTTATAATGATTATTTTAAAAATTAAGTCTCTCTTTGTCTCTTAAGTAGAGCATTTAATCCATTGCTATTATTTGTTGTTGATATGTCAGGGTTTAAGTCTGTCATCCTCAAACTACTTGTCTCCTGTGTGTTTTAAGTTCTCCTTTCTCCCTTTTATTGCCTTCTGAGTTAATCAAGTATTTTCTATTATTCCATTTCCTCCTTAGTCTACTTTTTACCTACCATTTGGAAACATTTTTATTGCTTACCCTTTACTGTTTACAATATCTGTACTTGACATATCATTTTAATATTAATCAGTACCTTCACCTCTTCCCAGAAAAATGTAGATTTATTTATAGGCTGTTTGAACTCTTTACTCCCTGACTGACTCAAATACCATTGTTGCATACATAGTATTTTAATTCCACATATAATGTCACCCCTATAGCATATTATTATTGTGTTTATTATTATTACATGGGTATTCGTTTCAATTAACACACAGGCATATAGCTCTTTTCTCTGCATCTCTAAGCTTCCATCTGGCACCTTCTGTCTAAGAAACATTCTTTAATAATTTCTTTAATGCAACTTGGCTGGGATTAAATTTTTCCACTCTCTTTGTCCAAAAATGTTCTCCTTCATGTCTATTTTTGAAGGCTAAGTTTCTGGACCTAGACTTACGGCCTGGTAATTATTTTCTTTTAGCATTTTGTAGGTATTTCACCATATTTGGGCTTCACTCTTTCCTTTGGGAAGTAAGATACCAACTCCTTGCTTCTTTCAAAGCAGTCTGTCTTTTTTCTCTGTGTAGTTTAAATTTTTCTCTTTGCCTTTAGTGCAGTAGTTTATTGAGATGGATTTGTGCTTGTCCTCACTGGTGACCTTGGGACTTCATGGGTAGATGGACTGATGTTCTTCAACAATTCTGATAAATCCTCAGTCATTGTGATCATCATCCCTCTCTCTGTCTACTTCGGTTACTGGTGTCTTACACCTTGTTGTGTCCCCCATCCTGTGTTTAAATTTTCAAGCTTTTATCATTTCAGGCATAAATCTGAATGTTTCTTCTGCTTTATCTTCCACTTCAATAATTTCCTCTTCATCTGTGTATAGTTTGGTAAAAAAAAATCCATTTATTAATTTGTGTAATCATTTTGTTTTCAATTCTTGAATTTTTATTTGTGTGTTTGTTTACTTTCCAGGTCAATGCCAAAATTTTCAATTTTTTCTCGCACCTCCTCAAACACAGTAAGTATAATTATTTTAAAGTCTGTGTCTGACAGCATTAGTGTCTGAATCTCTTGCGTATATGTTTCTACCCATTATTATTTTGTTGTTTTAAATTCATATTGTATTTTCATGGCCTGGTTAGTTTTTACTGTGCTTTGAGCCTTATCTCTGAGATTCTCATGGAAATGTTCATGGTCAAGGCACTGGCAGGTTTGGTTGTCTGGTGAAGGCTGACCCCTCTGGAAGGCAGGAGTGCCGTGTTCTAACATGGCAGAAGGCGGACGGGCAAGAGAGCTGAACACTGCACGAAGCCTCTTTCCTAAGAGCCTAGATCTCATCAGTGAGGGAGCAGTCATGACTAATCAATCACCTAACGTGCCACCTCTCAGTACCATCACTCTGGCCACACTTGGGTTTTTGAGGGGGCACTGAAATCATAGCACATACAGGGGCTATGCAGACACAACAGCCTGGACAGGAAGGACACACCAACCTCCAGGTACCTCCCGGGGGAAGCAGGGATTGAGACAAGGGAAGGAAAGAAATGCTTCGCCTCTAGAGGATACGTTTCCTTTCTTACACAACAAAAGGAAAATACAAAGATCTAAAACAAATATGGCCTACGTTAACATTTATGTTAAGTTAAAACAAATTAATTAAATCAGGCTTGTAACAGTTCCTGGCACATAAAAGCATAAAGGAAAAAAAAAAAAGGAAGAGGGGATAGAGAGAGGGCGGGAAGGAAGGAATCCGTCTCAGTGGATGTCACGAGACGTCCTGAGCAGCTGCAGGCCTCGAGGGGTGGCAGTGACAATATTTCATATGGAGGATGTTTTTGCAAAATTGGTTCACATGTGAGTGGGGGATGTGTCCTGGCGTGCGTGGGAAGGAGGAGATGAACGAACTGTGGCCTTACTGGTGGGAGGCTCTTTGGGATGCAGGAGCATCACCCCTGTGGAAGGTTTTTGTCTGTCACCTGGAGGTCCCAGCCCACAGGAGACTCTGGGCTTGGACAGTGCACCAAGCCCCTCCCAAGGATCAGATCTCGGGCTGGCTTTCCCAGGCTGAGGACTAGGCTAGGATGAGAGGCACAGGCACGCTGGGGTCGAGTGAGCCCTGCCAGCTGGGCTCTGAACGATGCAGGCGCGCAGAAGGGAAGCAGGTCCGGTTGTCATCGGGTGTCCTGGGCGACAGGGCCAAGGACCACGCTGAAAGCACTGGTGGGGATTGACTCACATCTGGCAGATTCCTGGGGAATGACGCTCGTGTGACAGCCTGGAGCAGGCAAAGCAGAGCCAGAGGGCATCTGATCAGAGTTCCTGAAGTTGTGGTCAAATGCTTTCGCTCATGAAGCCCTAGAATCCAGAGTGTGAGTGCTTAAGAAAGGAGATTCTGAGGTAAGGGAAAAGAACTCCACTTACCTAAGCTCTTTCACGTTTCTGTCCTAAAGTATTGGTGGTGCCCACCGACAGACAAAAAAACCGTGGCCGGTGCCGGAGCTCAATAGGCTAATCCTCCGCCTAGCAGCGCCGGCACACCGGGTTCTGGTCCCGGTCGGGGCGCCGGATTCTGTCCCAGTTGCTCCTCTTCCAGTCCAGCTCTCTGCTGTGGCCAGGGAGTACAGTGGAGGATGGCCCAAGTGCTTGGGCCCTGCACCCCATGGGAGACCAGGAGAAGCACCTGGCTCCTGCCTTCGGATCAGCGCGGTGTGCCGGCTGCAGGGCACCAGCCGTGGTGGCCATTGGAGGGTGAACCAACGGCAAAGGAAGACCTTTCTCTCTGTCTCTCTCTCTCACTATCCACTCTGCCTGTCCAAAAAAAAATTTCTAAAAAAAAAAAAATTTGGTTTAAATGGGGAAAACCTCTGTATCCAGCCTCAGCCTCTGAGCTCGGTTGGATGAACTGTATCTTGATAAGCCCACACCTGACCAGGGGCCCCCCTGGCTTGGTCCTTCCTTTAGGCTAGAGGACCGCTCTGATTATCCCCTTGCTCTAGGGTAAGACACACAGCAGGCTCACATCGGGGGCACGGTCATCACCCGAGGTGGCCAGTTGTCTGAGGACACATAAAAGTTCCCAAATCTTGTGCTAAGGCAGATGCAGTCACACTCCCCAAACTCAGCTTCTGTGTAAATTAAGCGGTGTATCGCTAATTGGTGTCAAGATGACTAAAGAAGCCTTGTTTAAATATCTATTTTTAATTTCCTGTTTGTGTGGGAAATACCTTATCCTTCAGCTTATTAGAGAGCGCTCTGATTTACAAGGATATCATCGTAATTGAATAATGAGATGCTGCTTAGCTTGTTGTTCTTCAAAAATGTTTCCCTCCCTCCAGTTACATTTTTTTAAAGTAAATAAGTGCCATTATTTCCATTCTTAATGTAAACAGCATGGTCAATTTTCTCCTAAATCTGTCTCTCTTATAGTGTGTGAGTTTGTAATTTATGAGAGTTGGAAAGAAATTTTTGTACATGTTTTGGAGGGTCTACTGCAGCATTGTGATTTTGCTATGACACTGGTCAAAGTGGTTACATTAGGATAAATCTTTCTGTTGTCTAGGGGTGGACGATGTCCAGAATGAACTGATACTCAGAATAGTCTTGTGGAAGATCCTTCTGCAAGTTCTTGCTATGGGTTAGATGCAGCTTGCCCCGCAACAATTCAGCAGAGGCTTGGTGCCCAGTGTGGTGGTGCCGGGAGGTGGTGAGACTGCCCAGTGTGGTGGTGCCGGGAGGTGGTGGGACTGCCCAGTGTAGTGGTGCCGGGAGGTGGTGGGACTGCCCAGTGTGGTGGTGCTGGGGGGTGGTGAGACTGCCCAGTGTAGTGGTGCCGGGAGGTGGTGGGACTGCCCAGTGTAGTGGTGCCGGGAGGTGGTGGGACTGCCCAGTGTGGTGGTGCTGGGGGTGGTGAGACTGCTCAGTGTGGTGGTGCCAGGAGGTGGTGGGACTGCTAAGGGGTAATTAGGTCTTGGGGGCTCCTCTCTCATGCAATGATGATTAGAGCGCTCATGACAGTGAGAGCAAGCTGTTAGAAAGTCAGCGTGGCTCCCGCAGCTGTCTCTCTTGCTTCCTCTCTGCCACGTGATCTCTTTGCATGCACCTGCTTGCTCTTCTAGTTTCCTGCCATCCATGGAACAGCCTATGGCCTTCATCTTGAAAGGCACCAATATCTGGGGGGATTCCTTTAAAATATTCCTATTTTAGGAGCATGCAGTTGGTTTAGTGGTTAAGATGCTGGTTAGGTTGCCCAGGACCTGGATTGTATTCCTGGCTCTGGATCCTGAGTCCAGCTTCCTGCTAATGCAGACCCTGGGAGGCAGCAGAGGTAGTTCTAATAATTGGGTCCCTGTCATCCGTATGATGGACCTGGGTTCAGTTTCTGGCTCCCAGCTTCTACCTGGTCCAGTCCTACCCATTGTAGGCATTTGATGGGGAGAAAACTAGTGGATGGGAGTTCTGTCTTTTGTTCTACTGCTCAAATAAGTAAATAAGTAAAAATTTAAGAAAGGCTATACCCTTAGTCAAAATAAAATAAAATATCCCTATTTTAAAAACTAGTGATAATTATTAATTTAACATAATTTTTACTACTTTCTGTCAAACATATTACCCAAGTCAAGTCTCATGAAAGCATATTAATGTCCACAAAAGGTAAGGGTAAGAAATCTTTCTTCTACACAGAATCCTCTTAATATCCAGCAAATGTGTCAGACAAGTCAAGTAATATAGATGGAGGCGTCAAAGATTGAAATGGGGAATTAGTGGGAATGTAAAAGCAGGAATCAGGTGCTAATTGCATTCAGCAAGACTGTTCAGATCAAAATGTTCACCCTTACTAAGACATGGGTGAAATGGAGGCCAGGTAGAAGGGGTCATTTCGTATTAGTAAGAAATTAGTCGGGAAGTTATTTCCATGATCTCAACTCCTCATTTCGAATGCTGATTTTAAAGTTGTGTTCTTTTTCTTTTAAAGATTTATTTGTTTGTTTGAAAGGCAGAGTTACAGAGAGACAAGGGGAGAGACATAGAGAGAGAGGTCTTCCATCTGCTGGTTCACTCCCTAGATGGTCGCAATAACTGGGCCTGAGCCAGTCTGAAGCCAGTAGCTTCTTCTAGGTCTCCCATGTGGGTGTGGGGCCCCAAGCACTTGAGTTTTCTTCTGCAGTTTTTCCAGGCACATTAGCAAGGAGTTGGATCAGAAGTAGAGGAGCCAGGACTCAATCAGGCACCTATTTGGGACACTGCCAGTGTTACAGGCAGTGGCCTTACCTGCTATGCCACAATGCCAGCCCCTAAAGTTGTGTTCTAAGTTGGAACATGATAAATGCCATTACTACTTGCTGATCCCCCAAATAACTGTGTTTTAATAGAGATGTACTACTGATCTTGGAATAAAACTGTCTAGTTGTCCAGTTATGTGGAAAAATCAGTGATCTATCTGAATCTTTCAAATAGCACAAGAATGATCTATTTCACGGTTTGAACAGAACCCGCAAGTCAGGTAGATGTTTAAACCTCAAAGTCTTATGTTAATGGTCAATGGATTCATGGATGTATTTTGAAGATTGATGAATTAACCTTAGAGACTTGATCTAATGATGGCGTCTGGGAGGTGAGCCTAATGGGAGGCCTTTTAGGTCACTGGGAACATGCCCTCAGAAGGGCAGCGTCTCCCCCTGATGTGGGAGTGAAGACTTAGCTGTGTTTCCCTGGAACACACAAACCCAGCCTTTCCCCACGTGGCATATCCACCTGGGGGAGAATGTGTGGGCTGTGTAGACCGTGTGAATGGTATCTCTCTGTGTAGGTGACTGGGATTGCTGTTGACTTGCTTCAGTGCCTAGAGCTTGCCTCCTGGAATCCTGGCCCTCAGAGGTGGCCATGCAGGTCACACGCCTGCCATACCCAGCTGCCAAGTCGACAGCCACTTCTGCCAGCTTCCTTGGCAGGGTAGGCTGGTGGAGCAGGCTGCTCACATACTTTGGTCATCCTGAGTAGGACAGCGCCCTATCCAGCCAGAGCCTTGGAGAGCTTGCCTGTAGACTAAGGCTCTCAATAGAGCTTTCCCTGTGCTACGGGTTGAGCTGTGTTCCCAAAAAGATACTGAAGCCCTAACCCAGAGCAGCAGTGAGTGTGACCTTATTTGGAAACAGGGTCTTCGCAGAGATGGTTGCATTAAGTTGAAGTCATTAGGGTAGACTCTAGTGCGGTTTGGTGCCCTTATAAAATTTTTAGGAGAAATTTGTACACAAAAACACACATGGCAGAAGGTACTTCAGAAGTTCACGGATGGGCAAGCATTTGGTGCAGGGGTTGAGATACTGCTTGCAATGCTCGTATTCCACGTTGGAGTCCCTGGGTTTGAGACCAGCTTTGCTGCCTTGCCTCTGACTCCAGCTTCCTGCTAAGGCATTCTCTGGGGGGCAGACTCAAGCACCTGGGTCCCTGTCAACCACATGAGAGACCTAGATTGAGTTCTGGGCTCCTGGCTTGGGCCTGGCCGATCTCTGCTGCAGGCATTGGGGAGTGTGAACCAACAAATGAAAAATCTCCCTCCCGTCCCTTTCCCCATCACACTGCCTTTCAAATAAATAAAATAAACTTCAAAAATGAATTTTAAAGGCAAAGAGAGAGAGAGCACTTCCATCTGCAAGTTCATTCCTCGAATTCAGCAGGGAGCTGAATCAGAAGCAGAGTAGCGGGGGCTCAGACTGGTGTTCTGACATGGGATGCCAGCATTATAAGCAGTGGCTTAACCCACTGCACCACAATGTTGGGCCCAAATTAAATAGATTTAAAATTGTTCTTGAGTTCATGGAAAACAGAATTCAAAATGTTTATTTTGGTATAAAAAAATCTTGAAAACTATGCATAGGAGGAGTCTTCAAAAAGTCACAAAATGCACACTATGAAAAAACGTGGAATTTCAAAAAATTTTTGCACCAAAAAATTGTATTTTTTCATTCAGTTTTCCATAAACTTCTGAAGTGCCCTTGTGCAAAGGGAAGACAACATGGAGACATGGGAAAATCATCCACAAGCCAAGGAACACGGGAGGCTGTGAAACAACAGGAGAGAGGCATGGACTAGGGTCCCCCACACTCATGGAAGGAACTGATGCTGCCAACCTTGGTCTTGGGTGTGCTGGCCTCCAAACTGGGAGATAACACATTTCTGTTGTTTAAGGCCTGGTCTGGGGTGGAAATAAATGTAGTCGGCATCAGTTTTCACCAGGGAACTCTGAGTTAAAGTTGTTCTTTACAGTTGACTTGGCTCCTGCGGTGGCAACGTCCTAAGAGCATGACCCATTCTTAGGCACATTGGGTGCAGCCCTACATGACTTCCTGATCATGGACAGTTTCTACACACAAGAGCAGAACCTCTGCAAGCTGAATGGGTATCACCTACTGGTTGTTGTGGTTTTTTTTTTCTTTCCTAAAGCTCTTTTTCAAATAAAATAAGCATTTCAGGGTATGTATATAGATGGCATTATCACCAAAAGATAGTCCAAAGGACAAATCATAATTTAATCAAACAGTGTTTACTGTTCTGCCCCAAACATAAGTAAACTTAGTTTATTGCAATGATTTGCTTTGTGAATCCCTAAAAGTTTTTTACTTTAGAATTTTGAACCACAAACTAACTCTCCAGTAAGAAAATCCAGACATTTTTAATTTTTGTAAAAAAAAAAATATATGGTGTAGGATTTTCAGATGAAACTTGAGGGGCTGGCACAGCCTGTTAAGCTGCCACCTGCAGCGCCACCACCCCTATCAGAGCACCGGCTGGAGTCCTGAACGCTGTGTTTCGCGTTCAGCTCCCTGCAATGGAAGACGGCCATGAGCTTGGGTCCCTGCCACCCACGTGAGAGGCCCAGATGGAGCTCCAGGCTCCTGGCTTCAGCCTGGCCCAGCCCTGGCTGTTGTAGCCATTTTGGGGGTGAATAAGTGGGTGGAAGATCTCTCTTTCTGACTCTGTCACTCTTTCAAACAAATAAAATAAATCTTTACATCAAATGCATTTGAAATGTTCTACATTTAATGTAAAAAGAGTTGTAACAAATTACCTCAGAGGATTCATTCTCTCCCTGCACAGGTTAAATGTGGAAATGATGGGATCAAACAAAAAAGTAAGCGTTAAATGTTGACCAAAATTTAAAATATAGGGTTATGATAAGTGTAATTCAGGATTTTATCTATACTAGTCACTGTAGATGGAATTATTACATTTCCTAAAGAGTCCTTGTTTAATGCTTTGACATTTTTTTTTCTAGACTTAAGTGTTGTAAGTATTAATTCTGGAAGCAACTCCATCACGTTGGTGAATTTTCACTCATTTTGAAAATGCTGAGACCCTGGGAGGGCACCTGGCTTGTCCAAAACCATGGAGAATGAGAATTTCAAGAGAAAAGGTGAACTGCAGGCACCTTGTTCCTCCCTTCACAAGTACGCGTTTGTCGAGGGCAGCCCCCTTGTTCACGTTCTTTCCAGGTGCAGCACACGCAGGTGAAGGAGACAGACGCCCTTGCCCCTGACGAACAGCCTGGATGTCCCTGTGCCGGGTGCCCCAGCACCACCCGCTCCACCCAGCTGCTGTCTTAGTCCATTTCCTGTTGCTGTAACAAAATACCTGAGACTGAGGAGTTATAAAGAATGGAGATTTATTTGGCTCACAGTTCTGCAGGCTGGGAAATCCAGGAACATGGTGCTGGCATCTGCATGGCATCTGGTGGGGGAAGGCACCTGTGGTGAGACAGCAAATGCGCTGGTCTCGTCACACTTCTTCCTACAAAGCCACTAACACCACCACGGGCTCCTTCTCACGACCTCATCTAAACCTAGTCACCTCCAAACGGCCTTGGCGTAGGAACCTGGGGGTTCAATGTCAAACATATGAGCTCTGGGGGACACATTCAACCCCAGAGCAACCATAACTGTGGACCCGGTTTGGTGAGCTCTATGTTATGAGTGAGGAAACTGAGGCCCAAAGGGCTTCAAATTCCTGTACTGGTCACACATAGCGGACCTGGGGTAGGTACTAGACATAGCTGAGCTCAGCATACCATAAAATCTCCGAAGCCAAAGTCCTTTTCATGAAATCCGCCCTTAGGAACTGCACCGTAGCAGATAGCACATGAAACTGTTCCGGGCTAGGCTGGGCCTGTATTACTTCTCCAGACTCTTGCCTTTTACTCCATAAGAATTCTAAGCACAGACACAAACGCAGTGCGCGGAGCAATAAACTTTATTTACAAAGTAAGAGAAATACACAGGCCGGTTAGGGCTTTATTTCGGGAGAGTGGGCCAGGGAAGGGGAATCACCACACCCTGCTCCGCTCCTCCTGAGTCCACGAGGACGCCAGCGTGCTTCCCTTCTACCTGGCTCTTTTATGAGCTTAGAACAGAAGTGTTTAAGTGATACCACCCCCAGGCCCTAGTAAGAGGAAGCACTTCTAGGGGAGGGGTCCCCTGATTGACAGGTAGGTGAGCAACACAGACGGAAGGAGGTGCGGCTTCCAGCTCAAGAACTTAATACATTACCTATGTAAGCTTTCCCACAACAAAACCAGTGCCTAGCATTATCTCACTAATCCCCTTCCCCACTTCTCCAGGTGTATGGCACAGGGCGGTTGCTCTCCAGGTGTCTGTCCTGTCTGAGCCTGAGTCAGGATGCTCTGTGTTCCTGGGACTGACTTTAGATCCGCCTTACTAGTCCCTGCCCATGCCAGAGGGAAAATGCCACCTGAGCTCCCCTCCATGCACTACTGCCGTGGAAGGACGCAGAGGTCATTCTGCCAGGCTGCGGGGGAGGGGGGACAGCTGCAGCCACGGCCTCCGGCAGGAGGTGAACACATGTGGCGGCGTCCCCACCGACGTGGGCTCTGTGCACGTAGCTGTGCTGTGGTGACTCCCGCCTCCCCCCCCCCCGCCATGCAAGGCTGGCTGATGCAGAGAGAGATCGTGCTGGTCTCAAAGCTGCCCTCGGCGGTCTCTCCAGCTGCTGGGCACACACAGATGAGCAAAGACAGGTACAGTCAGGGCAGATGGCCGTGGGCCATGTCCCTGTCCAGGAGGAGCTCGCTGTGAGCCAGGCTGGTGACCTGGAGCCATGGGCACCACCCCCTCTTTGAAGAGTAAGAGGTTCCACCAACCCGCCAACTCCTGCCCTTTGGGGGCCCCTCTGTGTGTCCTTTGGGACAGAAAGGCACAGAGTAAGTCATCAAAGAAGCTTGCACATCAGACGTCTCTGGTTTTAGGAAGAAGGAGGAGTAAAGGGCAGGTACCCCTTATCGGGCTGAAATACACATACATTGATCATAAATCTCAAATTGAGATGCTGATTACTTCAAACCAATTGCCTGTGTGTGTGTGTGTGTGTGTGTGTGTGTTAAGACTTATTTTATTTATTTAAAAGGCAGAATGGCAGAGAGAGGGAGAGACAGAGATCTTCCATCAGCTGGTTCACTTCCCAATTAGGCGCGTTGGTTGAGGCAGGGCCAGGGCGAAGCCAGGAGCTCCATCCAGGTGTTCCACATGGGTGGCAGGACCCCAAGCACTTCCGCTGTCTTCCACTGCCTTCCCAGGCACCTTAGCGGGGAGCTGGATTGGAAGCAGGTGCTCCTATGGGATGCCAGCATAACCCATGTGCCACAATGGTGGCCCCTGAGTGCCTGTGTTTTAGGAAAGACAGATATTGCATGGTTCCACTTATATGAGGTACCTAAAATAGTCAAATTCAGAGAATCGAAGAGCTGAATGGTGGTTGTGAGGGTGTGGGGGAGGGGCGATGGGCAATGCCTAATCAGAGTTTCCGCTGAGCAGGAAGTCCTAGAGATGTGCTCCACAAGCTTGGACCTACCAGCACCAGACTGGCCATGCACTTAAAATTCTGTTATGAGGGTTGATCTCACATTATGTGTTCTGACCACAAAAGAATTTTTTTAATTTTTAAATGCCTGCAAAGATTGTTCAAAAAACCCAAGGCAAATGCTGTCTTACCCAGGAGTTAGTGATCATGGAGAATGAATGAAAAAAAATATACACAAAGCCTGGGAATTAAAATGAAGGATTTTCTTTTTCATTAGCCCTCATACATTTTAGAGTTATTTAGAAGAAATCTGCATTTTTAGCTTGGAGTGTGCTGAGCCTTTGTTGGCCAGCTCTGTGCACCGGTCTGCCCGGCTGCTTCCGCCGACTTGTCATGCTCACTAATTAGAGAGCTGCCGCCTGATTCACCTTGTTAATTAGAGGGACTTGCACACGGAGCCCTTCGGGCAGTGTGCGAGAGAGCCTCGCACCAGTGCCCCGAGAACGAGGCCGTCTGTGAAGTCATTCTTCTCATCTACCTTCTATTTTTCATTTGAAATGAATAAATCATTGAGATTTTCCTTGTGGAGTGAGAATGCAAGAATTCACATCTTTGTAAGATGTAAATTACATGTGATCAATAGGAAGGCATGACTCGCGTGTTGTACTTACACGATTTCCTAATTTACTTCTTGTCGGTGTATGCATGAGAAGTGGCCTGAAATGTTGGTCCCCTTTCCACGGATTCCTGGCCTTCATCTGGCTAAAGACGGAGTTGGGTGATAGACACAGCTCTTCCTGTTTAGCTGTGGGGGGCTGGCCCAGTGGTTTGCTGTGCAGGTGCACGGAGGGAGGGGGACACCGCGTGGGCTGCATCAGCCCCTTCTCCCCGGTACCCCCTGGGGCCCATCTGTCCAGGTAGAGACAGGGCAGCAGGCCACTTTGATGGGGATATTCTCTTTGTGATAGTGACCTCCACTTGCTGCAATTGAGGTTTTAGATGGATCACGTGTCTTTTTTAAGAAATAATCTGATTTATAGAATTCATATTTTGGGGTCGGCGCTGTGGTGTAGCAAGTAAAGCCACCGCCTGCAATATCGGCATCCCGTATGACCACCAGTTCGAGTCCTGACTGCTCCACTTCCTCTCCAGCTCCCTGCTAATTTGCCTGGGAGAGCAGTGGAAGATGGTGCAAGTGCTCGGGTCCCTACAGCCATGTGGGAGACCCTGAAGAAGCCCCTGGCTCCTGGCTTCGGATCAGCCCAGTTCTAGCCGTTGTAGCCATTTGGAAACTGAACCAGTGAATGGAAAATCTCTCTCTGTCTCTGTAACTCTACCTTTCAAATAAATAAATAAATCTAAAAAAAAAAAAAAAAAAGCTATTTGGCCCGTTCAGACTGTGACTCCCACCCTGGAAGCAGCAGTGCCGTCTGACAGTGGTGCCTCTTCTTCCCACGTGTTTAGGCTGCCTTGGATGTCAGGTTCAGTGGCTTGATTAATATTAAGTAATGTGCTTGATTAATATTTAGTGTGGTTCAGTGCAAATAGGAGAAGGCAGTAATTTTTTGTTAGTGGTGGGAAGGATGGTAGTTAAAGATGTGGCTTTCCTAAAACAGGCCTGTGGGGGTCGTCTCCACAAAGTCTGGGGGGTCTCTGCTAAGAAGTCTGATTAAGACCCCGTTATTGTGGTGGGTTAACATCTTCAATGCGGTTGACCTTTTTGAACTAATCGTACATGCTCACCTGCAGAGAATCCGGTGAAAGATTTGCAAATAGGTCTCTAGAGAAAGGGAAAGATTTTTCCCTGCTCTCCCTAAGAAAGGGTAGCTGTTTTCTAGAATTTTCTTTCTACCCTTCAGACTGAATTTGTGCCCACAAGCACCAATCATTGAGCATTTGCTGGGGGCAAAACCTTGTCCCAACCCTGCGGGAGCCCCAGCACACAGAGACCGTGCTGTCCTCAGGCCCTCCCTTGCCCACAGAGGAAAAAGCCAGAGAAGCAGTAGATGATTGTCAAAGTGAGAAAGAGCTCCATAGCCCCGAACCTGCTGGAGGGAGGGGAGTTGGGACTGAGGATCCAGGGGGAGGGACTTGGCAAGGCCTCCAGGGGCACGAACAGAGCCGTCCAGGTAGAGAAGCCTTCCAGACAGAGGGCACGGCGTGGACAAAGGTGGGGAAATATGTGGCTCACTGCAGAGTGTGAGGAGCCTGGAGAGACTGGAGAGAGGGTAGATGAGAGGAGAGATGGCTGCAAAGGCAGGGAGGCCCCAAGAGGTCGGCGCTGCAGCCTCCATCGGAGACCTGGGCGTGGTTCTCAGAGCAGTGTCACTCAGTGCGCGCAGCCCCACAGGAAGGCTGAGCACTGGCATGTAGATATCCAGGACCAGTGCTCTATTTTTTTTTATTTGACAGGTAGAGTTATAGACAGTGAGAGAGAAAGGTCTTCCTTCCATTGGTTCACTCCCCTAATGGCCGCTATGGCCGGCGCTGTGCCCATCTGAAGCCAGAAGCCAGGTGCTTCTCCTGGTCTCCCATGGGGTGCAGGGCCCAAGCACTTGGGCCATCCTCCACTGCACTCCCTGGCCACAGCAGAGAGCTGGACTGGAAGAGGAGCAACTGGGACAGAATCCGGTGCCCCAACCGGGACTAGAACCCAGTGTGCTGGCACCGCAGGCGGAGGATTAGCCAAATGAGCCACGGCGCCAGCCATGGGCCAGTGCTCTAGTTGGGCAGGAGCCCAGGCCCGTCAGAGGTGTGCTCGGCTTCTTTGGCATGGTTCCTCTCCGCACACCTCCAGCTCGGGATGGAGGAACCTCAGGATGTCGGGTGAATGCTGACCTTGGAGTCTCACAGGCATAAGAAGCCAGCTCTGTGAGAGCAGCAACCGTCTGACCTTGCGCACGTTTTCAGTTTTTCTTTCTTTCCAGTTGGCCCAGGTGTGTCAGTCAGCTCCTCCTTACTTTCACGGAAACAACTGAGAGGAGCTTCGCGGGAAAGGAAAGATCCATTTGGGTTTGTAGTTCGGAGGCTGCAGTTCAGTCACCTGGTGTTGATGGAGGCTGGCCATGGCGCAGCAGGTGCACAGGAGCGATCACATGGTGAGCCAGGAAGCAGAGAGAGGAGCCGGGCTCAGCTCGGCTTTCATAACCAACCCTCTCTGTGGACAGCGCCAGAGCCGCCTCTCAGGTGCCGTAATTAGATCATGTCTCTGGCCTTAACCTACAGAACTCTTTAATGTAAGACTTCAGAGTTTAAACACCTGTGTAAGTTTGGGGGGCCAAGTCCTGCTCATTCCATGAAAACCGTAATAACTGTACATATTTACGGTACATAATGTGCTATGTGCATACATGTTGTGTAAGATCAAACCGGTAGTTAGCTCATCTATCACTTTATTATTTTAAAAGATTTATTTATTTATTTGATAGGCAGAGTTACACAGAGAGAGGAGAGGCAGAGAGAGAGAGAGGTCTTCCATTCGCTGGTTCATTCCCCAGTTGGCCGTAATGGCTGGAGCTGCACCAATCGGAAGCCAGGAGCCAGGAGGTTCCTTCATGTCTCCCACATGGGTGCAGGGGCCCAAGGACTTGGGCCATGTTCCTCTCTTTCCCAGGCTATAGCAGAGGGCTGGATCAGAAGTGGAGCAGCTGGGACTCAAACCAGTGCCCATATGGGATGCCAGCACTGCAGGCGGAGGCTCTACCTGCTATGCCACAGCGCTGGCCCCTATCACTTTAAACATTTATCATTTCTTTGTTACAAGAACATGCAAAATCCTGTCTTCCAGCTGTTTGGAAGTACACAATATACTATCTACTGTAGTCACCCTACTAGGCAATAAAAACCAGACCTTGAGAATTAAAAAATATATTTTATTTTTTATACAGAGAGAGTGCTCACATTTGCTGGTTCATTCTTCAAATACCCACAACAGCCAGGGCTGGGCCACGGTGAAGCAGGGAGCTAGAAACTCTATGCAGGTTCCCCTGGTGAGTGGCCAGGTCTCAATTATATGAACCGTTACATCTGCCCCCCAACTCCCAGGATGTGGATTAGCAGAAAGTTGGAACTGGGAGCAGAGCCAGGACTGGAACCAAGGCACTTCCATATGGGGTGCAGTCGTCTCAATGGGTGCCTTAGCCAGTGAGCCACATGATGCACTAACCTTGAGAATTTGCCCGCAGATCCAGGCTGCAGCCATGAACCTCGTGCCGCACTTCCCAAACACCTCCATCCGTTCCTCAGATAGGATTTCAGCAGCTGCCCAGTGCAAATATCCAGGGATATGAGGACGAAGAAGACACCATCCCCTACCTGTCAGAAGCTTGCAAGAGCCAGGCAGGCGCACGCCGTTTGCAGAGGTAGAGAGGCTGCTCCTTTAGGTAGAAAAGCAGCAGCCAGGACAAGACTGTCCCGGGGCAAGTAGCATTGGATTGTGTTTCACAGGATGCATAGGAATTTGATAGACTAACGGGGGCTGGGGGAAGCCTGGTCTGGATGAGGAGCAGCAAGTGCAAGAGCAGGGGCTGTGAATGTGCTGGCGTCAGCAGGGGCTGCAGGGGCTCCTCAAGGCTCCAGTGCAGAGAGTGAGCAAGGGGTCTGCAGTAGGGCCCAGGGGGAAGAGGACTGAGGACTGAGGGCAGAGCGTGAACAGGATCCCACGGAACTCACAAAGGAGGCGCCTGCCCGCTACCCCAGGGGAATGCTTTTAACATCACTGTTCTTCTGTTCTTTTTTCTCTTCCTTTTCTCCTTCCTTCCTTCCTTCCTTCCTTCCTTCCTTCCTTCCTTCCTTCCTTCCTTCCTCCCTCCCTCCCTCCCTCCCTCCCTCCCTCCCTCCCTTCCTCTCCCCCTTTCTCTCCCCCCTCTCTCTTTCCTTCTTTCCTCCCTCCCTCCCTCCCTCTTTTCTTTCTCTCTTTCTTTCTTTCTTTTTTTCTTTCTTTCAAGAGGCAGAGTGGGATTGGCACTGTGGCACAGCAGGTACAAAAAAAAAAAAAACCCACCTGCAGTGCCAGCATCCCATATGTGTGTTGGCTGGTTCGAGTTCAAGCTGCTCCACTTCCGATCCAGCTCCTTGCTAATGTGCCTGAGAAAGCAGTAGAGGACAGCCCAGGTTCTTGGGCCCCTGCACCTATGTGGGAGATCTGAAAGAAGCTACTGGCTCCTGGCTTTGGTTTGGTTCAGCTCCAGCTGTTGCAACCATTTGGGGAGTGAACCAACGATGGAAGACTTTCTCTCCTTTCTCTCCCTCTCTCTCTTTCAATTAAATAAAATAAATCTTTTTTTTAAAAAAAAAAGGCAGAATGACAGAAAGACAGAGACAGAGAGAGAGAGAGAGCTGTTCCATCTGTTAGTTCACTCTCTAAATGGCTGCAACAGATGAGGCTGAGTCAAACTGAAGCCAGGAGCCAGGAGCTTCATCCAGGTCTCCCATATCTTCTGTTGTCTTCCCAGGCGCGTTAGCAGGGGACTGGATCAGAAGTGGAGCAACTGGGACTTGGACCAGTGCTCTGATGTGGCATGCAGGAACCACAGGTGAAAACCTAACCCACTGCACCACAGCACCGGCCCTTTTGCATAATTTTCTAAGGTACAGACAAAAAAACTTCAACAAGTTCATGGAAAATGGAGTGAAAAGATAAGTTTATCTTGATGCAGCCCCAAAACCGAAATCCATGCCTATGAGGGCTCTCCAGAACATTCCTGGAAAATGTGTACTGTGAAAACACCACATGGATTCTGTTTGTTTGTTTGTTTGTTTGTTTTGGCAGTAAAATCAGCTTATCTTCTAATTCCATTTTCCACGAATGTTTTGAAGCACCCAGTGCAGTGCAGTGCAATGGTGGAGGCTACTTTACCAGGTGAGCAAGCGCTCACCAGCACCTGGCCCAGCCCCGACTGGGCGGAGGTCCTGAGAGCAGATACTTGGGGCTCCAGAGGTGAGAGCTGACTGACTGCCCAAGGGTCAGGATCGAGTGTCCCAGGGCATTAACCCCTTCCACTCTGCCGTGTCTGGCAGTCGCGTCTTGTAGCCATGTGAGACTTCCTGCTTCACAGCTCCCTAGTTTGCAGCCGTGGAAATGGAAAATCCAGCCGCGTTCCCACCCACGGCCAAGTGGTGTTGAATCCGAGGATGAATTCATTACCACTAGAGCATTTACCGCTGCTTCTAATTTGGCTGCCAGATGCAGCATCCCTATCAACTGGGTAGGGTGGGTCCTCCCAGACTGCTTAAAAAAAAAAGTCCCTCTTTGCTGTGGGGAATGGTCAGGCTGGTGCGTGCCTGGCAGGGGACACAGAGTTGGGCCGCTTTTGAAGTCAGGAATCCCTGCAGGGCCTGCATGGGGCGAGGGTGGGGGAGGACTACTTCCTCTTTCTCAGACGAGTCCTGTCTGTGCAGGGAGCCTGAGGAGCCTAAATGTTTTAAAATTGTATTTTCATTTTATGTGAAAGACAGACAGAGGTCAGAGAGAGGTCTTCCATTTGGCTGGTTCACTTTGCAAATGCCTACAACAGCCAGGGATAGGCCAGGTGGAAGCCAGCAGCCCAGACTCACTCCAGGTCTCCCATGTGGTTGGCAGGAACCCACGTACTTGAGCCATCCTCTTGTTGGCTCGTGGGGTGAGCATTAGCAGGGAGCTGGAATCAGAAGCAGGGCTGGGACTGGAACCCAGGCACTGCCTTATGGGATGTGTGTCCCAAGTGAGGACTTTACCTCTGAGCAAAAATACCCACCCCAAGATGCCTCAACGCTGACTTTATGGAGTCCAGAAATTCTCGAACCTTCTCAGTCCCCCTCCCTGGGAAAAGTTCAGACTCCACTCAGCCTCCGTAATGGTCACGACTGCCCTCGGGTTGTCTGGTTTAGGGGTTAGAGGAGATGCTGGGATTTAATCTGTTATCCTCAGGATTCATCCAGCCTCAAAAAGCCTGTAGAGAATGCACTCTCTTTTCTTTCCATTTTCCAAGAACTTTTTGAAGTCCCCCTGTGTCTGGGCACTGAAACTGTCATTCAGAGCCCCACTGCCTCCCAGCGAAGCCTCTGGGGAGGGGCTGGGCCTGGGGCCCCTTGCAGGGCGCTGGTGCTCAGGCTAGAACCAGGGTTACCCTGTCTTTCCAGAAGGCTTCTGTGCCTTTAGAAGGTTGAGGCAACTAAGTTGCAAGAAAAGAGATAGAAGAAAAAAAAAAAAAAAACCCTACAGTGAAATGAAAGCAGTGTTAAGATAGCAACTGAAAGCCACGCCCAGAAGTGAGGCCCTCGCGGATCCCCACAGCCTCTTCTGGACTCAGCGCTGGGCTGCGTGCTCCCCACGCACCCCGGGAGAGTTCCACCAGGCGACAGCGTCCCACCCACCACCGCCTCTCCAGGCCCGGGTGCCTCGCGTAGCTGCTCTACCTTCCCAAATCCATGACAGCCCCCGCCCCCCAGGGCAACGGCTTCCCCGCCTCCCAGTTGTCCCCGAGCCCGAGACCTCTAATAATGAGTTAACCATTTCTCCAAACTCTCCAACACTTCGCCATCGGGTTGACCCTAACGGTAACACGTGTTGATGGCAGAGAGCTCGGGAGGCACAAAGTGTGGGCCTGTGCTGCAGAAGCCACTGGGCAGCTTGTTTAGGCCATGGATGTGGTCCCCCACCCCCACCCCCACCCCTCTATACACCGGTTGATTCCAATACTTTGAATTTTCGGACTTCGGCTTCATTCCTTGTAATGGTTATTGTACAATTAACCGGTTGAGTGGATTTCTCGTTGGAGACAGAAGCATTCTAAACGGGGCGGGATTTCCTGCAATGATAATAGAGGCGAGAGGCACCAGCTTCCAGCCACGTGCTCTTCCTAAGGTGGTGATGCCCACCTCCTCCCCAACAGGAACTTCAGGATGCTCCCATGCCAAATTCCCTCAGGCTGTCCGACCTGAGCAGATGCGAGAGTGCACTGACACGCGCAAGAACGGCTCCTGTTGAGCCCCCTCGTGTGCCAGGGCACGCAGCTGTGCGCGAGTCGGGCAGATGCCAGAGCACCCGAGGACCCAGTGAGCGCTGTGTGCTCCCAGCAAACGCCGGCGAAGTGGGGAACAGCAAACCGACCCCGAAATGCAGGCAGCGGCCAGACTTTCATGTTGGTCCCTTGCTGGAGGAGCAAACAAGCATTCAGCTTTTCAGTTTAAGGACTCATTTTTCACGATGTATTTATCAGGGAACTGGCATTGTGGTCTACAGCATAAGCCTCCGCCCGCCTCCCAGGTCGGAGTCCCGGCTGCTCCACTTCCAGTCCAGTGCCATGCTGATGACCTGGGAAAGCAGCAGAGGACAGCCCAAGGGCTTGGGCCCCTGCACCCGCGTGGGAGACCTGGAAGAAGCTCCTGCCTCCTGGCTTCAACCTAGCCCAGCCCCCGGCTATTTTGACCACTTGGGGAGTGAACCAGCAGATGGATGGGAGACCTCTCTCTCTCCATCTCTCCCACTCTCTCTGCAATTCTGCCTTTCAAATAAAAAAAATCTTTTAAAAATATATAATAAGATGTATTTATTTCTTTGAAAGGCAAACTGAGAGGGAGACAGAGAGCAAGAGCGAGTGAGCAAGCGAGAGAGAGAGAGAGAAAGGCTAGACTGAAGCCAGGAGTCTGGAACTCCAGTCAGGTCTCCCACATGGGTGCAGGGACTGGTACTTGAGCCATCTTCTGCTACTTTCCCGGGCACATGGGCAGGGAGCTGAATTGGAAGTGGAGCAGCCAGGACTTGAACTGGAACTCTGATACAGGATGCCAGCGTTGCAGGTGGCAGCTTAGCCCAAGGACTGATTTTGAAACACCTTTAACTCCCACGTGTATTTCTGGATCTGGTGAGGCCATGGCTGTGCCTTGTAAAGAAATGTTGGATGGTTTCTTAAGGGCGATAAATGTGTCATTCTTAATTCTACAGGATATGCTGAGCACTCCCTGTGAGCCAGGTTCTCTACGAGATGCCAAGGGGTTCGCCCTTGCCCTCCAGGTGCTCAAGACCCCATGGAGACAGAGACCCCTGGGTGGGCCCCGTCCCTGGGGTGAAGTGTGGGCTGGCGCAGGAGTCAGTCCCTGGGAAGCCCCTGGGTCCATCTGTGGGAGCGTGGCGTGGGATTGGACTCCAAGGAGAACGGTGTTCACCAGACAGATAGAATGCTGGGGCCAAGAGGGGCGCGGGGAGCGCTTCCAGCACCCGAGTGAGAGGCAGGAGGGAGCCGCTGGTTCCAGCCGCCGGCTGAGGCTGCACAGGGGCGGCTCAAAGACAGCTTTGTGTGGCCGGCACTGTGGTACCTGTTCTTTTTTAATTAGCTGTCAACAGTTAACTACTGAGTGGTTTCACACTGAAAACCACACCAAACCCGGACTTCTGGGTGATCTTAAAAATCTGGCATCTGCATGCCCACCTGCCTGCCCATGGCCCTCTGGAGCTGTGTGCCCCTGAGCATGCACAGGGCTACAGAGCCTTCCAGACCCCCAAGGAGTGCGAGGGGCCAGTGCCCAGAGGGGGCGGGGCCTCACCAGGGTGGGCTCCAATGTCCTGCAGGCAGCAGGAAGCCGTCCAAGAGCTTTGAGCCCGGAGCTGCCTGAGCAGGTTCGCCTTGCAGAGAGAAAGGCTGTGTCTCGTGTCTCAGATTGTAGCCTCCAGACAGGAGGCTGTTCACAGATGTGTGGGGGAGGGGGATGGTGGGATTGGCAGCGGCCGAGGAATGCCCGCCTCCCCCCAAATATCAGGCCCTGACCCCTGGAGCCTGGGAATGCTACCTCCTATGGCAAAGAGAAAGGACTTTCAGAGGTGATTAAGGGTCTTGCGATGGGAAGATTATTCTGGATTATGCAGGCAGGTCCTGAATGCGGTCACCTGCACCCTTAAAAGAGGGAAGCCATGGGTGGGGGTGGGCTCGGTGCAGCGGTTATGTCACTGCTTGGGATGCAGAGTGTGCAGCTGGAGTCCTGGCTCCACTTCCTGTCCAGCTTCCTGCTAACCCACACCCTGGGAGGCAGTGGATGGGGGCTCAACTGTTGCAGACATTTGGGGGAGTGAACCAGTGAATGGAAGAGCCTCTCTCTCTCTCTCTCTCTCTCTCTGTCACTGTACCTTTCAAATGAAAAAAATAAGTATTTAAGAAGAAAGAAAAAATACATTAACATTTAAAGAGAGCGGCATGGGGAGATTTGACACTGATAACTGAGAGGGCAATGTGACCTTGGAATCAAAGATGGGAGTGACACGGCCACCAGCCAGGTCACGCCGGCAGCCACCAGAGCCGAGCACCCTGCAGCCCTCAGAAGGGGCACAACCCGGCCCCTACTCCGACTTCGCCACTGATATTGACTTGTAGTTTCCAGAACACTGAGTAGGCACCCTTCGGTGGTCTTAAGCCTTGAGACTGTGGTTATCCATGATGGCGGCTGCAGGAAACTGATACCGATGGTGTCTGTGGGACCCAGGGCTGGCTGGAATCCACCAGGTGGGCAGCTGATGGGACAGGTCTGGCAAAGGAAGGGCCGCATCCCAGGATAGCAACTTGGGTCCTGTGGGGAGCAACTCGGACTAGACTAAGTTACTGGAATTAAGACTTATTCTATGCATCTGCTCTCCCACAATATGGCGCTGAGAAGGGAGAAACAGCTTCTACACAGCTGCCTCCAGTTCAACCAATAAACTGTAGGACCTGCTCCTGATTGGAGGAGAGCAGCGTACTCGGCGTGTGGGTAGCAGAGTTGGGATTGGCGGAAAAGGACTATAAAGGAGGAGCGAGACAACATGCACCAGGAACATCTATCTGAAGGAACACCTGTGCAGCCCCCGAGAGAGCCGGCCGGCGGTTGCCGCTCCCCCGCGGAAGTGGGGAAGGTGGCAGGGGGAACCGCCCTTCCACGGAGGTGGAAGGGATGGTAGCCAACCCGGGAAGAACCAGCAGCAAACCCGGGGAGGGCCGAGCAGACAAAAGAGCAGCGCAGGGTCCTGTGTCGTTCCTCCACGAAGACGGGGAGCGACAGGGTCCCACTGAAAGTGAGCCTGAGACAGCCACGCATGCAGGAGGAAGTCCAGGAAGCGGAGGGGGCACAGAGCACTCCGGGAGGAGGAGGCCCCCGCACGGGGGTGGGGGTGGGGAATAATGGAGCTGGAGACGACGGCAGGGGGCAGTGGAGCTCAGCCCTGCTGGGGATGTGCTGGGAGGCCGTGTGGGACATGGCTCAGAGTCGCCCCTAGAAAGCAGGAGCTGGGAACACCGACAGCGCCTGCTTCTGGCTCGGGGAAGTGCTGGGTGGCACCACACAGGAGGAGCAGGCGTGCAGAGCAGCGCTGAGTCTGTGAGCAGTGGGTGAGTCTGTGCCCCATGGGCCATTCGGGCAGGAGCTTGGGAAACCATCGGAGCAGGTGAGAAGGTAGGTGAGGGTGAAGCCTTCCAGGAAGGAGGAAGAGAGGGAGACGAAGCAGAGGCCAAAGGAAGGCTTGAATGAAAGCAGGACTCAAAACAAGGTCATTCTATTAGTCAGTCAACAAACACAGGCACCTAATCCATCATAGTCTCTGAGGATACAGCAGTTATCAACATGCACGGAACTTTTGTTCTTGCAGAATAATCTTGTGAGTAACAATAAATAATTTGAGATACTGCAAACATCTTAACAAAAAAGCCAATTATTTCAGATAAGAGGAAGGCAGGATAAGGGTACTGTGATAGAGACTGGCTAGGGAAGGCCTCCCTGACTCATGGTGGTGGGAACTGTGTGTGCAAAGGCCCTGGGGCAGGTGTTCAAGGCCGAAGCAGGAAGCCAGGTACATGGAGCAGTGAGAGGGAGAGAGAATAGAGGGGACAAGCCGGGAAGCTGCTGAGTCATAGCAAGTGAGCCGTGGAGAGGAGTGAGGTGAGTCTGGACGTGAAGAATGGGCTTTGGGGGGTGGTGAGGAGAAAGAGCAGGAAGGCTGGCCAAGGGGCCCCCATGTTTGTCCCTGCTGTGAGCACGGAGCAGTCAGCTGGAATCACTACAGGATTAAGATGATGTGCACAGGACCCAAACTGCCATTGCTAGGGTTACCCTGCCTCAGAGGCGAGGTACTGTGTTGTACTGAACAGAGTAGAAACTTGGTAATTGCCTAGCATCCGTTCACAGGTAATGCGGCTATCAGGTGTGTGTTGTTAGCAGGTATCCTATTTGTTTAAGAGGACACCACAACTAACTCACTGTTTTGATTGGGTCGTGGAAAATGCACCTTTCATGGGGCAGACTTTTCACAAATCAGCCCACTACTCTACTAGAGCTTTCTGGGCGTGCAGGCTTCCACGGCAGCGGGGGTCGGGGGAGGACAGGGAAGGGGAGGCCCCGCTGCTCTGACCCGCACACGTCCCCTGGAGGACTGCACTGAAGGGAGAGGACCTGGCGGGCCCTGCCTGAGGCCCTGCTGGTGCCACGGTGGCCAGCGGGACCCCACGGTGAGCAGGCCCTGCATCATGGTCACCTTGGTTGGCGGTGCCCGTCACATGGCCCCCGGGCAGCAACGCAGCCCCACTGAATCCTGGGGGGCAGCCGTCCCTGCCTGGACACGTCTCAGGGATGTGCAAGGCAGAAGTCTGTTCACCACTGGCCTCGGAGTGGGCAGGAAGTTGGCGGCCACGATGCCCCCTGACCGGGCTCTGGAAAGGGTGGGAGTCTTGCCCAAGACCCCAGTGACCAGGTGAGTTTGGAGAGGAATGCAGTTTCCTCTTTGGACTTTGTGTGCATGTGCATGTGTGTGTGTGTGAGCGCGTGCACATTCACCAAGGTCAGCATAGGCAATGCAATGTGACAAGGCCACATCGCTGCTGACGTGGGCCACTGACAGCAGGTCTCCTGCTTGCCCCGGAGACAGATGGACACAGAGTCCAACCAAGGAGATGTCCTGGCTCTGGCTTTGTGAGCCTCAATTTCTCCAGCTATTCAATGTGTACAACCTTGCCTGTTCTGACTGTGGGGAGACTTAAAGGGAGGTAAGTGCCCACGTGGATGACCCCTGGAGACAACGATGCCAAGTGGAAGAAACCAGACTCGAAAGGATGCATGTCATGTGACTCCATTTCTGCGAGGCGCCCGACTAAGCAAATTCATAGAGACAGAGGTTACAGGAGGCGGGGATAGGAAGTGACTGTCTCATGCATGCAGACTTTCAGTTCAGGAAGAAGCAAACATTTGGAGACAGAGGGTGGTGGTGGCAGCACCACACCATGAACATGCTTAATGCCAATGGATCTTGCACTTAAAAATGATGGGGGGGGGCGGTGCTGTGGCATAGCAGGTTAAGCCACCACCTGCAGTGCCAGCATCCCATAAGGACACTGGTTCGGGACCCGGCTGCTCCACTTCTGATCCAGCTCTGCTATGGCCTGGGAAAGCAGTGGAAGATGGTCCAAGTCCTTGGGCCCCTGCACTCGCGTGGGAGACCTGGAAGAAGCTCCTGGCTCCTGACTTTGCATCAACCCAGTTCCAGCCATTGCAGCCAATTGAGGAGTAAACCAGCAGATGGAAGACTTCTCTCTCTGCTTCTATTTCTCCCTCTGTGTGGCTCTGACTTTCAAATAAATAAATAAATCTTCAAAAATGTACTTGTTAAAAAATGGTGGAGGGGCCGGTGCTGTGGTGTAGCGGGTAAGGCCTTTTTTTTTTTTTTTTTTTTTTTTTTGCTGGCATCCCGTAAGGGCACGGGTTCGAGACTCAGCTGCTTCACTTCCAATCCAGCTCTCTGCTGTGGCCTGGGAAAGCAGTAGAAGATGGCCCAGGTTCTTGGGCCCCACCCACGTGGGAGACCCAGAAGAAGCTCCTGGCTCCTGGCTTTGGATTGGTACAGCTGCAGCTGTTGCAGCCATTTGGAGAGTGAACCAGCAGATGGAAGACCTCTCTCTCTCTCTCTCTCTCTCTACCTCTCCTTCTCTCTCTGTATAACTCTTTCAAGTAAAATAAATAAATCTTTAAAAAAAAATGGTGGAAATGGGGTCAGTGCTGCGGCGTAGTGGGCTAAGCCTCTGCCTGTGGTGCCAGCATCCCATATGGGTACTGATTTGCCTTTTGGCTGCTCCTCTTTCGATCCAGCTCTCTGCTATGGCCTGGGAAAGCAGTAGAAGATGGCTCAAGTGCTTGGGCCCCTGCACCCACATGGGAGACTCGGAGGAAGCTAATGACTCCTGGCTTCAGATTGGCCTGGCTCCAACCATTGCAGCCATTTGGGAATGAACCAGTGGATGGAAGATCTCTCTCTCCCCCTCTCCCCCTCTCCCTCTCCCTCTCTCTCTCTCTGTAATTCTACCTCTCAAATAAACAGATAAAATCTTTCCAAAAAATGTAGAAACAGTAAACTTGATTGTATGGATATTTTATCTTAATAAAAGATGGTCCTTTCTGATAAACCCAAGTTGGGCTTGCCAACGTGGCTGCTGTGGGATGACTCAGGGCCAGACTGGGATCCCAGACACCACTCTGAGGCCCAGGAGACCAGAGGAGAGGGCAGTGGTCAAGAGTAGACAATTTTAACAGGAGCTAAAGGCTATGCGAGTAGAACCTCATCGCCAGGAACCCTCGCAGTTACCTAAGCAGTTTCAATATGATTTTTTAAATCTTAATTAATTTTAGAGGGGGAGAGAGAGAGAGAGAGCACTCCCATCCACTGGTTCTCTTCCCAAAGGCTCTCAACAGCTAGGACTGGGCTGGACAGAAGCCAGGAGCCAGGAACACAATCCATGTCTCTTAGTGGGTGGCAGGGACCCAACTACTTGAGCCTTGCCTGCGCCTCCTAGGGTCGCCATTAGCAGGAAGCTGGAGTCAGGAGCTTGGAGCAGAAATGAAACCCAAGTGCTCTGATGTGAGAGGCAGGTGTCTTGATCAATATTTTAACTGCCAAACTAAACAGACACTCCCTCTATAAGACTTCCTATAATTTTGTACTTGAGGTTTTTTATGTTTTTTTTAGCATTATTTCCTAAACATGTCCTATTATTGTTGGCAATTCTTTATTTAAACATTGTAGCATCCATATAACATTCCTTCCAGCTCGTGTGCTATAATTCACTTGACCAAGTCCAAATAGTGAATATTTATTTTCTTTCCAGTTTTGTTTCTTTAAAGATTTATTATATTTACTTGAAAGGCAGAGTGACAGAGAAGGAGGGAAAGACACAAAGAGCAAGAACCCCCATCTGCTGGTTCACTCCCCAAATGGCCAGGGCTGGGCCAGGCTGAAGCCTGGAGCCTACAGATGCATCCGGGTCTCCCACATGTGGGTGCAGGGGCCCAAGCACCTGGGCCGTCTTCTGCTGCTTTCCCAGGCGCATTAGCAGGGAGCCAGATGGGAAGCGGAGCAGCCGGGACTTGAACTGCCATTTCTATGGGGTGATGGCTTTGCAGGTGTTGGCTCGACCTGCTGAGCCAGAACTCGGCCCCTCTTGCCAGCTCTTCACAGTGCAGTGACTTTTGCAACGAACATCTTTGTGCACAGTCGCTTCCTGCAGCCTGAGTGTTTCCCTGGGGTGCATCCCAGAAGTCGACTTAATTGGGTAGAACACTGAGCCCCTTTAGGAGTTCGCCTCAGGGTGGCAAATGGAGTCCCAGATGAGCCGTCCCCTCCAGCACCCTCGTCTGGCCAGTGGGTGCCCTTCCCTCAGCACCCAGCCCACCTCCTGTGTCCCAGCCCCGTGGGCCGGGGTTGGCTGAGTCCCCAGGGAGGAAAGGATGTCCTGAGAGAGGTACCGCTGTCCCAGGGGCCGGACCGGACATGCCAGCGCAGACGGTGGGCTGAGCCATCCTGTGCAGGACCGGGGCGAGCCCTGCAGACAGGGGCGGGCTCCCAGAGCTGACTCGCAGGGCCTTCTGCGCCCATGGAGATTGGCACTGCCCAGCAAGCATCACTGTGGGTTCCTAAGGTGGCAAAGGAAGCCAGATTCTTTGTGGAGGGTGGAAGAAAGGCAGCGTCAGTGCTGGGGCGTGGGCACAGCCTGCTCTAGTTCTCGCCCTCAGAGACCCTGGCATAAACACTGCCTGGACCAGGGTGGGCACCCAGACCCCCCGGTCCCCACCTGTGACAGCACCGGGCCCAGCTCTGCCATGTCCTTCCATGTGATATCGGGCGCATTCCAGGATCACAGCGTGCCTCAGTCTCCCCATCGGGAACCACGGGCTGGCGGGTCTTGTTTCTGCGGGCTGCGGTTGAGGGTCAGGGTTATGGACATCAAAGTCCCAGCCCCGTGTGACCGAGAAGCACAGAGTGCTCCAGCCGCTAGCTTTCCTCCCACACACACACGGTGAGCAGACCCTCCTCCTCGAAGACCACCCTCCCCCGCAGGGTGGGCAGCAAGGCGGTGCCGGCTGTGCCCCCGGGGGGCTGACGCTCTGCAGAGCTCTCTCAGCGAGAGGCCCAGAGAGAGCCACCCCGAGGCTCTGCCGTTCTGCTCCTGGCCCCTGGGGCCCACCCAGCCCCAGAGCCCCCACTGTGTGTGAGGCCTTTGCTTCCCCGGTGACCCGTTTTTCAGCAAGGGATCCTCCTCTTAATGTATTCAGCAGGCGTCTGATAATTGTGATAACCCTGATGGGTGGTGAGCAAGGCAAATTAGCTAAAAGATGATGGATGCTTTGTACGCGCAGTTTCATCTTCAACCTTTGCTCGCAACGCGCCGTGCCGGAGTAATCATTCCTCCTCCCGGGTCTTGGCCAGTATTGAGACCGCACACCTATTTACGGCCGCCTGCAAGCCTCATAATTACAATACAGTGCAAGTGCCCATTTTCTCTCCCTGACTACAAATAGGGATCAATCGGATTTTAAATGATTGCCCCAGGGCTTGCTCCTGACCGTGACCTTTGTAGACGATTAGCGCTCACCACGGTTGCTGTCTGCCCAGATCGGGCGGGTGGGCAGAGGTTTCTAACCGGCACTTAGGCTGGATGTGGGCCAAAGATATTCCAGGTGAAAGGGGCCCCGGAGCTGCTGGGAGAGAGAGGGCTCATGGACGCTCGTGGACGCTTCCTGTGTCCTCCATGCTGTTCCTTTGTCTAATTCTGAGCTCTGAGCACGGCAATTTTGCTGCAGAGCCTGTGGCTGGAGCCACGCTCAGTCCTGCCAGGCTGGTGCCCAGGAAGGCAGGGATTGAATTCAGACTATCACAGGAAATTTGAGACCTGCAAATAAAAATCGCAATTGGCTAGAAAGGAGTTTCTTTGTTTGGGTTTGTTGTTCACCGTGGAACTTGATCTCAGATGCCAAGCTGCAGAATGTGAAGGCGGAGGAACCTGCAGAAGTTGAGACCAGGACTGGGCTTAGCCGCAGGTGCGCTGCCCAGGTCCCAGTCTGAGCTGAGGTCTGAGTTGCAGATGGGGTGGAGCTGGCTGTGGTGTTCAAGCCCCTCCAGGCATCTGATGGCACCCGAGCCCTCTGCTGGGCTCCCCGGAACATGGGCCCGTCTTGTTTCAGGGGGAGGGGGTACAGGCCACGTCCCAGGAGCCCCTCTCAGTCACACACTCCCGCGTGATGGCCGTGAAGGCTGTGGCCGGCGACAGTGGCAGCGTGTGGATGGGCGCCCTGTGCTCTGGCTGCTGCCTCTGTTTCTGTTCTGCTTCTTTTTTTTTTTTTTTTTTTTTTTTTTGACAGGCAGAGTGGACAGTGAGAGAGAGAGACAGAGAGAGAAAGGTCTTCCTTTGCCGTTGGTTCACCCTCCAATGGCCGCCGCTGCAGCCGGCGCACCGTGCTGATCCTGGCAGGAGCCAGGAGCCAGGTGCTTTTCCTGGTCTCCCATGGGGTGCAGGGCCCAAGCACCTGGGCCATCCTCCACTGCACTCCCTGGCCATAGCAGAGAGCTGGCCTGGAAGAGGGGCAACCGGGACAGAATCCGGCGCCCCAACCGGGACTAGAACCCGGTGTGCCGGCGCCGCAAGGTGGAGGATTAGCCTATTGAGCCACGGCGCCGGCTTGTTCTGCTTCTTTTTAGCAATGAATTTGACTGTGCCATTTAGTGTTTGTTTATTTTTATTTATTTGACTGGCAGAGAGAGAATCCTTTATCTGCTGGTTCACTTCCCAAAACCTGCAACAGCCAGACTGGGTCGGGCCGAAGCCAGGAGCCAAGAACTCCATCTCATCTCCCTTATGGGTGGCAGGGACCCAAGGGCCTGAGCCATCACCTGCTGCCTCCCACGACAGGAAACTGGCAGAGGCAGCACCTCAACCTGGAATGTAGGTGTCTCAAAGTGATTGTTAAACCCGCTGTGGCCTAGCGCCCACCCTGGTTGTGCCATTGAAAGACACTGTTGACCTTGCCTATCCAGAGATGTATTCTGCGCTTCCTTGCAGACAGTGGTCTCTGCATTGTCTTTTTTTTTTTTTTTTTTTTTTTTTTTTTGACAGGCAGAGTGGACAGTGAGAGAGAGAGAGACAGAGAGAAAGGTCTTCCTTTACCATTGGTTTACCCTCCAATGGCCGCTGCAGCCGGCGCACCGCACTGATCCGAAGCCAGGAGCCAGGTGCTTCTCCTGGTCTCCCATGCGGGTGCAGGGCCCAAGGACTTGGGCCATCCTCCTCTGCACTCCCAGGCCACAACAGAGAGCTGGCCTGGAAGAGGGGCAACCGGGACAGAATCCGGCGCCCCGACTGGGACTAGAACCCGGAGTGCCGGCGCCGCAAGGTGGAGAATTAGCCTATTGAGCCGCGGCGCCGGCCCCGCATTGTCTTCTACTCTTTGATTTCTTTGAGAATCCCAAAGCCCAGCCTTAGCACCATCTCTCCCAAAACACTCCCCCCTCTCACTAGGCAGGACTGTGTTGCCTGGCCCAACCCACATAGACACTTGTGCTTAAGCTGCTGCCTGCGCAGTGCCCCCCCACCCCATCGTCACCCCTGCATCTTCGCCGGTCCACTCTGTGCAGCCCCCACCCCAGGGCCCACATCAGCAGCGGCAGCACCAGCTCAGGACCACATGAATGTACCTCCTGCCGCTTCCCGGGGATATGCTGCCTCCCTCCCAACCTAGGGGAGTCCTCTGTGGCTCTCTGGGATCCCAGGATAGAGGAGGAGCCCGGGGAGGGGTATAAGCTGAGCTTTGCCAGCGGTTGGCCTGCTGGCATCTGTGGTGTCTCTGCTAATGGAAAGCATCTCGATGAAAGCCGTCATCGAGCGCCTAAGACTGAACATCACGCACAGAGTGCCAGCCGCTGCTCTGGCGTGCAGCCTAAAGTCTGTGGACAGCAAGTGCTGAGGGCGCAGTCTCCACACCCGTGGAGAGACCTAAGAGGAAATTGGAAAGGGGATTTGGAGAGCAGCTCGCTCTCTCGCTCTCGCTCTCTCTCTCCACACATACACCTACACACACACACAGATGCAGAAACAAGAGCTGGCTCAGCCCAGCCAAAGGAGCCTTGGCAGTGACCTGCCCTTGGACAGCCATGGACAAAACTCACCTGAGCGCCTTCCTCAGTGGGCACCTGTCCTGTCCATGTCCCGTGCCCACACAGCTCCCCCTGGTTGGCCTTAGAAATGCAGCAAACACCAGGTACCACAGGTTTCCTTTTTTTCCCTCTTCCTTTATTTTTGAAACAAGAGATCACACTTCTCGCCTGGGTTTTAATGCATGGATTCTAGCAGGTTCCAGTAATTCAAGCACACAGCACACTTCCAGATATTGCAGCTACGGTACTGTCAAGGATTACAGCTGCAGGCCATTGACTGAATTCCCCAACACCATGTCTCTCTGGAAGCAGGAGATGTGTTTTGTGCGCTATCAGGGTGGGCGCTACACCATGTCCCGGGGCTCAGCAGCCAGTCCGAGCCTGGAGCTGGAATCAATGGAACTGCTGCTGCGGAGTCTTGTGACATCGCTCAGCATCGGTCCTGTCTTGCTGCTGTCTCAGTTCCACTTGACCTTGGAAGATGTCTGCGTCTCTTTGTTTGCAGCTCCCTTTCGCTCGCTGGCCAGAGAGCAGAGATGTGGCTGGCTTCAGTGTGGTCTGTCTTCCCACTATTGACATGTGTACCTGCAAGTATTTTCTAAGATGCTTACATTAGTGTCATGTTTGTGCAGAAAGTGGATAACAGTAGGATTTAGGTGAGAATCTTCGGTGCAAACTCCCCCGCTCCTGGGAACAGAGGGAGTGCATGGCAGCCTAGTGAGGTGTGATCGCTGAGCCCACCGTGGGCAAATTGTGTCTCTTGAATTGCACCTTTGTCTTGGCATGGAGAGTATTAGTAATGATTCTGATTAGAATAATGGCCTGTGTTTAATTTGCCCTGGAAGTGGCGGTTCAACCTCTGTGGCAGTGTCGCTGTGGCAGGGCGCTGCTGATCTCACAGACACCTCCCTGTGCCCACGGAGGATCCCGGGGAGGAAGCAGGGCTGTCTGCCCCCCGGGCAGAGAGAGCGCTGCCCACCTCTAACCGTCCCTGGGACATCCGGGCAGGAATCTGCACCTGCAAATGGTTGGGGAGCTGGGGAATTTTCCGAACTCAATTATGGCAATGGAAGGTTCTGGAATCACTGACTTCTGCAATCAAGACCATGTCGGCTCTGATCTCATGCCCAAACCAACTGGCATGGGCAAAACCAACAGGGAAAATAAGCTTCATGTATTATGAATGGAGAGGAAGTGGACAAAGCCAAAATCTCTGTTTCCCAAAGTGTGTTCCCTGGGATACCCAGGCTGTAGCTCAAAGGGGCTACAGGAGAAACGAGTAAAGGGCTCTGTTGTCAGCCAAGTCTGGGGAGAAGCCCCAGGGAGCGGTGCATGTCCCCCTGCCCTCCTGGCTCAGGCTTCCATCCACGCCCACCCGGACAAAGGCTGCAACTCCTGGGGCCAGCTCATTTGCTGCTCCTCTGTAACTCATTCTCTGTGCACAGCCAGAGCGACTTTTTCAAGATGATTTAGGGATGGGCGTTGTGGCACAGTGAGCTCAGCTGCCACCTATAAGGCCAGCATCCCATATCAGAGCGCTGGTTCAAGTCCTGGCTGCTCTGCTTCCGATCCAGCTCTCTGTGAATGCCCTGGGAAGGAAGCAGAAGACGGCCCAAGTACCTGGGCCCCCGTCCCCCACAGGGGAGACCCAGATACAGTTCCAGGGTCCTGGTTTCATCCTGGACCAATCCTGCCTGGCAGTTGTGGCTATTTGGAGAGTGAACCAGCAAATGGAAGATCTCACACTCTCTCAAATAAATAAAATGTAATTTTTAGAAAGGGGAACAAAAGAGATGGTTTGGATTGTGTCATTCCCCAGCTTAAAATCACCTAGTGGTACCCAATGAACTCAGAATAGACATCCGGTATAATCGTGCCCAAGGCCTGCCTGCCCCTGTCCCTGCACCCCGTCCTCCCCGAGGCTCCGGCCACCCTGACCTCTGCCAGTCCTGGGGACTCCTCGGGCCCTTTCCTGCCTTGGGCCCTTTGTGCTGGCTGTTTCTGTGCCGGACAAGTCTTGTCTGTGACCTTCACGGCTGACCTCTCCCTGTCATTCAGATCACAGCCCCACAGCACCTTGAGAGAGGTGCTTTTCCCATCCACCCCCACCCCCGTGTCACCTTGCACACCACTAGTATTTATTACGTGCTTGTTCTGAACGGCATTCAGAATGAACTCTGAAATTATCTCATTTACTTGTTGTTTTATTGCCTCCATTTCCTGAGGACAGAGCAGTGGCCTGGTCTGTCAGTCACACCTACCGCTTAAGTTGACTCTCGCTTCTGCCACTTGGAAGACACGCTATAAATGCTGGTTGACTGACAGGAGGAACAGGGTTGGGAGGGCAGGACACGGGCTGTGCATTTACCCTGTGCAGCCCTGGCCCGGGGGAACCTCTTTCAGCATGGTCAGTGTGTGCAATTCGGAGGGCTCAGAGCTGCAGCTGTCTCGGGGTGGGCGTGCTTCTCAGGTGCACCGCCGGTCACCTGGTCCTGCCCTGCAGGTGCCCCACAGCGAGCCTCTCTCTCTCTCTCTCAGCCCCATGCTGATTGCAGCAGGCAGAGCCTTTGTGGGGTGATGTCAGCCCACAGCTGCTCCTGTCTCTGGGATCTTGCTGCCCCTTCCTTTTCTGGCCTGGCCCCTGTGGGCATGGACCCTCATTTCCTGTGAAATGAGACCCCCAGGGGGTCAGGGGACGTATGCATCCTTAAGTGAGAGCCCTCACTGAGCAGAGTAGGGGTGGGGCCCTGGCTGGCTGAGTGTGGCTGGGTGCCCTCGGCTTTCCCGAGCTGCTCTCTCCCCAAGCACTGTCTTCTCGGCCAAGGTCGCCCCTTCTGCAAGCCACAGGGTATGGGGGGGGAGGTGGAGGGGGATCGCAGCAGTGGTGCCAGAACCTCAGGGGCTACAGTGAGGGCAACCTCGTGGACGATGCCGGACGCTGGCCTTATCAGGTACTGGGGACTCCGAGGGGCAGCCCCTCGCCTCACGCAGGGGATACCAGTCTGCCTTCCAGACTCCTTACTGACCACCTGCACACCAGGCCTGCCCGTGGTGCAGGGCCATCCGCTAGCCTCCCTGGTCCTGTTCTCTTACTTCTGTCGTCATCATTCGCTGAGCAGGGCTGGCTCATCTGGCTCCTGCTCCTGTGTCTCGCCTCTCCTGCCACATCTCCGGCTTTCCAGGGCCCTCTCCTCCTCCACCGCTGTGCCACCGCCTCTGCAGCTCGTTTCGCTGAGCCCCACACAGAGCAGCCAGAGTGTGGTGTGTGGTGGCAAGTGCCAGACGACCCCTCCAGCCTGGAGAAGGGGGGATAAATCAGCCCAGTACAGGGTCTCCCTTCTGTCCCAGCTACTTCAGATGCGCAGTTCTCTAAATGTTTTTATCTACCTGGCTGTAAAATGGGAACACAGCACCGGGGAACCCCTGAAGAAGACCCTGTTTGTCTCTGTGACATGAGAGCTGCTGTTGTGAGCAGTGTTGCTGCATGGCAGTGCGCATTGGCCGAGAGCCCTGGGAAGGGGCGCCGGGTTCTAGTCCCGGTCGGGGCGCCAGGTTCTAGTCCCGGTTGCTCCTCTTCCAGGCCAGCTCTCTGCTGTGGCCTGGGAAGGCAGTGGAGGATGGCCCAAGTGATTGGGCCCTGCACCCACATGGGAGACCAGGAAGAAATACCTGGCTCCTGGCTTCTGATCGGCACAGCGCTGGCCGTAGCAGCCATTTCGGGAGTGAACCAACGGAAGGAAGACCTCTCTCTCTCTCTCTCTCTCCCTTTTTCTCATTGTCTACAGTCTACCTGTAAAAAAAATCAATTACAAAATGTAAAAAGATAAACATAGAGGAAAGGCAGCCAACAGTTTAAATAAAACAGTAGCAGTGATTTTAACTGGAATTAGAACACACACCACTAACACCCCTCTCCTGTTGTTGGTGTCCTCCCTTTCTTTTTGGGGATCCATGCTATCGAAAAGCCGGTTTGCAACCAGTGATCACACTGCTCTGTCGTAACCTTTATCCGGAACTTCCGGACCACATGGCACATGCCTTGTCAAACAAAACCGGAAGAATCCGTCTCTCATACAGACAAAGAGCGAGCGTGGATAGGACGTGCATAGGACATTAGCACCTACAGAAGACTTCACCCTCACTTCACTCTGTGGCACCAGACACTTTCCTCCAGGGTTCTGTCTGTAAGCAGCAGTGGTTTGTTGCCTGGGATTTCGGCTCTCAGGTTGGATGTGCTTGTCCCCAGGATTGCCCCTTTCCAGCCAGAACCTGGGGCACCCTCGGGGAGTTGAGAATTAGTGGGCCCTCTACAAGGTGCTCAGTGCCTTTTGGATGTCCCAAAGGCAGGGCACACTTAGCGCATCTCCTCGCTGAGCGGCCCCTCAAGCCAGAAGCGCAGGGCCCTCCCATTCGTCTTTCCCGTTCTGGGCCTCAGTGGATTCCGAATGGACAGTGTGGTGTGTTTAGGACTGACTTAGAGAAGAGAAGCCCCAGCCCGGGCCCGGGAGGCCTTTGCCCCAGGCCCTCACACATGCACAAGCTCCAGCCTCTACAGCATCCCTTGCGCGGCACCTGCTTCTGAGTGATGCGTGGAGCAGAGAGGCAGCGGTGGGACCGCTGTGAGCCCGGGAAGGACCCTGAGGATGGAGACAGAAGTGGCCCTCAGCTCTTGGATTAGTCAGCTTCTCATCACTATAACGAAATACCTGAGAGAACCTACCAGGGAAGGGAAAAGAGGTTTATTTCGGGTCGTGGTTCTGCAGGTTCACAGTCCAAGATTGAGTGGCCCCATGGGCTCAGTGTCCAGTGACAGGGTCCTTGCTGGAAGAGCCCTGAGGACACACAGGGCATTCCATGGCCAGGGGGAACACGTCTGTCTGTGTCTTTGTGACGCCTCCATGAGTCAACCATCCGGGCTCCACCCCCACAACCTAATCCAGTCTAATGACTTCCCGAAGGCCCCACATCTAACCCCCTTAATTTGATTAAGTTTCTACCCTCTTAGTGCCATTAACATAAGACTTTGGGGGATGAAGCCTTTAACACAGGGGCCTTTGGGGACACCCACACAAACATCCAATCCGTAGTGGCTCTCGAGCAGAAAGACTTCTGTCCCAGCCCCTCTGCTTGCTCAGAGCAATGCCCCACACCACTGGGAAGGGATCAGGAGGGAGGAGGGAAAGCAGGGTGCCGTTGCCCGAGAAACCCCTGGGGTCTCTGAGGAAGAGAAATGGCCCTGGTTCCAGCGGGCCCAGGTCCTGTCTGCCACCCTGTGTGCGTTTTCAGTCCCTGCCCTCAACAGCAATCGTTTTCCGGTGGAGCATTCCAAGTGCTTGTGGTCAGCTTCCACCCCTTGGGGCTTGCAACTAAGAAGAGATCTTTAGGAGTGGGGGGTAAGGCATGGTGGGTTAAGCTGCTCCTTGGGATGCCTGCACCCCTGTTGGAATGCCTGGTTTGAGTCCCTGCTACTCCATTTCTGATCCAGCTCCCGCTAATGCACACTCTGGGAGGCAGCCAATGATGACTCCCGTACTCTGGTCTCCGCCACCCATTTAAGAGACACAGATGGAGTCCCAGGCCCCCGGCTTCAGCTTGGCCCAGCTCTGGCTGCTGTGGGCGTTCGCTCTCTTTCTCACTATCTCTGCCTTTCAAACAAATAAAAATAGAAGTAAATTTAAAATAGAGATCTTCATAGACCTCAAAGAAAAATAGGAGATGATGAAACTTCTAGAAGACAATAGAATAAAGTCTAGTGCCCTTGGATTTGGCAATGAGTTTTAGGTATAACACCAAAATTATGATCCATGGAAGAAAGAACGGATAAGTTGAAATTCATTAAAATTAAGAAATTCTGCTGTATGAAATATACTATTAATGAAAAGACAAGGCAGACAGGGAGAAAAATCTGTGTAAAAAAAGAACTGTGGCCAAAAAACCTGGTATCTAAAATACACCAAGAACTCTTAAAACTCAACAGTAATAAAACAAATAACCCAACTGAAAAATGGATACAAGATCTTCACAGACATCTCACTGAAACAGTAGCAGGTGAAATCTGACAAGATGCTCGACGTCATGTCTCCAGAGAACTGCAAGTGAGATGCTGCTACGCACCCATTAGAACGACGGAGACACCAAAGCCTGATGGTGCCGAACGCTGGCGAGAACGCGGAGCAGCAGGACTCTTGTTTGCTGCTAGTGGTATCATAGGATGGCACGGCTACTTCAGAAGACAATGGGGCAGCCGCTTCCCAAAGCAAACGTATTTTTATCGTATGAATCAGCAGTTTGCTCCTCTCTATTCATCCTAATGAGCTGAAAAGGTGTGTCCACACAGACACCCGCACATGACTGTTTGTCACAGTTGCATCCATCACTGCCCAAAGCTGGCTGCTACTAAGCATCCTGCAGTGGGGAATGGTGCAGCAACCTGCGGTCCAGCCACACAGTGGGGTGTTACACAGCACTGAGAAGTGAGGAACCATCAGGCCGGGAAGGGACATGGAGGCAGCTGCATTGTGTATTTCTTTTTTTTTTTAATATTTTATTTATTTATTTGAGAGGTAGAGTTACAGACAGTGAGAGGGAGAGACAGAGAGAAAGGTCTTGCTTCTGTTGGTTCACTCCCCAAATGGCCACAACTCCCAGAGCTGCGCTGATCCGAAGCCAGGAGCCAGGAGCTTCTTCCAGGCCTCCCATATGGGTGCAGGGGCCCAATCACTTAGACCATCTTCTACTGCTTTCCCAGGCCATAGCAGAGAACTGGATTGGAAGAGGAGCAGCCAGGACTAGAACTGGTGCCCATATGGGATGCCGGTGCCGCAGGCAGAGGATTAACCTGCTGTGCGCAGCCCCCCTGCAGTGTGCATTTCTAACTGAAAGAAGGCAGTCTGGAAAGGCGCGTATTACATGACTCCAACTCCTTCCCATTTTGGGAAAAGCAAGCTATGGAGATAGTGAAAATCTCAATACTGTTCAGGGACTGGGTGAGGGAGAGCAGCTACTGTGATGGTGGATGCCCTTAAAAACCCACAGAATGTAGAAAAAGAGTGAACCTGTGCCACCCATGAACTTTTGTTGATACTAATGTGTCAATATTGGCTCATCAGTAGTGACAACTGTTGCACTCACACAGAATATTAACAGGGAAAACTGTAAGAGTGAGTTCTCTGTACTTTTCACTCTATACTTCTCTAAGCCAAAATAGGTTCTCAAGAATCTCTCTGGGGCTGGCATTGTGTCGCAGTTGGTAAAGCTGCCGCGTGTGAGGCTGGCATCGCAATGTGGGTGCTAGTTTGTGTCCTGGCTGCTCCACTTCTGATCCAGCTTCCTGCTAATGCACCTCGGAAAGCAGTGGAAGATGGCCCAAATCCCTGGGCCCCTGCACCCACTTGGGAGACCCGGAAGAAGCTCCTGGTTCCTAGCTTTGGCTAGGAGTGAACTAGCAGATAGAAGATTCCCTCTCTCTCTCTGTCTCTCTGTCTCTCTCTCTGTCTCTCCCTCTCTCTTTGTAACTCTGCCTTTCAAATAAATACATACTTTAAAAAAGTCTGTTAAATAAAAATAAATAAATATATAAGAGTTCTTAGAGGTCAGAGGCCTCCCAGAGTTCTTGCTGTGGCTGAAGTCCAAGGTAATTTTGGACATTTCAAATGAACTCCTAGCATCAACCAAAACCAAAAAACTCTAATCATAAAGAATATAAATTTCCCATCAATCCATCCACCTGAGTACACTTGGCCAGTCTAAAAACCCAGACAGATGACAAGGCCACATTTCCCGAAGAGTGACTAGTGTGTAGTGCTGGTAGAAGCGGCAGTATGGCTGGTCAGGGTACAAATGTGCAGCCGAAAGGCCGGAGCAACTGACAGGTTGAAATAATGGTTGTTTCTCTTCCACAATATCAGATCTTTAAAAATTCTAAAGATCATTTTAAATAAACATTTTAACTGCGACTAGTTTTAGATAGAAAAGTTGCAAAGGTGGTACAAAAAGTTCTCATAGACAAGGAATCTTCAAAATGTTCATGGAAATGTGCATTAGGAAAAAAACTAAGCATGAGTTTCAAGTGTTTTTACATCAAAATAAAATTATCTCTAAATTCCCTTTCTCCCTGAATTTTTGAAGTGCCTTCATGTACTATGCCAGCCTCCCTTGCTATTAACGTTTTACATCAATATTTAAACCAACACTGATATTAAGTCCATCCTGCATTGCAATTGCCTAGTCCTATCCAATGGCTTTTTTTTTTCTGTTCCAAGTTCCCATCCAGGGTGCCACATTGCATTGAGTAGTCGTGTCTCCTTTGGCTCCTCCTGGCTGTGACAAGTTTCTCAGATGTCCTTGGGTTTGATGACCCTAACAGATTTTGTGTCAAGTATTTGGTAGACCTCTCTCTATTGGAATGTGTCCGATGTTCTTCTCCTGATTGGGATGGGGATGGGGGAGGAAGACCATGTCAGTGAAGTGCCATCCTCATCATGTGCAGTCAAGGGCAATGCTGCTGACATGGCCCTGATCACCAGGCTGACGTGATGTTTGTCAGGTGTCTCCACTGCAAAGTTGATCTTTTACTGCCCACTTTATTTCTTTCTTTCTTTTAAACACTTATTTTATTTATTTGAAAGGCAGAGTTACAGAGAGAGAGGGAGAGACACACAGGGAGAGATCTTCTATCCATTGGCTCACTCCCCAAATGGTCACAATGGCCAGGGTTGGGCCAGACCAAAGCCAGGAGCTAGGAGCTTCATCCAGGTCTCCCACATGGGTGTAGGGACCCAAGCACTTGGGCCATCCTCCACTGCCTCCCAGGTGCATCAGCAGGGAGCTGGATTGGAAGTAGAGCAGCATGGACCCAAATCAGCATCCATATGTATGCCAGCTTTGCTGGCAGAGGCTTTACCCACTACACCAAAATGCCAGCCCCTTAGTGCCACTTTCTATGCTGGAAGGAAGCTGTGATGCCTGTGGGCAGCTATGTCCATGAGGGCAAAATACATCCATACATTACAGGGAATTCTGCATGGCAAATTTGTCTATGTTCCCTCCATCGTTTGGTTATTTACTCAAAAAAGTTATTTTCGTTGGTATAGTTTCATGGGTATCCATAATAGGAGCTATAATTTATGCTGTGTTTATTTTGTTGATCAAATATTTCATCTTTGCCATTGGAAGCTCTCTCAGTTGTTCCTGTGTGTCTTCACCATACCTCCCTAATTGTGCTTTTTGGGAGAAATTCCTTTACTTTCTGGCACTGTCAATTGGTCCTGGCTCACCTTGTGTATTCCAGTTCTAGAATCTGTCATGTGTGCATTAGCCAGCATTCTCCAGAAAAACAGTCAGTAGGAGATCCAGAGATGACAGGTAGATGAGACAGATAGATTGATAATAAGGCGTTGACTTAACGTCGTGGGGCTGAGAAGTCCCCAGACCTGCAGTTGGCAAGCTGGAGACCCAGAGCCAATGACCTACACAGTCCCAATGGGAGTCTGAAGGGCTGAGAATCAGGAAAGCCAGCGGTGTGAGCTCCAGACCCGAGTCCAAAGGCAGAAGTCCTGGCTCAAAGACAAGGCAGGCAGAGAGAGTGAGTCCCCCTTCCTCAGCCTTTTTGTTCTGTCCAGGCCAGGATGGACGGAAGGAGGCCCACCCACACTGGGGAGGGCCATCTGCTGGGTCCGGTCTGCTGAGTCACTGCTCATGTCATACAGGAGCCCCCTCACAGACACACCCAAAATAATATTTAACTAAAAATGTCTGGACACCTGTGGCCCGGTAAAATCGGCACCTGCTATGAACCACCATACCCTGATTTCTTTGATTGGAGGAGAGTACTGTAAACCAAGACCTGGGAACTCGGTAAATTCATTGCTTCTGGGAGATAGAGAGAGACAGAGAGAGAGAGAGAGAGAGACAGAGAGAGAGAGAGGTCCTCCATCCACTGGTTCACCCCCCAGATGGCCTCAATGGCCAGAGCTGCCCCGATCCAAAGCCAGGAGCCAAGAGCTTCTTGTGGGTCTCCCGTGTGGGTGCAGGGGCCCAAGGACTTGGGTCATCTTCTGCTGCTTTCCCAGATGCATTAAGCAGGGAGCTAGATTAGAAGTGCAGCAGCTGGGATTCAAACTAATGCCCATATGGGATGCTGGTGTCACAGAGAGTAACTTTACCTGCTAAGCCACAATGCTGGCCCCTAGGTGTTTCATTTTTAAGCCATTTAAAACTTATAGAAAAATTGTGAGGACATAGCAAAGAAATTTATTCTTGAGCAATAGAAGAATAAATTGCAGGCTTGAAAAATGTGTATTTCCTACAAACAAGGACATTCTCCTGAACTAACCAGTGTAGGCACCTAGAAGGTAGGAAATGAAATTCGATATAGTATTGCCTTCTGCTCCCCAGACTCTTGCAAACCCCATCAGCTGTTTCAATGGCATCCTTTACAGCAAGAGGGTTAGCCCAGAATCACCCGATGCATTTCATTGTCACGTCTCTTCCTCTCCATCTCTCCTTGAGGTCCATGGTCTTGATACTTGTGGAGGGGGCCCACCAGTTATTTTGTGGACTGTCCCACAGTTTGGTATGAAAGATGTCTCCTCATGTTTAAATTCATGTGTGCACGCTCTGCAGGAACACCCCAGAGGGGCTGCTGTGCTCTTCCCACTGTGTCTTTTTTTTTTTATTATTATTATTTTTTTTTTTTGACAGGCAGAGTGGACAGTGAAAGAGAGAGACAGAGAGAAAGGTCTTCCTTTGCCGTTGGTTCACCCTCCAATGGCCGCCGCGGCTGGCGCGCTGCGGCCGGCGCACTGCGCTGATCCGAAGGCAGGAGCCAGGAGCCAGGTGCTTTTCCTGGTCTCCCATGGGGTGCAGGGCCCAAGCACCTGGGCCATCCTCCACTGCACTCCCTGGCCACAGCAGAGAGCTGGCCTGGAAGAGGGGCAACCAGGACAGAATCCGGCGCCCCGACCGGGACTAGAACCCGGTGTGCCGGCGCCGCTAGGCGGAGGATTAGCCTAGTGAGCCATGGCGCCGGCCCCCACTGTGTCTTACCAGGTGGCACCTGACTTCAGGGTGTCTCCCTCCGGCTGCGGCTGTTAGAGTGATTAAGGTGTGTCTGTGTCCACCAAGCTCGTTTGCTACAAAATTACCCTTATACCTTCCACCCGGTAAATGTCTTCTTCCTCATCCACCCCCCCACCCACCAGTTTTTTTTTCCTATCCTAATCTTTTTATATGACAAATAGTTAGACAGTGAGAGAGAGAGACAGAGAGAAAGGTCTTCCTTCCGTTGGTTCACCCCCCCCAAATGACTGCCATGGCCGGAACTATGCCGATCTGAAGCCAGGAGCCAGGCACTTCCTCTTGGTCTCCCATGCAGGTACAGGGGCCCAAGCACCTGGGCCATCTTCCACTGCCTTCCTGGGCCACAGCAGAGAGCTGGACTGGAAGAGGAGCAACCAGGACTAGAACCCGGCACCCATATGGGATGCCTGTGCTGCAGGTGGAGGATTAACCAAGTGAGCCACAGTGCCAGCCCTGAACCCACCAGTTTTAATGCCTACTCATGATTCTTGGATGAATTTGTTATTACTGGGGGAGTTGGGAGGTGATTTTCTTCCTACATTGTGCCTCTTACACTTGACATTCTCCTGTAGGGACACATTCTGCTGTCTTCCCAGTTACCCGTTTATATGAGTATGGACTGAGGGATTCCCACAGTTTTCAGTGGATTGCAATTGCCCCTGACTTGGCCATGTCCTTAGGTCATGTCTCTGTCATCCTTTCAGTACCTCTTCCCCCATCAGAAGATGTTCCAGGCCCAGCCCTTCAACAGAGAACATTTACAAACCATCTGGAGCTCATGGCTCCCCTGGGGGAGTTGCTGTTCCCAGGGAGTCTCAGTGCACAGGCTGCCAGCACCGCCCGCCCTTAACACACACAGCAGGTGCATGGTTTGCTCAGTGCCACCTTGTGGCTTCTAGATAGGGGAGAAGGGAGGATGGATGCCCGATGGGCTGTGGGTTCTCTCAGATCCTCAGGGCAAGAGCACAGCTCAGTTAATTGAGATCCTTCGTTGCAAGTAACAGAAACCAACACTGGCAAACACAAGAGAAATAGTCAGTATTCTTGAAAGGACATAGAACAACAAGAAGAATCAAATAAAAGCTGGCGAGGAAGCTGGGCGGCCTGAGCAGGCAGCCTTTGAGGATGCGCAGGTGGTGCCATCAGATACCTGCACACAAACCATGGAACCCTGGGCCCCTCCACTCACAACACGGATTCCTGCCAGCGGATGGGTGTCTGGGTTGAACCTACATCCAGAGGGTGGGAGAGTCACGTGAAACAGGACAGAGGAGAAGTGGGGTCCTGTTGCCTCCTGAAGGAGGGGGCGTGAGCAGCTGAGTGGACGTCTCGTTCTTGAAGGGGTTCCCTAAGACTTCCACACAAAGGACCGCGACGCGAGCGACTTCAGCAGCACAAATCATGGCTAGTTCAGCGGCTGGAGGTCAGACGTGGGGAGCGGCAGGGTTGGCAAGGCCCTTCCCAGGGCTGCGAGGAGGTCTTGTCCTCGCCTCGCTCCTGGGTTATCGCATGCAGAGGCAGTCCGTGGCCTGTAGGTGGCGTTTGCTGTGGTTTGCATATTTGGCCTCCAAACTCCTACAGGACTTGAAACCTTACAGTCACAGTGGTACTACAAGGACGGACATGTAGCCCGTTATGATGCCTGGAGGCGGGGCCTCTGGGAAGTGGTCAGATGGGATAAGTCACCAGGGTGGAGCCCCCATGACTGCATCCTGGTGTCTGTCAGAGACCACACATACATGAATAGAGACACACACGCAAGGCCCCTGTCCCTAGACCACGGAACTCCACCATCATGAACCACCAGCAGGGTTCACCTGATCTCAGACTGTGAACCTTCAGAACCCAAATACACCTCTTTCCTTTATAAAGTTAGCCTGCCTCAGGCATCTCATTACAGCAATGGAAATCTGGCCAACACAGAATCTTCACTCTATGTGTGTCTATCCCTGTGTCCAAATCTCCTCTTTACAAGTCATACCAGAGTAGGGCCCACCCTCTCCAACATGACACACCTTAACCACTTACATCTGTAACCATCTCATTCCCAAATAAGGCCACTTGCTGAAGCACCCGAGGTTAGGACTAAAACACGCTCTCTGGGGGACACGACTCATAACAATCCAGTAGAAACCCCAGGACCCTACCTCCTCCCTCTGCTATGTATCTTTTTGGTCCTGGAAGAAACCTCAGTCTGGACAAATCAGAAAAAATCAACCTGTCATCTACCTGGTGAACAGGAATCCACCCCTATGGAAATCTCACCTAAATGTTTGGCTACAAGTAATCCCACATCGGACACTGACACCTCCTTCTCCTGCTGAGAGATGCATGGTCTTCCCAGGGACCCCACAAGTCCCGTGTGATGTCCACCCACACCGGTGGCAGAGTCTCAGCTTGTCATTGTGACTAGTAAGATCCGGGGTACCCTGAGGGTGCTCACAAACTCATTTCCACAGTAGAAATGCAAGAGCTGCAATAGTTTGTGTGTTCAAGAAAGATCATCTTACTCAAAAGGAACAGGAACTTAAAGATTTACTATAAAATAGAGCAACCAAGATAGCATTGTGCTTAGCCAAGGGATCAGCAAATGCATGAACAGAACAGAGAGACAGATTCTCACGGGGAGGCTCTCGGGAGCAAACAGCGTTGGGACAGCTTTTGGGTTTCCATGTAGGAAAAAGTCAATCACAACTCTCCTATCAGTAAGAGTTCAGTCAGGAACAGAGCCACTGTTTAATGAGAGGAATTAGACCTTCCCAACCGTGAGAGCTGATTCCATGTTCTACGGAAGGTGGCTGATTTGCTTAGGTCTTGGGCCTGAAATCAGTGGGGCTGAGAGGCAGGAAGGAAAGATCGATGTGAAGAGGACGGAGTAAGACAAACCCGAGCCCACAAAGACCGCTTTGATCTTGTGTCTGTCCCTCACCACTGCTAACCTCGATGACGTGGGTACCCTGCAGAAAAGGCGGGGCCCCAACTCTGCAGAGTGAAAGGAGGTGAAAAAAAAAAAACCTTCTATAAAGGAAGACACGAGTGGCCATAAGCACTGGCGAAAGTCCTCAATATCCTTAGTGCAAATCAAAACCAGGGTGAGAGAGCACTGCACGCCACACAGGACGGTGGAAATGTAGACTGGCCACTGCGTGCACAGTGAGGATGCTGCTGGCAGCTGGAGCCCACACCCGCTTGGGGAACGGCAGTGATGCCTGTAACTCACATCGAAATGCACCAGCATACGGATAGCGAAGCTCCAAGTGTGAGCACAGCGCCTCCCTTCCCATGCACTCCAGGGGGTCACCCATGCCACTCCCTGTCTTAAACGTGACATCAGGGTCCCCTGCCCCTCGATGGGGCTGAGCCTGTGACTGTTTCAGCTGGTGACGTTCAGGGGAAATGATACTCAGTGGCCTGAAACCTGGGTCAGAAAAATTCACGATGCTTCCATTTGATTCCCTGGAATGCTTGTGCTTGGAGCCCTGAGCAGGAAGCTCACCCAGGCTGTCAGGAATCCAGCTCAGGTGAGAGGCCACGTGGACTCACTCCCCTTCAATTGTGTTAATTTGGAAGGCATTCTAGCCCAGGTGCAAGGCACAGGAGGGCCTCCTGCTAATCCCAGCTCTTGGCCTCAAATCACCGCACCCTGGGGAGAACCCCAAGCAGAATGCGGACCATCCCGTCTGCTTTCTCTGAGCTGTGCATCGTTAGCTTTGGATGGAGGGAGATGAACTAAAGAAGGAAACGCTAGGTCTCAGGCAAAATTTAGAAGTCAGGACTAGCAGCTAGGCTCAAAAACCGCGTCTCCCTCCAGGTTTCCCTAAAGCAGACATGAGCATCAGGGCAGAGAAGGAGTCCAGGCGCTGCCAGGAGATCGTCTCGGGGGAAGGTGAGCCCCAGCCCCCAGCCTCAGCACCCAGCCGTGAAATTCTTTAATAAGACAGGGAGACACGTTAAGTCCGCACCTTGTGGACCCTTGCCGGTGAAGGCCTCTGAAGACACTAGCTGCATGTCGCACAGATCCTCTGTGCTCTACGGCAGGGCTCCTGAGACTCCTAGGGGCATGGTCCCAGAACCCCCTGGGGGGAAGCCCTATGGAGGGAAAGGCTGGTTTTGAAGAGATTTACGGGCGTGGCTATTGTTTAATGGCACGGATTACAATGGATGCAGAAGAAATCCACCAAGTTTTAAAGGAATTGAATTAGCTTGGCCTCAAAGGGCGGGAGACAGTTGGCAATGAAAAGAGTTCTTTGGACATCCATGCTTCTACAGGCAGGAAGCGGGCTCAGAGGGAGGGCGGCTTCCTTGCCAGCACTGGCTGTTTCTTTTGGAAAGGGGAGGAGGATTCGGAGCAGAGGCGTAGAGCCATGGAAAACAACTCTCAAGGACCGAGACAGAGCCATGAGGACCGACGACTCGGGCCCCACTGGGTTTCAGAGCTGCCGTGGTCTCTAGGTTGCTCCCCACCCCCCTTTTTCAGGGGGAGCATCTACAGTGCTTACCCTAGGTCTGGGGTGGGGTAAGATGGGCGCCTGTTTAGTTCTCAGGTCTCCAGATAGAGAGGAGCACCAAGGTACCACACAAGGGGGCGTCAAGAAGTTCTTGCAAAGTGGAATTAAAAGCGAGCTAAACTCCTCTGTGAACTTCTTGAAGCAGAGCTGTGCACACTTGGACGTGATTTTTTTTTTTTTTTTTGACAGGCAGAGTGGACAGTGAGAGAGAGAGACAGAGAGAAAGGTCTTCCTTTGCCGTTGGTTCACCCTCCAATGGCCGCCGCGGCCGGTGCACCACGCTGATCCAATGGCAGGAGCCAGGTGCTTCTCCTGGTCTCCCATGGGGTGCAGAGCCCAAGCACTTGGGCCATCCTCCACTGCACTCCCTGGCCACAGCAGAGAGCTGGCCTGGAAGAGGGGCAACCGGGATAGAATCCGGCGCCCCGATTGGGACTAGAACCCGGTGTGCTGGCGCCGCAAGGCGGAGGATTAGCCTAGTGAGCCGCGGCGCCGGCCTTGGACGTGATTTATGTGAGGAAATCTTGGGTTCTGAGCCTGAACCCGACAATTCAGTGGAATGAGATTCGGGGAGGCTCTCGGGAGGGACTGGGCCTTTCACACAAGCATTCATGTGACCCAAGGGGCAAACGTGGCATCTCCAGATACCACAGATATCCCACGAAAGAACCCTGCCATGTCAGCAGCAAGAAGTGGAGCCTAATTCTCCGAGTCTGTGATTGTGTGGACCAATAGGAAGTGGTGTTGTATAACTTAAAAGGCTGCATCATGAAAGCTAACTCGTGCATTGTTGGTCCTACCTCCCACCTGGAGCCCTGAGCTGCCACGGGAGAAGTCTGGCTGTCTTGCGGAGGAGATCCCAGCTACGGAGCGGTCCCTTGCACGCAGTTCCCTGGCCACTTCCGAATATGCCTCCAGATGATCCCAGTGCCACTGAGGCTTCCCGGCGAGGCCCAGACATCCTGGAGCAGCGACGGGCTCATCTCACTGCCATTTGTCTCCATTCCTAACTCCCAGAGTGCATCCACAGGCAGAACAAAAGGGCTGTTGTCCTAAGTCACTAAGCTTTGAGAAGTTTGTTCCACCACACTCGCAGCTGGGACATATGGAGTGGTAGATGGAGACGGGGACAGCTAGATGATCAAACATGTGATAAAGCAAGTGTATTGCAGTGTTACAGAATCTAGGCTGAGCACGTGCAGGTGTTTTTTCTTAAAAGACAATTTCTAAAAACTTATTTATGACACAGACACAGAGAGAGAGAGAGAGAGAGAGAGAGAGAGAGAGAGAGCGCTCCCAATGTCTAAGTTCATTCTCCAAATCTACAACAGCCAGGGCTAAGCCAGGCAGAAGCTGGGAGCCGGGAACTCAGTCTGGCTCTCCCATGTGGGTGGCAGGGACCCAGGTACCTGAGCCACCCCCTGCTGCCTGCTGGGGTGCACATTCGCAGGAAGCTGGAATTTGGAATTGAGCCAAGGTTCAGACCAAAGCACTCCAATATGAGATGCACACATCCCAAACAGCATCTTAAACTAGGAAAACACCGACCCCACCCTCCTTTTAGAAACATGGGTGGTTAGTTCTTACAACTTTTAATTTTTATTTTTAATGGGCACATATTAGTCTTATATGTTTGTGGGGGTACAGTGTGGCATTTTGATCATGTATACAATTTGTAATGATCAGATCAGGGTAATCGCATATTTGTAACCCTGGACATTCAGCATTTCATTGTGTCGAGGATACTCACAATCTCCTCTACTAGCTATTTAGCAATAGTGAATGCTTTGCTGTGTGATAGGACACTAGACATTTTCCGCATCACTGCATGTGAAATCTCTCTGGTCAAATTGGTCGGAGGGAAGGCCAGCAGACGAAGCACCAGTAGTGTTTATTGTGCCATATGCTGGGTCCCAGGTCAAGTTCCTTGACATCCATGACCTTACTTCGTCTTCTCATCTGCCTGGCAGGCTGGCGATGCTATTGTCTCCATTCTACAGGTGAGAAAACCAAGACGCAGAGAGGTTGAGTGTCTTACCCAGGGGAACAGTGGTAGCACACAGTAGAGGCAAGACTGGAATCCAGCTGCGTGGGATCCCATGAGCCTTGCTCCTAACTCTCAGGGGTAAAGCACCGGGGACGCATGTCCACCCTCCGCCCATTTCTCTGACAGAGAAAATACAAACAACAAGTGGTTTCTGATGCCCCTTGACTTTGCGCTTCTCCCGTGCTGGTTTGTATTTTTACAGGAGGAAAAATGCAGTTATTTAAATTCTCTTCCAGGGCCGGCACTTGGCGCAGCAGCTGCAATGCAACTTGGGTGCGTTAAACCTGTGATCATAAAGTAAACTGAACATGTTGTTGCAAAAACATGAACGGTCAAAAAGGAAAGAAGGGAGGAAGGAGGGTGAGGGAGGGATACACGGTTGCCTTCCTAGAGTTCCATCCATGAAATCTGTTCTCTTTATATTAATAATCATTTTTAAAAGACACAGCTTGGGACCCTCCCACCTCGTGTCGGAGTGCCTGGGTTCGAGGCTTGGCCCTACTCCCTATTTCAGCTTCCTGTTCATGTGCACTCCAGTGGCTGGGTTCCTCCTGCATATGTGGGAGACTCGGACTGAGTCCTGGGATCTTGCGTCTGCCTCCTGCCTGGCGCAGCCTAAGCTGTTGTGGGCATTTAGGGAGTAAACCAGTAGATGGAAGATCGCTCTTTCCCTTTCAAATTAAAATAAATAAATTCTCTTCCTTTGGGGATGGAAATGTCTCTTTCCCAGATTTGTGGCAGTTTCATATTCCTTTCCAGGTGCTAAGAAAATCTTCCTCTTGGGACCAGCACTGTGGCATAGGGGGTAAAGCCACAGCCTGGGATACAGGCATCCCATATGGACACCGGTTTGAGTCCCGGCTGCTCCACTTCTGATCCAGCTCCCCGCTAATGTGCCTGGGAAAGCAGTAGAGGATGGCCCAAGTGCTTGGGCCCCTGCACCCGCGTGGGAGACCCGGAAGACCAGCCCGGGCTGTGAGCCTCCAGGGCCTTTCCGTTCGGATCCAGTGGGTCCCCAGAGGTCCGCAGAATGTGTGTGTGTGTGTGTGTGTGTGTGTGTGTGTGTAAACGCCTCCTGGCTGCTAACTTCATGACTGTGCAGTTGGGGAAGAAGCTCCAGGCTCCTGGCTTCGGCCTGGCCCAGCCTCAGCCGTTGCAGCCATTTGGGGAACAAACCAGTGGATGGAAGATTCTCTCTCTCTCTCTCTCTCTCTCTGCCTCTGTGTGCATGTTTGTGTGTGTCTTCCTCTCTCAGTGATGCTCTGCCTTCTGAATAAATAACAATAAAATCTACAAAAAAAGAAAAGAAATCTTCCTCTTGCACAGGTTCCACAAGTGGCCCAAAGTTACAGTGTTTGCTGTCTCCTCTCCTGTAATCTGGAGGTAAGGAATTTTCTTTCCTTTAGGTTTGCTTACTTGAAAGGCAGTTACAGAGAAAGAGAGAACTTCCATCCACTGGTTCACTCTCCAGCTGGTGGGTCTGGTCCATATCAAAGCCCGGAATCCAGAACTCCATCCGGGTCTCCCCGGTGGGTGCAGGGACCCAAGGACTTGGGTCGTCTACTGCTGCTTTCCCTGGCGCATCAGCAGGGAGCTGCATTGGAAGTGAAGCAGCCGGGACTCGAACTGGAACTCATATGGGATGCCAGAGGCGCAGACGAAGGCTTTTACCCGCTATTTTCATGAATGGGAAAACTTAAATAGATCGCGAAAGGTCACACGCGAGGGAGGGAGGGAGAGAACAGATGTCACCCCGGATTCTCGCGACGCCAAGGCCTGCGCTTTGGGCTGGCGTTTCTCTGCACAGATCCCTAGGTTGGCTTCTCCCTGCCACTCCTGGCGGTTCGGCGGCTTCCGCAGATGAATTCCAGGCCATCTGACTTCCAGGTCAGCCTTCCTCTCTTGGCTCAGCCTGGAAGCGTTTTTGAGCCAGTGGTGGACTGATACCCTCGGCCACCTGCGCGCCTGCGCGGACAGCGATGCTTCGGGTTCGGGTTTCCCTGTGCAATGCCTCCATGGCTTCCCCTGCGACTCCTGGCGGTCCCCCGGAGGCCGTGCGCCAGGGCCGGGGGTGCACACGGTCGCCAGCCCGCGGTGGGCTCCTCTCCTGGCAGGAGCAGGGCTCCTGAGCAGGGCCCGGCCGGCCTCCCCAGCATCCTGGCCCCCATCTGGGCACAGCGGGAGTCCTTGTGCCGCCGGCCTAGCCACGACGCACTGCAGCTCCCAGGCCCACGGGTGCCGGAGCTGGCGCCGAGACCACAGCTCTCAGAGGAGGAGAACCCGGCCGAGGCCGCCCAGCCCGGGGATGGCAGGGCGGCGACCCAACCCCCTCCCCCTGCCCAGACCCCGGCGGGCGGGCGCTGCCCGGGGTCGCCGTCTGGCTCCCCCGCGAGCTCTGTGCGCAGATCGGCCGCCCGAGGTTCTGGTCTCCGCCTGGGGTCGCCTGAGCACGCCAGCAGAACCAGGCTTCGCAGGACGACCTGGGGGCAGAGGAGGCAGCTGCGCCGCCGCTCGGAGCCCGAGGCTGGGATCGGGTTTCTTGGCAACGGTCCCCGGCTCGGGTCGCTCCCCGCCCTCTCCTATCCCCTATTCTCTCGCCTATCTCCCCTCCCCCACCGAGTCAGAGCCCCGGGACCCCAGGGCGGAGCTCAGTCAGGTGTGGCGTGGGGGGCGCGTCCTGTGGGCGCGGCAGAGGGGACCTGGGGCTGCCCCAGCTGCGGGCCCACACCGCCCTGACCCCGGCGGGGCTGCGCGGGACGCGGGAGACCGGGAGGGCCCGGAGTGGGGCGACAACTCGGTTTCCGCCCGGCCTCCGCCTGCTCTGGCTCAAACGAGTCTTTCCGGTGGGGCCGCCCAGCCCGGTCCGCCCCGCCCAGCCTCCCGGAACCGCCCTGGGGACGCGCACCACCCCGCCCGGGCGGCCCCGAGCTCCGGGGCTGCACGGGTGGAGCCGCTGGGGAGGCGGGCCCCGCCGAGCCTCGGGTTCCAGCCCGGGCCACGAGCCTCCGGGGTCTTTCCATTCCGATTCGGGGTGTGTGTGTGTGTGTGTGTGTGTGTGTAAGCGCCTCCTGGCTGCTAACTTCAGGACTATGCAGTTGGGGAAACTGAGGCACGACAGAGCGTCCCAGGCCACAAAACCTGCGAGCAGCCGCGCCCAGCTTTGGGGACCTGGGGTAGACCAGAAGGACCAAGCAAGGACCCCCCCCCCCCCAGGGAGACCCGGACGCCTGTGGCACCGACTGCTCCGAACCGGACCCTCCCCAAGGGTTCCTGGCCTCAAGATTACTGAGGAAAAGGCACCTCTACCGAGGAGTGCGATTTCGCTTAGCCTCAGCGGTCAACAGGGCGGGGACCACTGCTCCGCCCAGCCTGGCGCCCGCGTGCACCCAAGGGCGAGTTAGCCAGAGCCGGGCCCTGGAAGCCAAGCGCCCTTTTCTCCAGCGCCGAGGGCTCTAATTGCCCGCGTCTGGTCTTTTAAAATCACAGCATGGGAAGACCCAAGGGCAGGTGCCCTGCAGGATTGCCCTATCCTCCTAACCTTGCCGTCAGCACCGCTGATCAAGAAACCTGGCCAGTTTCTCAAAAGGCAACTCCATCGCTGACTTTCCTTTTTCACTTGGCATCTCCTTGGGATATTCTCGGTCCCGGGAACGAAAGATGATCAACCATTGTCTCAAATTCTGTCCCGATTCCCACCTTTCCTCCATTCAGGGTTTCCCTGGAGCCAGATCTTAGCAGCTTCAGGTTTATGACTTTTTTGGAAAATATAATTTTGATGAATTTCTATCTATTGCTCAAATTAGAAAACCCCTTAATTACAGGAGAAAACATTTTCAAAGAGAAAGGCCAGACCTTTCGAGTGAGCCCCGGGCAATGCTTCTTTAAGAAAATCTCAGGGCAGGCCGCCCTCCCCAGCAGATGCTTGGGGGGAGATCCAGCCCGGATGCCTTTCCTGCAGCTGTTGGCCACCTCCTTCCAGTAAATTCTTGGCTAGAAAAGAAAGAATGAAGATTTGCAAAAAAAAAAAAAAAAAAAAAAAGTTGCTCATCCTCTTGCAGAGGTTCCTAACCTGAGAGAAAGCACAGGCTTGGTGAAATTGTCAAGATGACGTTTCTCCTGTTAAAGCATTTCCAGGGGCCGGCACTGTGGCGCAGTAGGCTGAGCCTCCACCTGGGGTTTCCGGCATCCCATATGAGCACTGGTTCGAATCCCGGCTGCTCCACTTCCCATCCAGCTTCCTGCTTATGGTCTGGGGAAGCAGAGGGAGATGGCCCAAGTGCTTGGGCCCTTGTACGCACGCGGGAGACCCAGAAGCAGCTCCTGTTTCCTAGCTTTGGCCTGGCCCAGCCCCAGCTGTTGAGGCCATTTGGGGAGTAACCCAGCAGATGGAAGACTTCTCTCTCTTTTTGTAACTCTACCTTTCAAATAAATAAATTAAATCCTTTTTTTTAAAGTACTTCCAGTTAACAACGAGGAACGATAAATAGAATATTCCAATTTTGTATCTTTAATGAATGAATGTATCTAGGCATGGAGTCACCATGGCTGCTAACATTGCAGAAAAAAAAAATAGAAACCAGCATTCTGTGATTCTTAATGGAAAAACTCAGGCCCAAGTATGAAGTGGCCTAGACGCCCCTCGTGCTTCTCCAGCATCCACACACCAAGCCTGACTCTCCCTGAACCGTCTCTGGATCAACGACCAACTAACAGGAAATGCAGAGCACAGGAGAACTTAAAACAATCCAGCGCTTGGGACACTACAGGATAAGCAACCCGTATTGAAAAACCGGGCCAGTGTTGTGTCATGGCGGGTTTAAGCTGCCACCTGCGACGTGACGTCGGCATCCCAATCAAAATGCTAGCTTGGGGCTGGCGCCATGGCTCACTTGGCTAATCCTCCACCTGCAGCACCGGCAACCCGGGTTCTAGTCCCGGTTGGGGCGCCAGATTCTGTCCTGGTTGCTCCTCTTCTAGTCCAGCTCTCTGCTGTGGCCCGGGAGGGCAGTGGAGGATGGCTCAAGTGCTTGGGCCCTGCACCCACCCACATGGGAGACCAGGAGAGGCACCTGGCTCCTGGCTTCAGAGCAGCGCAGCGCGCTGGCCATAAGAGCCACTTGGGGGGGTGAACCAACGGTTGGAAGACCTTTCTCTCTGTCTCTCTCTCTCTCTCTCACTGTCCACTCTGCCTATTTAAAAAAAAAAAAAAAAAAAAAATGAGAATCATGTCTGACTGGCAAGAAAAAGCAGAAAAAAAAAAAAAAAGCTAGCTTGGCTCCTGACTATTCTGCTTCTGATGCGGCTCCCTGCTCATGTCCCTGGGAAGCAGAAATGATGGCTCAGGTACTTGGGTCCCTGTAGGCTCATGGGATACTTGCAAATTTGATGATATTCAGTACTTTTAAAATATTCTTAACTTTTTAGGAATTGATACCATTAGGGTTATATTTGCAAGGCATCTTTTGAAAGTACATGGCCGGCGCCGTGGCTCAATAGGCTAATCCTCCACCTTGCGGCGCCGGCACACCGGGTTCTAGTCCCGGTTGGGGCGCCGGATTCTGTCCCGGTCGCCCCTCTTCCAGGCCAGCTCTCTGCTATGGCCAGGGAGTGCAGTGGAGGATGGCCCAGGTGCTTGGGCCCTGCACCCCATGGGAGACCAGGAAAAGCACCTGGCTCCTGGCTCCTGCCAGGATCAGCGCGGTGCGCCGGCTGCAGCGGCGGCCATTGGAGGGTGAACCAACGGCAAAAGGAAGACCTTTCTCTCTGTCTCTCTCTCTCACTGTCCACTCTGCCTGTCAAAAAAAAAAAAAAAAAAAAAAAAAAAAAAAAAAAAAAAAGAAAGTACATGCTAAAATAGGCTGGCGCCGCAGCTCACTAGGCTAATCCTCCGCCTTGCGGCACCAGCACACCCGGTTCTACTCCTGGTTGGGGCGCCGGATTCTGTCCCGGTTGCCCCTCTTCCAGGCCAGCTCTCTGCTGTGGCCAGGGAGTACAGTGGAGGATGGCCCAAGTGCTTGGGCCCTGCACCCCATGGGAGACCAGGAGAAGTACCTGGCTCCTGCCATCGGATCAGCGCGGTGCGCCAGCCGCAGCCCGCCGGCCAGGGCGGCCATTGGAGGGTGAACCAATGGCAAAGGAAGACCTTTCTCTCTGTCTCTCTCTCTCACTGTCCACTCTACCTGTCAAAAAAAAAAAAATACATGCTAAAATAGTTACAGATGCTATCTGGAATTTATGTGGGTGAAGGAATAGGGTGGAAGCTAGACCTGACGTTAGTAACGGTGCAAGGAAGTTCATGTTTTCAGGCTTGAATTTGATCTTTTCAGGGTGTTCTCAGCCTTGGGAGCCAGAGTTGGAGGCCTGAATCGCCTGGCATGGGGCTCAGGACAGCTGGGCCTCCGCTCTCGCGTGTTCATTCAGCACACCGTGTTGAGGCTCTTCCATCTGCCGGGGTGTCTGAAATCACAGAGCTCACACTTGAACTTCAAGCGGCCACGGAAGAAGCGGCCATTTGGAAGCATAGAAGACTTTGCAGAAGAATTGATGTGCGATTTGAGGCCTGAGAGGTGCAAAGAAGCCTTGCCTGGTGTCAGGTGGTGTGCTGGGAGATAAGATGGTCAGACTAGATCTACAGGAAGGGCCTAGCAGATTCTGTGATAACAACCTGCCTGGAACTGTGTTTTTGTCTTCTGCGTATGTGTGTTTCTCTCCAGGAATGAAGGGACACTCTGCCCTCTCCCGCCCCTCCCGGGATTTCCTGTTATCATCCTTATTTGGCTGAAACAGTCCAGCTTGAGCTGTTGGTCTTGAAATCTCCCAGCTGTGTTTGGAGGCCAAAGCATTTTCCCGTGAACCGTCTATAGCCTTCTTAGGGAATGGTCTCTTGGGCTCACAGATGTCCCCACGACACGTCACTGAGTGGCCTTAGCTGGTGGTGGTGTCCAGCCTTGGCAGTGAGGCTGTGCCACATGCGAGGCCAGCCTTCCCAGCTGGGGTAGCCTCGCTCTCCTTCCTGTGGGCGCGCAGCACGCAGCCTGGCCTTCAGGTGAGCCAGCTCGTCCCGGTCCTCCGCCAGCACAGATCCACTTCGGGGTTTGATGGTCCTTTTCCCCGTGTGGCGAGAACCACCTGCCGCAGCAAAGCCTGCAACAGAGTCCTCATTTAACAAGGAGCTGCTCGGTCCACCTCCCCATTCCGTCGTGAGAAATTATCTGTGTGTGCCGTCTCTGCTTTTCATCTTTTGCAAATGGATGCTTGTGCTTTGAAGGAGCAACTTCTGAGACATTTGGATAGTAGGATAAGAGTCTTTAAATCTGGTTGTCTATGTTTTGTTGAATGGCTTTTCCTGAGCTATGATGCACAGTCAGATATGTTACCCTCACAGGACCCTGAAAAGCGTCCTGAAAGGTGATTCAGAGCCTGGTGGAAGGCTGGAATGAGGACCCTGGCTAATTCCTGCTGCTCCAAACCGAAGTACTGGAAAGTTAGCTGTGAGATGGTGTGTGTTTCCAGGCACGGCTCAAAAGCTCCTTATACAAATTTAATTAGAATGATTTACCTTAACAGAAAACTGTAATTTTCTACTCTTTCCAACCAGTTTGCCCAACTTGTACTTTTTAACCTTTCCAGATGGAATTTATTACTACAAACCCAATACCCTAAACCTTAATTTTTGTGTTAAGCCATCATTATAGGTGAGGAAATACTTAAGGATAGTTGGGACCCCTGCTCCTGACCCTGGAACACCAGCTTGGATCAAACAAAACCTCCCACTTGGAACCATTAGAAGAGCTAGATAATTTGAAAATTCGGTTTTCAACCATCAGAGAACTACGCAGACGTGAGGACTTGAAGAACAGATTCCTAGAGAGGAGAGATGCCTAGAAAGAGGAGCCTGATATCTAATACCTTCTCCCCTCTCCACCCCCCAAGACATTTGCCTCTTGGAGCAGTGATTTAAAGACAAAAAGCTGGGCCAAGCTTTGGAAACCTCGAGGCCCTGGTAGGCCTCGGTGAGGGCCGCTGCCAAGCCGTACTGGTAGTAACATCAGATCAAAACAGAACTGACTGTCAGAAAGACAGGGCTCTGGCCACGATTACGTCAGAGGGCGATGATCTGCGGCTATGCTGACAAGGGTGAAGAAAACCTCTGGAGAAGGTAGCATCGTCCGCAGCATCACATGTGTCCTACAGGTTTTCATGCACAACGTGCGATATTTGCTCAGCATGGCCTACCAGAAGAAAGACCAGATGACTCACAGCTAAGAGAAGCAGACAAGGAAACTGACCCTCAGCACACCCTTAGCAGAGTTACGAGACACCTACTTTCAAACCACCTCTGAGAACAGTTCTTAGTTTTTTCATTCCATTCTTTTCTTCCTTCCTTCCTTCCTACCTTTCTTCCTTCTTTCCTTCCTTCCTTCCTTCCTTTCTTTCTTTGACTAAACAGGAGAGGGAGGAGGAATGGGGGGAGTGGGTAGGAAAGTGGGTACAGCGGGAAAAATCACTATGTTCCTAATGTCGTATTTATGAGATACATACAAATAAAAAAACAACCTCTGGGGGCCGGCGCTGTGGCGTGGTGGGTAGGGCTGCCGCCTGCAATGCTGGCATCCCATATGGGCGCTGGTTCGAGACCTGGCTGCTCCACTTCCAATCCAGCTCTCTGCTATGGCCTGGGAAAGCAGTAGAAGATGGCCCAAGTCCTTGGGCCCCTGCACCTGTGTGGGAGACCCGGAAGAAGCTCCTGGCTCCTGGCTTCAGATCAGTGCCGCTCCGGCCGTTATGGCCATCTGGGGAGTGAACCAGCGGATGGAACACCTCTCTCTCTGTCTCCCTCTGCCTCTGCCTCTCTGTAACTCTGCCTTACAAATAAATAAATAATAAAAAAGAAAGAAATACTATAAGAAATTCTTTCAAAAAGAAGAAAACTGATCACAGAAATCAGCAGAGTAAATGAATGGAGAAATCTAAATGAAGATTGACAAAAATCATATCTTATGGGCTTTTATTTTTAACAAAATACATGGCAATAGGACAAAAATGAGAGGGAGTGAATAGAAAACTTTAAAGTATGCTACATTCCTCACTTCGTTAAGAAATAGAGACTTGCTCATTTATTTTAGATTTTGCTACGCTCAGGATGCATGTTGTAATTTGTCTTAGCCTGGGTGGCTTGAGCAACAGAAATTCCTTTTCCGCAGTTGCAGAGGCTGGGGAGGCCCTGTCCAGGTGTGCATGGGCAGCTTCTGGCGAGGGCTCCCTCCCTGCCGTGTAGGTGGCTGCCTTCTTGCTGGGTGTGCACGCCGGGTTGGGGCAGGGGGAAGCTCTTCTCACAAGGACACTAATTCTATTGGATTAAGGTCCTGCCCTTTTATGTCATTTAGCCTTTTTGTTTGTTTGTTTGTTTGTTTGTTTTTTGGACAAGCAGAGTTAGACAGTGAGAGAGAGAGAGAGACAGAGAGAAAGGTCTTCCTTTTTCTGTTGGTTCAACCCCCAAGTGGCCACTACAGCCGGCGCTGCGCCGATCAGAAGCCAGGAGCCAGGTGCTTCCTCCTGGTCTCCCATGTGGGTGCAGGGCCTAAGGACTTGGGCCATCCTCCATTGCCTTTCCAGGCCACAGCAGAGAGCTGGACTGGAAGAGGAGCAACCAGGACAGAATCTGGTGCCCCAACCAGGACTAGAACCCGGGGTGCCAGTGCCACAGGCAGAGGATTAGCCTAGTGAGCCGTGGTGCTGGCCTATTTAACCTTACTTACGTCCATAAAGGCCACATCTCCAAATATAGTCACACGGGGGATGAGGAGGCTTCAACCTATAGATTTTAAGGAACATAATTCAGTCCATAACATAATCTCTGGGTATAATTACTAAAGGAATGGTAAAAATATATAACTTAGAAGCTAATAGAGGAGGAAACTATAAGAAAAAAATTTTTTTTGCTTCCAAAAGAAGGAAAGGAACATAAAAAGGCAAGACGAATAGAAAGGCAAAGATAAACTCGTGGATTTAAACTCAGATTCAAGTAATGCATCAACTATAGACAGACTGAATACTGTTTTCAAATACAAACACTGTCGGACCACAAAAATAAGCCAAACTCAACTATCTTACACCTTAAACGTAAGGATAAGAAAGCTAGAAAGTACCAAGATGGAAAAAGACCACACTAACAATAGCTAAGAGATTGTTGGGAGCAGAAAGCTGGACATTCGTAACGTGACCACACAGGTTCCCCACGATCAGTGACAGTTGGTGGACATATATTTTTTCTGACTTGCACTGAATCATAGCAGTTGGTCCTGTGTGTCTGTGCAGCTTTTTTTCCAGTAACTCATGCACAAGGTCACACTCCGTCTTGCCCCCTAAGCCCTAAGATTCATGATCATGGAAACCAGTAGCACGCTCAAGAGAGAGACAGACATGCGCAGAGCGGACCCGAGTCGCCGGGGATGCGCTGTGGGAAAGGCACGGGAGCCTGCTCTTCCTGGAGAGTGCCTCTGCTCTTTGCTTTCGACGTCCCTGGTATCTACGGAGCACCCACGATGCGCGAGTCACCCCTGCAGGCACCGCGGGCTCTGTGCTGGGTAAGACCAAGTCATGGAGTTCACCCTGTGCTGCTGACCACCAGCCTCTACAGAGGGAGCGACATTGAGCCAGTTCTGCAAAGTGCGTGGGCACGTGCAGGCGAGCCAGGAAGAGCCAGGGGCTCCGCAAAGGCAGCAGCAGAGGGGCCGTGCGAGGACGGTGCGCGGGCCGCTGCGTAGTGGGCGGAGCGAGTCAAGGGCCGTTCTCTGGGCCGGGCTCAGGGGGCAGCCGGGGAGTGCCAGGCTCTGTGACGGCAGAATCTCTTGTCAGGGAGAACAGAGGTGCCCAGCCCCAAGCATTCTCCTCCTTCCTCTTGAACACTGTGTGTTCCCTGCCCTACTTGCCTAGCGAGGCCTGCTGGAGAAGACTTTGCGGTCTCCCTGGCCAGCCCTGGACTGTGCCACCTGCAGGGACTTGCACAGTCTCCACCTTGAATCACGAGCAGAGGGCATTCAGGACTCAGACTCGCTTTGCTTAGCCCTCAGCGCCCTGGAATTCCTGGCTGTCTCCTCTCGGGGTTCAGAGCCTTTGAAAGTCCTTGGACTGCCTCATTCCCTTCCCGCTGGACGATCGGCGAATACACGTAGCGCCACCATCGCACCTTGTCTTAGTTGGAAGGGACCTCCCTGTCCAGAAGCCTGTTCTTTCAATTTGAAGGTCTGACACAGAGGGGAAATCTTAGACACAAATCTCACTAATGGAGCAATCTTTAGCACATTAGGAAAGAAAACAGGCAATTCTGCAGAGATTGCGAAATAAATGTCTTCACTATTACAGTTTCCAGATGATAAACCCTTTGTCCACCCACGGAAAACATTTCTGCTACGTTAGAAGGTAACAGTACCTCTGCAGGTGCATGGCTGGGACTGCTTCCCTTTGAATAATTGCTAAACAACTGAAGAATGTGTGGGGACTCTAATAAGAGGGTTTTCAAAAATTCATAGATAAATGGAATTAAAAGATAATGCACACATTCCAAACCCTTTCCTTTGTCCAACTCCTCTTTAAAAAACATTAAGTAATTAACGTATTTACTTATTTTAAAGGCAGAGAGACAGAAAGAGCTCTTCCACTCGCTGATTCACTCCCCTAACACCTACAACAGCTGGAACTGAGCCAGACGGAAGACAAAGAGGCAAGGATTCCATCCAGGTCTCGCAGGTGGGCAGCGGGAACCCAGGCACTCGAGCCATCATCTGCTGCCAACCAAGGGCATTAGCAGGAAGCCGGATCAGAAGCAGAGGCGAAACCTGATCCCAGGCACTCTGAAATGGGATGCAGGTGTCCCGAGCGGCGGTTCCACGCAGCAGAAGATGACCCAAGTGCTTGGACCCCTGCACCCCCCGACAGACCTGGATGGAGTTCCTGGTTTCTGGTTTTGGTCTGGCGCAGGCCTGGCCATTGTGGCCATTTAGGGAGTGAACTAGTGCATGGAAGATTTCTCTCTCTCTGCCTATGCCTCTCCCTCTCTGTAATTCCCCCTTTCAAACAAATAGGTCTAAAAAAAAAAAAAAAGGAGGGGTCGGCGCTGTGGCGTAGCAGATTAAGCGGCTGCCTGCAGCGCCGGCATCCCATATGGGCGCCGGTTCCAGACCTGGCTGCTCGGTGCAGCTCCAGCCATTGTGGCCATCTGAGGAGTGAACCAACAGATGGACGACTTCTCTCTCTCTCTCTCTCTCTCTCTCTCTCTCTCTCTCTGCCTCTCCTTCTCTCTGTGTAACTCTGCCTTTCAAATAAATAAAAAAAATCTTTAAAAAAAGAAGGAGAGGAAGAGGAAGAAGACGACGAAGACAGGCAACTTGCCTGCGATCTTACGTAGTAGCAGGAACTACTTCCCAAGTTGGTTCATTTTCCCTCATCTGAGACCCATATTCTTTCCAAAAATGCTTGTCCACCTAAAAAAACAGAGTGAGAAGATTTTTCCCCCTGATAAGTGAACAGTGTGAAATACGGATGGGCAGATACAGAGGCCCAAGTGGGAACTAAGAGGAATGGAGTCACTTCCACAGAGCCCATCGTCGGTCCTGATCTCACGGATGCCCGAAATAATACGGTGTGCGCAGTGTTGACACACCCTACAGAGCAGAAACCAGGCTCCCGGCCCTGAGACCCAGCCCACAGCCTGGGGAGCCGCTCTGTGGACGCCACGTCTGGGCTCTCCGTCCAGTGCTCTTCCCAAGCATACCAGGCCGAGGGGAGGTGGCAGGTTTCCTGGAGACGTCCTGCCTGGGGGGCTGAGGGGTGGGGCGACGTGGGGAGCACATTTCAGGCCGCCCCTCTGCTACACTGAGGGGTTGCAACACCCAGCTGTCCCAGGCAGGGCTGAAGGCCGACGCCTCCTCCACTCTGCTCATTCGGCATTCCCTGCCTCCCATCCCTGTCGTCTGCTGGCAGGTGCTAAGTCCAGCGGGGCAGGGTAGGAGAAGGTCGCGGTCCTGGCGGGTGTTCCCCGGGCCGACAGTGGCTGCCCTCCTGCCTTTTCCTCACTTAGCAGGGAGCTGGGATTCTGGTGTCTCCAATCCCATTACGAGACCGCCCCCCCCACAAGCTCATGACTTCACTGAAACCCAATTACCCCCTGAAGGTGCCACCTCCAACTTTGCGCTAGGGATCTTCAACGTACGTTTGGAGGGGGGCGCAATTCAGTCCATAGGAGTTGGTTTTCTGCTATTTTGGGGAAAATCTTTAATCCTTTACTGGCATAATGTGCATACGGCGACTCCAAAGGGGGAGCCAGCGGGAGCCCCTGCCCTGCTGTCTGCTCTGTTTTCTCCTTTCAGAGGCCTTCTGACGGCCCCTGTGTCGGATCGGGAAGGCCCAGCCTCCAGCAGGTTACCCGCTGTTTCCCAGTGAGCGCCATGGGGGAGACAGCTCCTCTGAGCTTGCCCCAACACCTGGAAGCCCAAGGCAGCTGGCCACTGCCAGTGATTAAGCTGCTGATTAAGTGGCCTGGATATCTTTTATATTTTTCCAAATGAGCTTCTTTTCAAACCTCCAGTTTTAACCTTGTGAGCTCCGCTGCTAAAGAGACCGCACAGGCGCCAACTCCTCCTTTTCCCTCGGATGGACTTAGCTCAGGGACCCTGCCCAGACCCCTCCACCCAGGCTCCCACGGGACCGCACCCCCGCGCACTCCTGGCAGAGACAGCTCCAGGTGGAGGCTCGGACGCCCAGCCCTGCCCATCTGTGATGCTGCGCCTGCGCCGTGGGCCAGAGGGGGCGTGTCCCAGCTCTGGACCTGCCTATAGGATGGAAATTTCTGGTGCTTCTCCTATGTTTATGAACAGCCGGGACCCGGACTATTCGTTCAGCTGAATTTACAGTCCCGGCTTCTGGTCGGCGGTGCCGGGAACCACTGCCAAGCTCCTGGTGGCCAGGCTGGCTGCACCTCTGCACACAGAAGCGCCCCTCCCTCCCCCAGGATGTGAGTGACTGCTCCAGGCCCTCCCGCCCTGCCCCGCGGGGCCGCGCCTCTATCACACCTGTCAGGTGGCTGGCGAGGAGGCCGAGCGGAGCCTCTGGGAAGGGCAGCGGGGTGGGGCACCTTGGCAGAGTCATCGGCAGTGTGGATTGCTCTGATGTGGAAACAAGACTTTTCGAAATCGCCCAGTCAAAAAAAAGACTCGTTCTCCCGGTCGCTGATGGGGCCCAGGAGGCGGGCCACCCCAACTGATGTGTTCATCAGCTGAAACCTGGCACTTTCCGCGTGGCCGTTCAACTCCCATGCGTCTTCTCTCACTTCACCCTCAAACCACGCTAGGGAGCGGGGACTCAGGGCCTCTGAAAACCAAGGCACAGAGAGGTCGTGCGACTGGGCCACGGTCACACAGCATATGCAGGGCAGGATAGCATTCAAAACCAGATCTGCAAGGCCCAGGCTGCTGGTGCCCCTTCCGCTGCTCCACACACAGGCTACACAGGCTCAAGGTGGAGGCAGAGAACAGACAAAGGAAAAAAAAATCACTCAGCACCTCTGCCCGTGTGATGGTGTCTCATGACTTAACAGAACCTGACAGATACAGATGGCACGGGCAAAGGGCCGGGGCTCCCTGGCTGGTGGCGAACTGGCAAAGCAGAAGGGGGCGGTGCTCACCCCACCTGGGCACCTGCAGCAGCCCTCCCCCTCCCTCCTCGCCAGCATGATGCCCCAGGACTGGTGCCATGCACAGGCCTGGTGACTCGTGGAACCTGAGCTTCGCCAGAGTGCACGGATCTCAGGGGAGACCTGGTGCCTCCCCCTCAAAGGGTGGATAGTTCAAGGTCCCAGAGGAGGACCTCCAGGTCAGGTCCTTCCTAGCTTGGAGCAGAAGGCTCCTCTGACCTGGCCCCTGCCCCTCTGCCTCCTCTGCCCCAATCCGGGCTCCTCTGACCACTGGCCACCCTCAGCTTCTTGACCACCCCTGTATGGGAGGAGGGGCCAGGCTCTCTGACAGAGGCCAGTGTTGAGGCAACGGCCTCAGTGGATGGCAGCCACAGCTGATTGAGGTCCCTGTCCCCTGGAAGAAAGGCAGCATGAGTCATCAGGCGGTAATGAATTCAGGTATGCCCACCTCCTCACCTCAAGAGGGCTGGGATTCTAAAGAGGCAGTCGGGGCATAGTGGGTAAAGCCGCCACATGGGCACCTGGTTTGAGTCCCGGCTGCTCCAGTTCCGATCCAGCTCTCTGCTGTGGCCTAGGAAAGCAGTGGAAGATGGCCCGAGTCCTTGGGCTCCTGCACCCACATGGGAGACCTGGAAGAAGCTCCTGGCTCCTGGCTTCAGATTGACACAACTCTGGCTGTTGCAGTCATCTGGGGAGTGAACCAGTGATGGAAGACCTTTGTCTCTATCCCTCTCTCTCTCTCTCTCTCTCTCTCCCTCCCTCCCTCTCTCTCTTTCTCTCTTTGCCTCTGCCCCTGCCTCTCTGTAACTCTGCCTTATGAAATAATAAATAAATAAATCTTAAAAAGAAAGTCTGTTAACCTTTGGAATGCTTCAGCTTTAAATGTTAGTATTTATTAGAATTTGATAAAAAATGTGTTCTCTCACCTTCAGGAACCTTCCTCCACTTCTCTCCAACAGCTCTTGGGGTAGGGACGCCCCGGGGAGGGCAGACTTCTGGCAGACTCTCACCTTCCTTCCACTCGGCGTTTGCTCAGCTCAGGGGTGATGCTATTGTGTGCACCTGTTACCCAGCATCCTTTGGGCCAGGAGCCATGAGGAGCAGGGAACAGGAGGGTTCCCCTCCCTGAGGGTCCTGCTCCCCAGTGCTCTGCCTGGTGATGTGTCTCAGGAGATGATCCAGGGGCACAGACACCCTGGTGAGAGTGTGGGTGCTGGGTGGGCGTGCAGGGCACTGTGGCTGGGCCTGATTCCACTCACCTGATCCCACTTCTTGGCTCCAGCAGCAGAGCAGCTCAGGAGTTCAGTCAAGGTCATGGGCACTGCAGGCACCTGACCTGAGTTCAAATCCCAGCCTTCCCAAGACCCTCCCTGCTGGAAGTTGCGGAACTGGGTGTTGCCATCTGCCAGGAAAAAGCAGTGGCGACTGTGCTTGCTTTGGAGTTACACATAGTAGGCACTCAGCTGGCGGGAGCTGCCAGGTAGAACCGCTATTCATACCCTGCAAATGGTCAGGCCTGAGACCAACCCCTGTGTGGCTACATGGCTCTGTGAGGAAGCAACATCTGGCTGGGACCTTAGGGGGACCATGTGCTGGGTCCCCTGCCTTCAGAGGCTCCTGGTCAGTGCCAGCTCATGTCATGGCCAGCTTCAGAGTCAGCGATCCCCAGGTGCTGTGGAATACCAGGAAGGCTGCATGGAAGAGGTGCTCCTTTGGTCCTTTTCAGAAGGAATTTGTGAGGACCACATGGTGGTCCGGAGCTGGCGCATCCCCCTACTAGGAGGAGGAGCAGCTGCAGATCTACATGTCCATGCACCTGTGGGTGCCCCAGCAGGGAGCGATGATGGCATAGAAACACACACTAGACACACCAACGGCCACCAGGTACATGAAAAGGTGCTCGCCACCACTAATCATCAGGGAAATGCAAATCAAAGCCACAGGGAGCTATCGGCTCACACCTGTTAGGACGGCTGCTATTAAGACAACAAGAGGTAAGGAGAGCTGGGAAGGATGCAGAGGGAAGGACGCGTGTGCACAGCCACCGGGCACACCATCGCCTCTCTGCGGCCTCTCCGAGATGGACACACAAGAAGGGAGAGCAGACAGCACTTGGCGTTCTCTGTCCGGCTTATCTCCCTTAGCGTCGTGACCTCCACGCCCGTCCATGTGGTCCCACGGGGCGGGACTTCTCTCTTCTGAAGGCTGACCAATGTTCCGCTGTGCGTGTTCCACACTTGCTTTATCCCCCTGTCTGTCCCTGGACACTTAGACAATTTCCACATCCTGGTTTTTGCGAATAGCGCTGCACATCACAGGGGAACACAGGTGCCTCTTCCAGATCCGGATTCAAATTGCTGTGGATAATATGCCCGGAAGTGGGGCTGCTGTTGGCACACCATTAGCTAGAATGGAAATCGGAGCAACCATCATGGAGAAGAGTGCAAAGGGGCCTGGAATAATTAAAAATAGAGCCAGCATATGATATAACCATCCCACTTCTGGATATATGGCCCATTTGAATTTTGACGTCCAAAGCTCTGTTCTCCCATGTCATGGCAGCATGACTCACGATCGTCAAGAAAGGGAAACAGCCACTGATGGACAAGTAGGCAGACAATTGCACTCTCTATGCACCATGGAATACCAACCAGACTTAAGGATTGCGACATCCATGATGTGGAGGACATCCTGGTAACTGAGATGGGCCCGGTCCGGAAGACCCTGGGGGACCTCACTCACAGGTAACCGCTAACACAGCTGAGCTCATAGCAGTAGACAATAGAGCAGTGCCTGCTGCAGGCTGGGGAGAAGGCAAGACAGGGAGGTGACGCGCGAGAGCAGAGTCAGCCTGCAACGCGTGTTAAGTCCTGGAGAACAGCGCCCGGAGTTAACAATACCAAATAGGCTACTTATAACTTGCTAAGAGGACAGATCTTAGATGAAGTGTTCTTACTCCCCACACAATGAAGATGATAACAACCAGAACTGGGCAGAGAGCTGCCGGATATGTTTGTGGCCCCAACGGTGGCGATGGCTTCATGAGTATAGAGTTCTCCTCAATAGCATGCTTTGGTTTTCAGTTCTCTTTAATGGGCAAAGCATACGAACAGGTAATTCACAATGGAAGCATGAAAAACAGCTTGTAATTTTATCACCAAAAATTCCCCACCCAACTGTACCGAATCCTCAGGGCAATGTGCGTGTCGCTTACGTGGACCCGAAGAGTTGGGGATTTGGGGGTTCTTTCAGCTTTTGGCCTATCTGCCTGTATGCAATGAGACATCTTGGGAATAGGACCCAGGTCTGAATGCAAAATTTGTTTGGTTTCATGCATGTGCACAGAGCGCCTCGCTGCAGCACACTGGTGATATCAGAAGCCTACATGCCCGTCAATACCAAAACCCCTACCTGGGCTGAAGCATCTTCACAGCGTGGTGTCTTATACAGCAGCTTTTAAAACCTGAGCCGGGGGCCCGCGTTATGGTGCAGAGGGTTCAGCTGCCTCTCGGGATGCCCACATCCCATGGCGGAGTGCTGGCTTGAGTCCCAGCCTCTAATGTGTCCAGGAAGGCAGCCAGCAGGTGATGGCACGAGTTGTTGGGTCCCTGCCTTTGACATGGGAGACCCGGATGGAGTTCCTTGCTCTTGGCTTTGGCCTGGCCCAGCTGTAGCTGTTGCAGCTTTTGGGAAATGAATCAGTAGATGGAAGATCTCTCTCTCTCTCTCTCTCTCTCTCTCTCTTTCTGCCTTTCAAATAAATTAATATATATATTTTTAAACCTGAGTTGGATCTATATGTCCAACTTAGATCTTAGATCTCTAAGATTTTTTAAAGAAAATTATGGGCAGTGTGGGTGTAGTTGCTATATAAAAAAAAAAAAAAAAAAACAAAGCTCATCAATAACAACTAACACTCCGTGACTGTAGTGGGGTTTGTGTCTGTTACAAATGTCAGAAAGAATTGTATGACCTCAGCGCTTGCCTGTTGTGGGGGCAAAAGGGAACGGCCATGGATCACGGGAGCCCCTGGGGACCGTAGCTTTCTTTCTAAGGCTTTGGGTTTTCTGGGAGGCACAGGGGTTAATAACCCCCACATACAACAGAGGTTAGTTTTAAAGAGAGATTTGGCTGCAGGAAAGAGACAGTGCGTCCAGGAGCTCTTGGCATAATGCAAAGTGAAAAGCTGGAGAGAGTGGCTAAGAAGCAGCGCAAGTGAGAGGCGCTCTGAGCAAACGCCTGCAGGGGAGGGGGCGAGCCAGAGAGCCAGACAGCCGGGTGCACGGAGGGAGCGCCGGGGAGGGAAGGGGAGAGGCAGGATGGGGCTGGGCTGGGTGCTGGGGGCAGCTCTGTGCATCAGCAGGCTGGGAGCAGGGCACACGGAGACGCATTTGCTGATGTTCAGTATTCCAGCAGGGACAACGGAAGTTCTTCCCACAGCCTCTCCTACCTGCGTCCCCCCTTTATGCTGGAGAGCCATTTATCCCGCCCCTCGGCCAGGAGGTCTGGCCTGCTTTTGCATAAGGACCTAGAAGCAAAAACTCACATTTTTGCTGCTGACTTCTCTGAAGGAAGTGGACTCTGGCCTTGGGCAGCCCAGCAGAGGCCCCAGGGTACATGGACCGTGGAGTCCCCCCTGCCTTCAGCCATGTGGCTGCTCTGCACAACTTTGTGCCTCCCCCGATTTGCCATCTGGGTCGCTGGAAGCTAAGCAAAATACTGGGTGTTCCAGAGCTCTGTGCTCCATGCACGACACTGAGTGAGTGACGGGGTCATTACCAGCGAGGCCCATACCCGGCACCCCTGCCTTTCCAGGACGGGCAGCGAGCCGCCGTGTCACATGAGTGTGGGTTCTGAGGGTCCTCTGATGTGATAGGTCACCAGCTTTGGAAATGTAGGTGGAGGGAAGAGACTCCAGTGAACGCGGCCTGAGATGGGCTAGGGGAGACCTTCATCCTCCACTCTGACAAGGGGATGCTGGCTGGGCCGGGCTAGGGGACATCAGCCAGCCCCAGAGCAAGGCCAGCACCCAGGCGAGGCCAGCGAAGTCCTTGTCTGGGGTGAACATTTAGGAGGAGCCCTAAAACTCAGGAATAAGAGAAACACTATTTTATGTTATAAAATTGTTTATTAGAGACAGAGAGAGAGAGAAAGAGATCCCTCATCCCCAATGTCAGTTCATTCCGCAAATGCCAGCAATGGCAGGGCAGGTACTGGGTCCAAAGCCAGGAGCTGGGAACCCAATCCAGGTCTCCCATGTGGGTGACAGGAACCCAGTTATGGAGCCTTTTCTGCGGCCTCCCAGGGTTCACATGAACAAGGTGCTCGAGTCAGGAGCCAGGGCTGGGATTTGAACCCGGTTCTCTGATATGGGAAGCAGGCATCTTACCCTCTAAGCTAAATGCCTGCTCCCTAAAAAGCACTTTCATGCAATATATGATTTTACTTTATATATATATATATATTTATTTATTTAAATTTATTTATTTAAAAGGTAGGGAAAGAGAGTGAGAGTGAGAGAGAGAGAGCGTGCTTTGATCCGCTCATTCCCTCACAGAATGGCTGCATTGGCTGGGCTTGTCCAGGGGAAGGCAGGACCTCCCAGCATTCCATGCAGTCTCCCACATGGGGGCAGGGCCCGAGACCTGAGCTTCCGCTGCTTTTCCATGCATGCTACCGGGGAGCTGGGTGCGGAGCAGAGCAGCCAGCACTCGCACCAGCACGCTGATGTGAGGCGCTGGGACTGTTGGTGGCCACTCCGCTTGCTACAGCACAATGCCCCTCAGCATGCCACATTTTAAAAGTAAAACATTAATGCGGAAAAAAAATCCAAGATGAACAGAATATCCCCACACTTCCCCATACTTCCAGGGCCTGGCTAGGTTCTCAGGCTGCTAACATGCTGCTTCCTGGGCCATCTTGGGCAGATCTCTATCTCCCCAGGTCTGGGGCAGAGGAGTGGGAGGTGGGTTCCGGATTCACCTCCCATTGGCATGGGGATGAGCTAGGAAAGCTTTCTGGATGGCATTGTGTGTGTGCGCATGAGTATGTGTGTGTATGCATGTGTGTGTGTAAGATCTAAAATTTAAAAACTTTTTTTTTGTTTTGGTGGAGTTGAGAAAATAAGAGATTTAAACAATTTTAAAAAACCATGGAGGCTGGCGCCGCAGCCGCAGCTCACTAGGCTAATCCTCCACCTTGCGGCGCCAGCACACCAGGTTCTAGTCCCGGTCCGGGCGCCGGATTCTGTCCCGGTTGCCCCTCTTCCAGTCCAGCTCTCTGCTGTGGCCAGGGAGTGCAGTGGAGGATGGCCCAAGTGCTTGGGCCCTGCACCCCATGGGAGACCAGGAGAAGCACCTGGCTCCTGCCATCGGATCAGCGCGGTGCGCCGGCCGCGGCGGCCATTGGAGGGTGAACCAACGGCAAAGGAAGACCTTTCTCTGTCTCTCTCACTATCCACTCTGTCTGTCAAAAACAAACAAACAAACAAAAACATGGAAACAATGAATGGGAGATGGGAGTGGAGAGAACACGCAAAGCTCATCGCTGTTCTTGAGGAAGATTTCTGCTTTCTGTTATCTGATCTTTCAGAAAAGACCCGAGGGTTTGAAAAACCAAAAACAGCCAGCGGTGCAGCGCTCGGCGCCTTCGTGTCCTCCGAACCTCGCTGCCGTAATGCACACAGGCGCTAGCGCACAGGCAGGGGCCTCGAAACGATCATGGACAACAGAAGGGTGATAAGTGTCTATTCATTTCAGTGCCAAAATTTCTCAAAGCCACACACAGCTTTTCCACAATGTATATTCCTATGAACTTTTTGAAGACCCCTTATGCTCATGGATTTCAATTTTTTTTTTGCATCAAAGAAAAATTCCGTTCTATTTTTCATGAGCTTTCTTTTAAAAACTTTTTGGGGGTCCAGTGTTGTGACACAGTGAGCTAAGCTGCTACCTGCACCACTGACATCCATATTGGAGCAGCAGTTCGAGTCCTGGATGCTCCACTTCCCATCAAGCTCACTGCCAGTGTGCCTGGGAAGGCAGTGGAAGATGGCCCAAGTGCTAGGCCACCACCACCCATGTTGAATTCCAGGTTCTCCTGGCTTCTGCCCAGGGCAACCTTGGCCACTGCAGCCATTTGGGGAGTGAGCCATTGGTTGGAAGATCTTCCTCTCTCTTCTCTCTGATTTCAAATATATAAAAAAATTAAGTTTTAAAAATCTTTATTGACTTTCATTTGAAAGACAGAGACACAGAGAAAGAGAAACAGAAACAGAGAGGGTTTCCATTCACTCTCCAAATACCCCCAGCAGCCAGGACTGGGCCAGGTCAAAGCCAGGAGCCAGGAACTCAAGGTGGGGTGCCCACACGTCCTTGAGCCATTTCCTACTGCCTCCCAGGGTGTGCAATAGCAGGAAGCTGGTATCAGAAGTGGAGCTGGCCCTGCTAGTGTACCTGGGGAAGCAGCAGAAGATGGCCCAAGTCCTTGGGCCCCTGCACCCATGTGGGAGACCCAGAAGAAGCTCCTGGCTCCTAGCTTCAGCCTAGCAGAGGCCAGGCCATTGCGGCCAGTGGGGAAGTGAACCAGCAGATGGAAGATCTCTCTCTCTCTCTCTCAAATAAATAAATTAAATTTTTAAAAAACAAAACCAAAGAAGTAGAGCAGTTACAGCAGTGTCAAGTGCCCACCACCCGCGCCCCCGCGCCCCCTGCACCTGAATCTTGCAGTCCCCTCACTGACTCTGTCCCAGGCACACACCCATCTCAGTCCACACTGGCTGTTGGGTCTGGATCCCCATCAGCGGGGCTGTTTGCAACAAGCCTGGGAGCGGTTGGCTTGATGAGATGACCCACACAGGGGCCCCTTTCCCCCAGAAGCAGCGGGACTAGGGGAGAGAAAACAAACCGCAAAACTATTCCTGGGATTTGAGAGGCCGTGTGTCTGAAATGTGCTGCATTAGAATATATTGTAGTGAAATGAAATGGATGATAATGATGCAATTATAGCCATGTATTCGGTCACTCATCTGCATTTAAAAAAAAAATGAACCTGAGACTCTCAGGGAAGAAGAGGCGCTGTTGCCAGCCGATTGTCGGAGGTGTGAGTCTAAGCTCACTGTCCGTCAACAAGGACAGGAGGGCTGGGGCAGGTGCAGGCGGAGGGCACAGGGAGGCGACAGGCCCGTTTGCAGGAGGAAGGCTAGCAGAGGCGGGAAGGTGGGTTTTGTTTCAAGTTTCTGCCGTGAATAGTGCTTTTGAAAAATAGATTCCATAATTTATTGTATTAATGATATTCTTTAAATTGTTCCTCGAAATGCCATCCAAGCAAACGATGACTTAGAAATCCTTTTTGTCCTTTCCTTTATGTGCGTGTTTCAGAACCGCTAAATTCTGAGCAGCTCGGTTTTTGTTGTTTTGCCAAAAAAGTAACTTTTCCGCTCCACAGTATATTAATGCGGAATAGAAATAAAGATGCTTTAGAAAATTCTTTCAAGCACAAAAGGAGATGGTTCTCAACAGATAATTTTACATATTTACATATTTTACCTTAAGCATTTTGTAGTCTCTGCCTACTGGTGAACGGTTCAGATTTTTACACGCTTTCAAAATGAGCCAGTTTGGCTTCTAAGCCATCACAAGAACGGAAATGAATTCTAACTTTTTTTTTTTCACTTCATTTTCGCATCTTCACATTTCCTTATTTCACATGGTTTAAAATAAAATGCCTCCAGCGTTATTTTTCCTTTCTCAAGAGCAAAGTGAATGTGACTTTTTGGAGGGGTCACAGGATGCCCGGGAGGCCTGTGGGTGTTACTGGACCGCTGCCTGCTTTCAGCTTGACTGAAGGGCTTGTCAGAGCTCTCATCTCCTAAGAAACGAGCCTCCGGCGCTGGCCAGGAGCGGGAGGAGGCGGCAGGCGGAGTCCCACGCTGCTGCTTTCCCACTGACATCAAATCCTGAGGTTTTAAAATTAATCCCACACAAAGACAGCCCTTCATCGTGGGGCCTGTTTGAAATTAGACCGGCCGTAATGACCTTTCTAAGATGTCTCCTTGTTAAGATCGCTCCCCTGTTGGAACTGAAAGGCTGTGGGGGTGGGGTGGGGGTGGGGGATGCCCCAGGCGCCCGGGTCAAGGTGACCCTCGCCTGGCCTGGCCCGGCCCGGCCCGAGGCACTGCCATGCGGCAGGATGTGGCCGCCAGCCCAGCTGGCTGGACAGCCTCAGGCCCCTGTGACCAGAGCCACCGCTGCTTGCCAGGTCTGGGCTGCTGACGGTCCCCAGCCAGGGACCCGCTCTTCACCTCCGGGTCACTCAGATTCCTGCAGTTCTAAGCAGCGGTTTTGTTAAAGGGAACCGGAGACATGAAGGGGCCGCAATGGAACGCTAGCGAAGAAGGCAGGCAGACAGTTCTTCCTCCAAGGATGAGAGGCCCCGAGGGACACACGCAGGCATGGAGCCTGTTCTGCACGGGGAGTTCTTGTCTGCCCAGCACCTGGGCTCCTGCTGCAAACTCTGGGCTATGCCTGGAGCCGCTGGGCTATGCTGGATCGGCTCTCCAGTGGGGGCAGCTTAGTGGCTTCTTTGCTAGGCACAGGTCTCTGTGCTGCCTGCCAGCTCTCACACGGCAACTAAGAAAACCCTTCTCAGGGAGAACCAGCAGAGATGGCACACTAATGACGGCCAAGTGTGGTTGGAGCGGGACCTTCTTCCCAGACTAAGCCCCGCTGTAGTCGTTTCAATATCGTCATCATTTCCGAAGGTGACTCCATGGGACGGAAGGGCCCGGTCGCCGTGCCACTCTGGCCTGCAGGTGGGTACCAGGCCATTTAGCAAGAGCAGCCTGGTTACTTGTGCCGCACGCTGAGCAGCTGCCATCACTGCCTGGTGTTCTGGGTTGGAGATTCCAAGTGGAGTGCACCCTGCAAAGGCTTCAGCTCATTTGAGTGGTTCTTTTTCACCCTTGGCAATAGTTTTGAAGAGAAGAGGTTCACACGCGGGGAGACAGTGTGGGAGTTTGTAAACAACCCAAACGGATAAAAAAAAAAAAAAAGCCCTCCTTTTCCCATTCCGGGTGCTGGAGAGACCGTGCCGGGGCTGGTTGTTGTGGCCAGGAAGTTAGAACGAGGCCTCTTTCTCAGCTTTAATATATTTCACCTCGCTGAGGCTGGCGGATCAGAAACTCACAAGGAAAACCGATGCCCTTTCCCGCAGCTAAATTAACCAGTATCACGTGGAAAACAATCCGAGCCTTGTAGGAAAGGGAGCTATTAAAATGCGCCCTGAGCGATGGACTGCACCCAATCTCGCAGCCTCGCTCACTAGCTCGGGAGGCTGCTCCCTGCCATGGAGGGAGCCTTGTTGTAACGCCACAATTAAAATCAGCTCCTCTGCCAAAAAATAAAAGGGAGGAGGGAAGAAGGAGAACATCAAAGACAGATTGAAATGTGTAGTTAGTAATAAGAGTGGTCTCCTCTTGAACCAGAGCCTGCAGCCATTCACGGCCCCCTTGTTAATGAGAAATTTTGACCTCTGGTTTGTAAGTTAAACTTGTAATCCCAGCTAATGAAGTAAATCACTTCCAACTTGAGTGTGTTGTTCTTCCTCTGCATTGCACACGGCCTGAGAGTGAGGCTCCGGGTCTACGCGCGCGCACACACAGAATGAGGGGAAAAGCCGGTTACTCCCTGACCGCGTAGTTGCCTGCGTGCTGAGGGGGTGCAGCATCACGCAGGGCTGCCGGCAGGCACCGCGGGCCCATAAATGATTTTACTGGAACCTAGGTGTCGATAAGAGAGGCCCGCGGACTCTGCGGCCAACCGCGCCCCGCCCCACGCTGGTCCCCAGCCCAGCCCCCTCGCCCAGCGCTCTGCACACGATGCGACGCAGTGGGCATTCGCGGGAGAAATGCAGCGGAACGAAGCCAAGACCCGGTGTTTGGGGGTGTGGGGGAGCAGCCCCCGCCCCGGGGAATAAGTCCCACAGAGGCAGGGCAGAGGGGTCTGAGTGACTGACTTGCGGCTGGCTGGAGAATGGAGAAGAAACGCCCGCCCTTGAACCTGGATGTAGCTGGCGCGCTACTGACCGCTCCTCCTGACCGGTTAGGGCAGCGAGAAGAGCCCTAAACACTGGGCCCCCTCTCATGGCGCGGGGCCAGGGCGCGTCTGGCTACTGTTCGCGCTGCAAGGGACCGCGTCCTGGAGGTCGTGGATAACTCAGATTCTCCCAGAGCCCCCTCGGTATTTCCGCTTTTACCCTGGCCAGTCTTCGATGCTCTCTGCTTCCCAGGTGACTTTGTGAATGATCTTAGCTTCTTGGTGGGCCACAGTGTTCGCGGTCAGGTTCTATGCGGCTCTGCGGAGTGGGGACATCCTTGGGGCAGCCACTTTGGGGTCCTACCTGTTTCAAGGCGAATCTTTCCGTCTCTGGAAGAATAGTACTCCCCCCCCCCCTTTTCTGGAGCTCAGGCTGTCCTGTCCCCTCCAGGGCGACTTTGCCCGTGGTAGGTTTGCAACAGGGACAAGCGTGCGTCCCCAGTCGGGGCAGCGGAGAGAGCTGTGCAGCCCAGGTCTTTGTGACAGTTCTAAACCCCACAATGGAACATGGCTCTTAGAAAATCCGGAGGAGCCGGGCCTTTCCCCCTTAGCTCTCTCTGATATTAGACAGCCTTCTCCCTCTAGTATTTCCAGAACCTTCTTCCAGCTCTCTGGAGACAAGAGGGGGAGTTCGGGGGGATGTTTTTAAACCACTGACTTCTGCTATTTATGTTGAAGGGCACCTAGTTGTAGCCTTCTTGTGTCTCTCTCTAGCTTTTTTTTTTTTTTTTTCATTAAACAAAGCAAAGCACTGGAGCATTTGTCCTGTTTGTGTGACCCTGCAGAGAGCTCTGGGTGACCCCCCCAGGCGGGAAAAGTCACTGACCGGTGTCTGAAATCCCAGGACATCTGAGGCCCGAGGCTGGGCATTTAGGTCTACTGCAAACAACAGCACATTCTACATAAAGTGATTTGCGTAATCTAATTTTCCCTCCACATTTGAGCATGTATAAAATGCTAATTTCGTCAACAAGTGGAGAGGAGCCCCGGCGACGAGGACGGTCCAGCAGGTGTGTGGGCAAGCCCGTGGAGGTGGGTCCGGAACAGCCTCCTGCTCTGTTAGCCACCCAGCCTTTCTCCTTTGTTTCTGTTCATTTAATTCAAAGAGAAACAACTCAGCATGCAAAACTAAAATTAGCTGGGAAAAAAAAGGTGTAAGTGAATATACAGGCAGATCCATTAGAGTCGATGGGTTATCGGATCCCTCGCCTCTCCTCAGACATCAGCCTATTAAAAGTGGTAATGTCGGCTGCCGGCGACGCTCCTGGCAAAGAGAGAAGGCCGAGGCAGGCCTATTTCACATGCATCAGACACAAGAATTAAATAGACCAATGTTCCCTAAAAGACTGAAGTACATCTCTTTCTGACGTTCATCTCAGGCAAAAATTCATTGATCTCAGTATGTCCCTTGGCAATTATAAAATATTAAATCCAAGTCACACTTTTCTAGTTGGCTTAATTTTTTCTCTTTTCACAGCTTTCTATTTGATCAATTTTAACAAGTTAGAAATAGCATATAATAATAAAAAGTCCCGAGTTTAAAAGTTTGTTCTTTTGACATCCTTCCTTTTTATTTTGTTTTGGATGTGCCTTAACTTTGTGGTCGAAGATGACTTGAAAACGCGCTATTTCAACAAACAGGAAAACCATGAGTGAGCCAGAAGCTTCTTTACTGGGCCTGGCATTCATTAACAGGCAGCTAATGATAAGGACACAGCCTGACGCTAACGAGTTTTTTTTTTTTTTTTTTTTTTTTAGCACAAACCCAAACAGCTTTCTTATTGTTCTGTAATCATCAACGCCCCCCTATTCCAAAGTTGCCGTGTGGGTGAAGCAGGGAGTATATGACAGGACTAGAGATTTAAGTGTGCTCCGCTGAGACTTACAAAAGATGCATACCCTTTTCCCCATTTTTATGCATATGTAATTTTTCAGCTTTTGATGTTTGTTAATTCAGAATAGAACATAAATGCTAGCCTAGACACACATGATAAAAATGCAGGATTTGGGGAGCCCATTTTCATTAGAATATCAATATGGGAATTAGCTGGATGGAAATGATGCATAGTAGTAACTTTGCTCTCTGATTCTCCTCGCCACACGTTAGGGACATAGTCCTCCAGATTTACAAATCGACTTTTTTTTTTTTTTTTTTTGACAGGCAGAGTTAGACAGTGAGAGAGACAGAGAGAAAGGTATTCCTTCTGTTGGTTTAGCCCCCAAATGGCTGTCACAGCCTGCAGCTTTGCTGATCCGAAGCCAGGAGCCAGGTGCTTCCTCCTGGTCTCCCATGCAGGTGCAGGGCCCAAGCACTTGGGCCATCCTCCACTGCCTTCCCGGGCCACAGCAGAGAGGTGCACTGTAAGAGGAGAAACCGGGACAGAACTGGCGCCCCAACCGGGACTAGAACCTGGAGTACTGGCGCTGCAGGTGGAGGATTAGCCTAGTGAGCCGTGGCGCCGGCCACAAATCTATTTTTGTGATCTGCAAAATCACTTGCTACGAAATAACAAATTCTTCTGAAACAGTAAAATCTGTAGCTAGTGTGTTTGGGTTCTCGCGTGGGAACACTTGCTCGATGGTCGCCTGCCATGTACGAGTTCAGTAGTTCAGTATTGAGTGCTCTCTATCATTTCCCTGAACTCTGGCCACAAATCCACGAGGTCATGGTGTTGTCTCCACCTTTCAGATCAGGGCCCCATGATCATGCAACATCTCCCCTCCTTGGCTGCCAGGACAGTCAGTTGGGGGTTTTGGGAAGCGGGATCAGAAAGAAAGGAAGATGGGGAGAAGGTCAGAGTCACGAAGGAGAGACCTGGGGCTGGTGCTGTGGCGTGGCCTGGGACACCGGCATCCCATGTGGGTGTCGGTTCGAGTCCTGTCTGCTCCACTTCCAATCCAGCTCCCTGCTAACAGCCTGGGAAAAGCAGCAGAAGATGACCCAAGTCCTTGGGCCCCTGATATCAACATGGGAGTCCTGGAAGAAACTCCTGACTCCTGGCTTCTGCCTCGTCTGACCCTGGACATTGTGGCCATCTGGGGAGTGAACCACGGGATGGAAGATCCCCCCACCCCCGACACACACACACACACACTCTAACTCTGACTTTCAAATAAATAACCAAGTATTTAGGGAGGAAGAAAGCAGGACACTCCTGGGCATCGAGTTGAGGACTGGAGCAGACAGCAGCTGTGGTCTCCCGGGCGAGAGGCTGGGCGAGGCCCAGGCCTTAGGAAGGGTCCTGTGGTCTGTGCATCTGCTCCCGAGCGGCTCAGAAGCATCAGCATTGACCTTGACTCAGTTCAAAATGTCATGTAGGCTGCTGGCTTGTGTTTCCTGGTCTGAGACACTGCCCTGAGACTGGAACACATGGCTGATGGCTTTATGAGCACGTGGTTGCTCTGAATGGCCAACCAAACATAGTGTTTGCATGAAATTCCAAATTACGTTGGCATCTGGGGATAGGAAGTTCTGCATCTAGTGGCTTCCGGCCTCCTTCTAGGCCTGTCCTGGGTCTCTAAAGCACTCGGGTGCAGAATCTTCTGTTTGGGCTCTGGCTGCGCCGTCACTCTCCTCTGCCTGTTGTTCTGTGCCCGTTTCTCAATCTTTCTCGCACCGCGCAGTGAACAGGAATGGCGCCTTCCTTTCTGAGGAAGAAAGAGTTTGACACCTAGAGGGGAAGCTTCTGCCCTTGGGGCTCAAACTGGGCTCTGCCGCAGTCATCGCTGTGCACGCTTCTGGGCCAGGGCTGAGGGCACACAAGTGTGGTGGACTCACGTCTGCTGGGCCTTGCACAGTGGCAACCCTGAATCACCAGCTCCCCTCAAAGTCTGCCCCTGCCTTACGTGCAGGGGCCTCCTCTATCACTCTAGCAGGTGGAACAGGCTTGACCTGGAATAGGTGTCCAAGAAGGATCTGTTGAGCAGAAATTTGGATGGGAAGGGAGGGAGGGAGGGAGGGAGGGAGGGAGGAGGGGAGGGAGAAAGAGAAGGAGAGAGGAGGGGAAGGAGAGATGGGAAGATGGATGGATGGATGCATGCATTGAAGGAAGAAGGAAGGATGGACAGATAGATGGATGGATGGACAGATGGGCAAGCTGGAGGATTGTTGGCAGTAGTTCATTAGCTCGGGTCAGGAGCTGCATATGCTGCCTCCCAAGGAGGATAGAAGTCGTGAGAGACCTAAGAAGGAAGCCTTGCACCAAGAAATGTGACCTCAAAATGGAGAATCACCCGAGGGGCACATCGGTTCGGGCCCCGGGGCTCCACGCCAGCCCTCCCAGGGCAGCAAGGTGCCTTTTCCACGGATATCCCAGGTGCTGTCCAGCAGCTCTGATGCTGAGACCACTGGTTTTTTCCAAAGACAGGATTTCTTTCTTTTCTTTCTTTCTTTTTTTTTTTTTTTTTTTTTTTTTTTTTTTTGACAGGCAGAGTGGACAGTGAGAGAGAGAGAGACAGAGAGAAAGGTCTTCCTTTTACCATTGGTTCACCCTCCAATGGCCGTGTACCATGCCGATCCGAAGGCAGGAGCCAGGTGCTTCTCCTGGTCTCCCATGGGGTGCAGGGCCCAAGCACTTGGGCCATCCTCCACTGCCTTCCCGGGCCACAGCAGAGAGCTGGCCTGGAAGAGGGGCAACCGGGACAGAATCCGGCGCCCCGACCAGGACTAGAACCCGGTATGCCGGCGCCGCTAGGCGGAGGATTAGCCTAGTGAGCCGCAGCACCGGCCCCCAAAGATAGGGTTTCGAGAGTCAGGCAGGTTGGTCTGTTGGAAGTGAGATGGGAACGCTGACCTGGTTTCAGCAGCTGATTTCCTCTGCGCCCTCTGCACCTGCCAAGGCAGCTCCAGGATGCAGCCCAGCCCTCCTTGCCTGCTCTGTCACCAGGCAGTGCCCACCTTCTCCCGCAGCACTAGGCTTACTCTCCATGCCCTGGGAGCAGGGTGCACCTTTGTGGCTTTGCCTCGCCCCCCATGATCGCCACACCTGGCTCCGTGAGTCCAAGAACCCTTGGGGGTTCCGACCCCCAGTCTCTCTGGGGCTGCAGTTTGTGTATGAGACTTAGCTACAGCGCTGCCCAGTTCCCTCACGGATGGGGTGCGACATCACTTCTCCCCAGGTTCCACCCCCTCTTGGAGGAGTTCCTGCAATATACCAGATGTTGCTGTGGGCTGACAAAGCTGTCTCTTTTAAGATTTATTTTATTTTATTTTAAAGGCAGAGTTACAGAGAGAGAGAGGGTGAGACACAGAGAGAGGTCTTCGATCCAATGGTTCACTCCCCAAATGGTCACAACAGCCAGGGCTGGGACAGGCCAGAGCCAGGAGCTTCTTCAGGGTCCCCTTCATGGGTGCAGGGGCCCAAGCATTTGGACCATCTTCTGTTGCTTTCTCATTCCTATTAGCAGGGAGCTGGACTGGAAGTGGAGCGGCCAAGACTTGAACCAGCAGTGCCCATATAGGACGCTGGCATTGGCTTCCGAGGCGGCTCTACCAGCCACGCCACAACGCTGGCCCCACAAAGCTGTTTCCTAAGTGGAGCCTCAGTTACCTTATGTATAAAATGGGGATAAAAACAATCCCTTGGCCTCTTTGCTCCCTTGTTATATTAGGAAGCTGATCGGTGCACCCAAGCAGCTGTAAAAGACAGCAGGGGCCAGGGTCTCTGAATTGGCTGTTTTTGGTGTGCCTGTGTGCATGCTTGTGTATATGTATATGTGTGTGTGTGTGTTCAGTGCATATACAAGGCTGCCAAAATGACTTAGATCTTCCCAGCCCATGTTAACATCGTGTTTTTTCCTGAATATAACATGATTGTGAAAATTCCTAGATCTTTCCCCTCTGCAACTCAACACTGTTATTAAAATGGCTCTGTGTAAAGAACACTTTGGTGAACTTTATTTCCCTCTAACAACACACTCATTTTAAAGGTCAAGGTGTTGAGTTGCAGGAGCAGTGACCCGAGAATGACCTTTCTCTGCTACCTGTACTTGGGATCTGTGGCGTTAGCATTCGGAAATGCTCTCTCTCTTTGAGTTTCGGCAGCTAAATAAGTTGCAAGCCCTTCAGCAATACTCATAAAAATTTGCTTCCAGACAACATGGTCTGTTTATTGTGTAATAATCGAAATGGCACTAAATTGCCGTGATTGCCGAACACTTAGGAATTGTATTAACCTCTTAAGTGCTAAGTGCTTTTCTGTGGCTCACGGCTCAGATGTGCAGCGGGAACGTGCTTCTGTGACTGCGCCTCTGTCAGTGTCACTGGGGAAGTAAGGATCCCCCAAGTCCACATCGCACCCCGGCAGAGGGCCGGGTGCAGCTTGCACCTGCTAACCAGGGGCCCGCGGCAGCGATGAGAGCTGCCCGCTGGGAACCCCAGGAGGCCGGATTGGCCAGTCTTGGCCCCCGAGGCTCCAGCAGTCCCCTGACTTCATCAGCGTGCTCTGTGTTGTGATGACGGTTGCACTGGAGCTGTTTGCCAACAGAGTCTCCAAAGAGCCACGGAGGTAGCTGGCCGGCCCGCTTGGAGCCACCTCCGCTTCCAGGAGGGCAGGTCCTCTCTGTCCTTCCCGGGAGGCTGGGCTGCTGTGGGCTGCAGTGGCCTCGTCGGCATCCCTGGGCCCTGCCCGCCCTGGTGCTGCGAGCGGCAGGCCCGGGAAGGAAGAGTTAACCAGAAATGGAGCGGCACTGCTCGGGGGCAGGCAGCCTCGCTGCAGAGCCGAGCCGCGCGTTCGTGCAAAGGCAAGCCATTTCCCGAAACACTGCAGACACACGGCCTCGGGCAGCCTAAAACCTTTGGAGACCAAAATGGCTCGCAGGGGTTGGAAGTAATAAGGTGTTTTTCCCTTCTTTCTCCTTCACTGAAATTCTGCGAGGTTGCTCTTGCCTTGCTGGGGAACAATGGTGCTGTTTTTGTGTTTTCTATGGGTATTAAGATCCATTACGCTGTGACATTTTTAAGATTGGTTATCCTGTAGTTTGGTGTTAAATTGAAGTTGTTTGTTTTGAATTTAATTCTTTCATTTTTCAAATGGGAAAAGGCAGCTATGCAGTGCGGTGCGGCTGGCTCACTCAAGTGTGCCCGGACTTGCTGGGAAGCAAACCTGCTCACCACGTACCCACACCTCGAAAGCACCTGACCCCCGTCCCCTGCTGGGAAGTCTCCAAGGGCCCTCAGAGCCGACTTTCAAAACTGGGGACCAGGGGTCGTCTCCACTGTATCTCTGCAGAGACAGGAGAGAGGCGTTTTTTTTTTTAACAGAATGTCATACATCCAATCTGTTCTGCCTAACGCAGCCCGCACATAATTATCATACTCTCTGTTTACGACAGCAGCAAAATCAGCTTCCATCCGACAAATGACCCAGCAGCAGTGGGCCAGCCGCCACTAAAAAGACATCTGTTAACTCTTTGTCAAATGCCCTGTCCTTCTCCCTTTCTCTCAGACAGCTCTGTGGTTAATTATGACCTGAGTGTGTGACACAGACAGGGAGAAACCTGGCTCCAAGAAATCCCCTTCTGTCTCCCTTAAAAAAAATAAAAAAATTTTAAAAAGAGCCATGGCAAATTGTTTTAAAATAAACATTCATTCATAGCCCCAAAATAGGTTGTTGGAATATGTTTTGATTAAGCCCTAAGACTACAGGGTTACTGGATAGCGTAGTGTCGGGAGATCCAGCCCTTCATGAAAAAAAAAACCCAATCATATCGCATTCTTATGAAATCATAACAAAGTTTCCATCGGGGAACCTGGGCAGCCGTCGCTACCCTGGATGTGTTGTGAGCCAGGGACTCTGCGTGTGTCTGTGCTGTGATTATTAACTTAGTTCCTGGTGAACAGCAGTTCTGTTGTCATTGGTCACCAATCTGATAAACACAAACTGAGGGCCAGCCCACCCAAGGGAGAACTTGGTTTTCATGCAGGTCAGATCTCCTCGCCGGATCCCATGGGTGACAGTCGGTGTCTGCCACTAGCCCTGGTGTTGCACTGGTGACCTCCTTACCCTTAACGCCTGCCCCTCCCTCAGCAACGGGAGTCGCCCCTGGCCCAGGCCTTCACTTTGGGATCCATACGTCAGTGCAGGGCTCAACATGTGTGGGCCTGGAGGGGAGGGCGGTTGCCGAAAGCGAGTTTCATGGGTTCTTTTCCTCAGCTCAGTATAGAAATAAAAAGTCAGGAAACAATTTGCAAAGAGTCAGAAACTTTTGTTTGATTGGCAGGCGACAGAAAAGCATCTGGTCCCAGAGGAGCGCAGGCGGAGTGCCCGAGCAGGACACTGGCTTTGAGGAAGTACCCAGGGTTTTTAAGGCATGGCTGTCTGTTCACTGGGTCACTCTATTGGGGGTGCCCACTGGGCGGGGTTTTCACATACGTATGTTGATTGGCGTGGGGCTCATGGAGATGGCAGGGTTCTCCTGAGACGGCCCGACTCTCCCCAGGGGCTCAGCCCCCTCCCCTGCCAGCTCTGGGTGAAAGCTGGCACCCACCCCGAGGGTGTGATTTAAAGCCGCAAGGTCACACGTGCAGCACAAGAAGCTCTTAGTGGGGAGACGCTGGCCGGGCTGGAGACAGCTGTCCCGCCACAGCTGACCGCCTGCTTGCGAGGGACATTCTGCCTACGTCTGAGGGGCCCTCAGACTCCCAGCCCCACTGGCAGCCTCAGGCCTGGTGCTCCCTGTTCCCCACCTGCTCCCGTCCTTGGGTTCTTGGTAAAAGCAACACCACTTCAAGTGGGATTCACCAAAGGCTGTGCCGGGAATTGGAGCCAGCTCCACAGAACCAGGACCACTTAAACCTGGCCTTGACACCCATTCTTGCAAAATGCAGGATGGCCTTCCTCATGCCTGTCTGTGGAGGGCACGAGGTGGTGCCAGCCCGGCCCCAGGAGGGCCTCCCAGGCCCTGCCTGCCCAGCCCAGGGTCATTGTGAATAAATATCTGTTGCTTCTGGATTTTTAGCACTCGATTGCTCCGAACAATGTAATGATATTCAGGAGGTGTTAAGTGATGGGAGAGCATTTGCGATGAGCACCGTGGCTTTGGGCCGGGGGATGGGTGGCTGCCAGACCTGCTCCCTAACCCTCACCCCACCTGCAGCTGGCATGCGGGCGAGGGCCTCTAAGGGCTGGCATCACTAGGCTTCCGGCCTCTGCTGCAAACGGCATCCCCCTCGAGACTGCAGAAACCACTTCATGTCACCGCTCCAGTCCTCTGACTTGAGACCCTCATTCTGGGGCAGGAACTGATTAGGGGTCAGACCCTGTCAGCCACTCCATGACCGCTGGCTGCCTGCTCTGTTCACTCTCTGGGCTGCGGGCAGGTGCAGGGGGCGGGTGACTGGAAGTTACCTTGCCAGTCCCCTTTCCCGCCACCTCCCAGCCCAGGGGACAGGGAGATGGGTGGACACTGGCTTCAGGAAGCCCCGGAACAAGGGGACAGGCTCACCCCTGAGGTCAGAACCCTTTCCTACTGCAGCCACAGGGCTGAGCCTTTGGGCTTGAGACCCATTTCAGACTCTGTCCTGGGGATGCCCATGTGGATTAAATTAGAACAATATGGTTTTCTAACAGCCTTTTGGCTCGGAAGGCAAGCAGATAAATGGAAACAAACCCATGTGAATGAGACGGGACTGTGGGAGGGCTGCTTCCGCCCAAAGCTCTATAGCCTGCAGGCTGCCCGCTGGGAACTCCCCACCCCCTGCTGCGCAGACCCCCAGCCTGGCCCAGGAAGCCCTCACCACAGGGCTCCTTCTGCCACCCCACTCCCCTTCTCCCCCTCCTCAGCCTCCTGCTGCCCCCCCCCCAACACACACTATGGGTGCTACACCTGGTTCCAGCACCTTCTCAAGCTTATGCGGCACCACGGCGAAGAGGCCACATTCCAAAGTCACCGCGGGCAGGTCACTTGGTCTGTCTCACCTTCAGTCGCCTCACCTGTGAGCGGGATGAATGTATCCACCCCACAGGGGGCTCTGAAGACTGAGACAACTCACGTGCCCTGACGACACAGCTAGCATCTGCTGTGCATTTCTCGTTGCATGCCCTCTCCAAAGTCCACCCAGCCTCAGGGCCCACCTCTGTGGCCTCCCCTGCTCAGCGAAGACCCCCACCCACCTGCAAGGACTGAGGGTAGAGGCTCTGTCGCAGCAACAGCAGAGACAAAGCAGGTGCTAGTGAACACCTGTCGCAAGGTTGGTTTGTGATGACGGATGGTGGTGTTGTTATGAGGGAAGAGGGGCCAAGCACCCCCTACAGGCAGTCGGTGTCAATCACTCCCGGACACGCTGCACAGGTCCTTGGACTCAAGCTGCCCACACAGCCCCCTGGGAAAACAAACATGGCTGCCACCACGCCTCATTGAAGTCCCAAGTTCCTGGCAGTCTGAACACCTGGTCACCAACTCATGAATGGCTGATGACCCGAGTCCAGCAGCCGTGTGTCTCGAGTTTCAAAAGTCACTCTGTTTCGTGAACATTTCCACGGGCTTTGACTTCCTGCGTCCCTTCCTTGGGGGTGGCCCGTGAGTAGGCTCCCTCCCTCCGCATGCCTTCCTCTCCTCCGACAGTGCCCGCCTCGCAGGGTGGACTGCCTCCCACCCGATATCGCCAGCAGACTGGACTCTTCTAGACGGTGGCGAGGGCCTCTACCCTGGCTTATACAATGCCAAGGCTCTTAGGTGAAGCCGGTGTTCAGTCACTCCTGAGTGACAGTCGATCCTGAAGGAATGCCAAGTCATTCTCTGTCACTGACTCTTTGTGAGGGACGAAGCCCTCCAGGCCGCCTTTTAGGTGGTCAGAAGGCAAACGTGGTGTCGACTGCCGGCCCACACAGCTCCACACCTGGGTTTCTCTTCCAGCCACGCGCTGTTCTCTTGGAAGGCCTGGACTGTTCCTCCTCCTCCTCTCCCTCCTCCTCCTTCTCCAGTGCCTAGAACGCAGCAGGTGCTGCATGGAACAGATGCAGTAGGAGACAGAGAGGGAGGTAACAGATCGCTAAGAAAATGGCAATGCAGGTTAATTTCACTCAGGATACTGTCACAAGGATCTCGTTGTTAATGTAAGAAAAACATAAAAACAAGGGTCATGTGACAGCCACTCTGGGTAGTGACCTTCAATGAGGGTGGCCCTGCAGGGAGTAAATGCCCTCCCTCACCCTCCTCTCATTCTGATTGGGGCTGGAGAATTCCAGAGCTTGGACCCCACTGAAAGCCACAAGCAAAGGTGCCCATTAAGGCGGCTCACCCAGGCCCAGCTCCCGGGCAGCGGGCAGGTGGGTGGCGGATGTGGGCGGCAGGAGGAACACCCGGGGCCGCTATGGGAGGTCAGCAAGGGACTCCCGTTTCTCGATAGTTTTCTCTGATCAGTACAAAAAGGGCTGATTTCTCCAGCTCAGATCCTGCTGCCTTCTACAGCCCATGTGGAAGACAGCTGAAGGGAGACCCAGGTGGGGACACTGTCAGCCAAGGAGCCATGAGTGCAAAGTCACAGCAGGACTCCATCCCTAAACTGGTTTGGAATTGCAGAGCCTGGAGTGCCCGAGAAGAGGGAAACAGATTTCTCTGGTCTCTTTCAGGAAAAGCGTTACAACCTGTAAGCTGCTCCTACACCTGTCCTTGCTGGAGACAAAGGGCAGGTGGAAAAGGAGGAACTCAGGGCTGCTTTTTCACGATGAGGATTTGTTGCTGGCGTCTTAAGAATCTGCCTTTGTATTAAAAAGTGTGAAAGTGCCAAACCTCAAAGCAAGTCTGTAGAGCCGAAGTAAGTGGGACGAGCGCGGGGAAGCAAAACGCAGGCGAGGCTGTGCTGCGGCGGCGGCGGCGGCGGCGGGCGCTGGAGGCCCTGTGGGCTCGCTCATCTCGCATTCTGCGATGCTCAGCTGGGGTGGGATCGCGGCGCTGGCGAGCGCTTGTTCCTAGCTCACCGCCAAAGGGCGAGGTGCGCGGGCGGCGGGGGCGGCAGCCCGCACATTCAAAAGAGCTGGCTTGCTGGTATGGAACTGGGGCTGGGGTCTCTGCTGAGACGCCTGGGGTCTGGGAAACGCTGCCTGCAGGCAGTGCCGGCTGTCAGTGTCTTCAACACTGCCCCCTTCTTAGGGTGCTGTGAAGCCCCTCTACCCCTGGGCAGCTTGCTGTTCCTCTCTCTCTCTCACTCCGTGTATACACACAGCTGTCCCTGAGTATCTCGTGGGTACCAAAATCCACGGATGCTCACATCCCTTATAGCAAACTGTGTAACATTTTCGTGTAACCCCTGCACAAGCTCCTGTATACCCTAAGTCACCTCTAGTTACTTCTAATACCTAACAAGGTAAATGCTAGCTAAATCATTGTTTAATGTATTGTTTAGAAAATGACAAGAAAGCAAGCCTGTCCCTGTTTAGTATAGACAATTTTTTCCAAACATTTTTGATCCATTGTTGGTTGTGTTTGCAGATCTTGTTGATAAGGAGAACTGGCTGGGTGCACACACACACAAAGTACACACATATATACACTATCATACACATACACTACACACATACATACACAAGTACACACATACATATGCGTACATGCCTGCACGCATAATACACTACACATATACCCACGCACATATATGCACATACATACACATGCATGCATATACATATATACACATACATACATACATACATATACAAGTACACATATACATAACACAAGTACACACACATATACACAAGTTCACACATATATACATATACACACATACACACCCGCACACATAGTACACTACACATATACCCATGCACACATATGCACATACATACACATACATGCATATACATGCTTATACACACATACATACACACACACATGAGGGAACTTCAAAAAGTTGTAGAAAATGGAATTAAAAGGTAAGTTTATTTTGGTACAAAAAATTGAAATCTATGCATAGTTTTTTAATAGTTTGTATTTCCATGAACTTTGAAGATCCTTTGTATGCATGGAATTCCAATTTTCTTATATCAAAATAAATGTATGTTTTTTTCCATCTCCCAGGAATGTTTCAAAGTGCCCTTGTATAACTCTGAATAGGATTCCATTGCATGATTATACTACATTTTATTTCTCCACTGCCCAGTTAATAGAAATTCAGGATTTCCCACTTCAGGGCTAATCAGCCATGCAGAACTGGACACATTGTAGTAGCCCCTGGTACGCTTAACCTGGAGGGCTTGAGGTAAAAAAGCAAAATGAGGGGCAGATAGGTGATGGGGACAGGCACTGGCAATGCTGCTGGCTCCTGCCAACTTCCTCTTCAGTTTCTATGAAGATCCACTCCTTCTGGGAACGCAAAACCATCCCTATTTCTTCACACCCATGGAAACAAATCGAATCATTCCATTCTAATTGATATGTCCCTGTTTGATGGAAAACTTGAACATCTTTTCACAAGTTTGTAAACTATTGCACTATTTTTCACCTATAATATGCCTGATGATATCCTAGCCATTTTCCCCTGAGATCGTTTTTTTTAATTATTATTGGCATATACTAGTTTGTGAAATATTCTAGATCTAACCTTTTATTCTACATGGATTGCAAATATCTTCTCCCATTATGTGGATTGTTTCGTAATGTTGAGGTTGGTGTCTTTGGATATGCAGAAGTTCTTAATTTTAATGTAGTTAAATTCTCCTTTTCCTTTGTAGTTTATAGTTCTATCTATCTATCTTCTAGCTAGCTATCATTTCTATTTGAAAGACAGACAGACAGTCATCCTCAATCCCTTGGTTCACTCCTCAATTGCTCACAAAGCTGGGAGTTGGAAACTCAATCTGGATCTCCCATGTGGGTGGCAGGGATCCAACCACTATCATCGCTGCTATCGTCACTCATCGTTCTGATGAGGCTATCCACTGTCTCCTCCCAGGATTCACATTAGCAGGAAGCTGGAATTGGAAGTGGAGACTGAAACCCTGGCACTCTGAAATGGGCTGTGGGCACCCCAAGCAGCACTTTAATCCTTGTACCTTGTACTGAGTGCCTGCCCCTAGTTTTTCTATCTTATTCCACAAAACCTTCCTTATCCTCAGTGGCATACAAAATGTTTTCCTGTTCCTTCTTTTTATTTCAAATGTATTGATACTTTGTATGCAATAAAATGCACCCATTTTAATGGAGGGGCATACATTTTGACAAATGTCTACAATCATATTTCACCCCTGCAAACAGAATGTAGAACGTTTGCATGTCCACACTCCCACCCCCTCAAGAATGCCTCCTCACGCACCTGCCTTGCTCAGCCCCAGAAAAAGGCCAGTCTACTCTTCGTCGCTCTCTCTGTTTCACGTACATGGAGTAATACAAGTACAGCACATACTGTCTCGTGTCTGGCTTCTGTTGCCCAGGATGCGCTTTTGAATGCTGTTGTCTGTGCCAGGAGTTCATCCTCTGCACTCAATAGAATACCACTGTATGGATGTACCACCGCTCGTTTCTCCACGTGCCTTCCTTTGAGTTGTTTCTGGTTTCCAGCTGTTACGAATAAAGCTGCAATGAGCCTCTGTGTGGTATGGGGGGGGCCAGTGCTGTGACGTAGCAGGTGAAGCCGCCGCCTGCAGTGCCGGCATCCCATGTGGGCACCAGTGATTGAGTCCCAGAGGCTCCACTTCTGATCCGGCTCCCTGCTAATGCACCTGGGAAAGCAACAGAGGTGGCCCATGTACATGAGTCCCTGCCATCCGTGTGAGAGACTCAGCCTGGCCCAACCCTGGCCATAGTGATCATTTGGAGAGTGAACTAACAAATGGAAGATAACTCTTTCTCTTTCTCTCTCTCTCCTTCTCATCTTCTCTCTCTGCCTTTCAAATAAATTCAAATAAATTTTTTCATCTTGATAAAGAAAATTTATCAAACTTTTTTTAAAAAAATATTTACTTATCTATTTAGAAAGTCAGAGTTACAGAGACAGAGAAATCTTGCATTTGCTGATTCATACCTCAGATGGCCACAATGGCCAGCACTGGGACCAGGCTGAAGCCAGGGGCCAGGAGCTTCTTCCAGATCTCCCACATGGGTGTGGGGGACCCAAGGACTTGGCCCATCTTCCTCTGCTTTCCCAGGAGTGTTAGCGGGGAGCTGGATTGGAAACAGAGCAGCCAGGATTCGAACTGGTGTCCATATGGGATGCCAGCATTGCAGCTGGCAGCTTAACCCATTATGCTACAACACAGGCCCCTATACTTAGTATCTTTCAAGAAGCTTGTCCATTTCGTCTACATCATCAAGTGTACTGGCGTAAAATTATTTACACTATTTCTTCCTTAGCCTTTTAATGTTTGTTGGGTCTCCAGTGGTGACTCCTCTTTCACACTTGATTTTACTCTTTGCTCTTTTGTGTCTTCACTCTGTTTTTGTGATCAGTGTAACTAGAAGTTTGAAATTTTATTGATCTTTTCAATGAACCAGGTTTTTATTTTATGGATTTTTCTATTATTTATCTCTTTGATTTCCATTCCTGTTTTTATTGTTTCCTTCCTTCTACTTCCTTTGCATTTCATTTGCTTTCTTTTTTTCTTTTTTTAACCTTAAAACAGGAGTTTACATCACCAACTTTAGACTTTACTTCTTTTCTGAAAATGGGCATTGAAATCTCTGCGTTTTCCTTTAAGCACTAAGTGCACTGTGGTGCACTCCACTCCACAGCTTGGTGTGTTTTGATACATAGACACATACAATTACACATACATTTGATACATTACACATTTTGATACATTTACACATTACAATTACACACTGACACATAACACATTAACGTTAAACAAAGTATCCCTTTTTTTAACCTTGATTTATAGTTGCTTTCTATTTTCTTTTGTTTGGAATTCTGGGAGTGATACTCTCCCACAAGGTTGTATCTGCTGACTCTCCTTTATGATGAGTTGCTCCTTAGACACAGACTTTTCTTATAAGCTGTGAGCAGATCTTCAGGGTTTTTTTTTTTTTTCTGTAATTATGAGAATGTTAATAGAGAACTAGCACCCCATCCACTGGTTCACTCTCTGAATGACCGCCATAGCCAGGATCGGACTAGGCTGAAGCTAGGAGCCAAGCCGGGAACTCAATCCGCGTCTCTCATGGAGGTGGTGGAACCCAACCACTTATCCACTACCACGGCATCCCAGGGTCGGCATTCGCAGGAAGCTGAATGGGAGCCAGAGGCAGGCATCGAACTCAGGCTCTTGGTTTGGGATGCAGGTGTCTTAACCAGTGTCTTAACTGTGAGACTAGATGCCCAGCCCTGAACTGTGTTTTCAATGCCAGAAAATTCAGAAGTTTCATTACTCTGGGCCAGTTTTTGTATTTCCTCACTTTGGGGCTTGTATCATGCGAGCAGTGTAAATTTGGATCTGATACCCACATACAAGTGGTCTTGATTTTTATTTCTGCATGGGAGGTTGTAGCCTTCGTTGATTGTATGTTTTGCTTTCTACCATCCAGAGGTGAAAAGCTTTACCTGGCTTTGGTGGCTTTGGTAGTCTTTTGGGGAGTGAACCAGTGGATGGAAGATTTCTCTCTCTTTCTCTCTCTCTCTCTGCCTTTCAAATAACTAAGTAAAATATTTTTAAAAAATGAAAAGCATATGCCTGTCCCTAGATTGTTTCACTTTCAGGATTTTTTGCTCATATGTTTTAGAGGCAAAGTTGTAAAGGCAGAATTAAATTCTTCTCAATTTTCCTGCCTCGTATGGCTGGACCGCTCCGGGGCACTTCCTAAGTCGGAATTGAGGATTTCAGGGCCCAGCGTACTTCTCAGAGTTTGAGTAACTGCCCAGCAGGCTCAGCCTCCTTGCCAGCCCCTGTAGCATGAACCCTGAAGGGCAGGCTCCTGCTTTCTCCTGCCGGCCTGAGATGTCCCTTCCCAGGGACCTGCGGGTTGTCCTCACAGCTTTTCCTGCTGTCTCACAGGGATGAGAAGGCTTCCCTAAGACGCTGAGCAGTACATGTGATCCTGGAAATCAGCATGTTGGGCACACGACAATGGTAGAAGGATAATCCTTTTATCAGTCAGGGCTCTGTGTTGCGAAGGAGAGAAAACCCAGATCAGACTGGCTCAACATAAAAACAGAAATATATTTGCTCACATAACTGAAACGCCTGGAGGCCTTGGAGCAGGCTGCTTCGGACATGGCCGCAGGCGTGGTGTAGTGTGTGTGGGGCTGGGGTAATGCGAGCCCCTGAACACACCTGGCCCTGTCTTAGCTGAGCTGTGGTGTAGACAGACATGAAGGCCAGCACAGCCATGTCTGAAGCGAGCTGCTCCAAGTCTTCTGGAACACAAGGAACCGCCCAGGCTGGACTGTTCATGGAAGCTGGACTTCCAGGCTCCCATGCACCCCCAGGAGCCCTCATGTCCTTGTTCCTTCCTTTGTTTTGTTGGGCAATACTCACTGAGCACTTCACAGGTGTCAGGCGCAGTGCTAAGGGCGTAGGATACAATGGAGAGCCCTGCCCAGAGAGGGTGGCAGAGGCACAGACAGGTTCCCTGGAGCCTGAGGAGAGCCTCACGCTGTACGCCATGGGCTCAACGTCTCAAGGATTATTTTTTAAAATTTTTTATATAAATTTATTTGTTTGAAAGAGTTACACAGAGAGAGAGAGAGAGAAATCCTCTATCTGCTGGTTCACTCCCCAGATGGCTGCAACGGTCAGGGCTGGGATAGACCGAAGCCAGGAGCTCCACGCAGTTGCCCACGTGGGTGGCAGGGGCCCAAGCATTTGGGCCATCCTCCACTGCTTACAACTGATTATTTTAAAATAAGTATAGAATCACAGGAAATGACAATGAAATGTATAGAAAGATCCTAAGACTGCTTCACCCAGTTTTCCCCGGGGACAACACCTTACATAACCACTCCGTACCATCAGTGCTAGAAAACAGACATTGCTACCACCTGCAGAGTGCTTTCAGATTTGAGCAGTGATCCATGTGCTTGTGAGTGGGTGTGCGCACACGCATGTGTGTAGCTCTATGCAGTTACATCACACACAGAGCTCTGTGCAATCATCACTGCAATCAAGATACTCACCTGCCATCACCACAAGGCTTGTATGTACTGTCTTCACATACACGCCACCTCTTCCTCCCTGTGCCCCTGTCTCTAGCCCCTGGCAGCCACTAATGTATTCTCAGTCTCGGTACTTACATTATTTCACAACTATAAACGGAATCACAGCCTCCTCCTTTTGAGACTGCCTCTCTGTTTCAGCAGCACTTTCCTACACAGTCATCCAAGGTGTGTGTGTGTGTGAGAGTGTGTGTGTGTGTATGCGCGTGTGTGAATAGATCACCCCTTTTATTGCTGAGCCATATTCCATGGTATGGATGTACCACAGTTTGCTTAACCATGCACCTGCCAAAGGAAATTGGGATAGTTTCTAGGCTGGGGCAATTAGGAATAAAGCCTCTGTGAACATTTATATACAAGTTTCCACGTGAAACTAAATTTTCATTCGTCTGGGGTAAATGCCAGAGGGTATAATGGCTGGCCACATGGTAACCACTTTTAGTTTGCAGGGGAACCAGCAAAGTCTTCTCCATGTTGGCTGAACCATTTCACATGCTCCTACCAGTAACGCCTGAGTGACCCAGTTTTTCCACATCCTTACCAGCATTTGCTGTTATCACAACTTTTCATTTTAGTCACTCTGATTGATAGGTGTGTTGTAATAACCAAAAGTGATTTTAATTAGCATTATTTAATGGCTAATGATATTAAACACCTTTTCCTGTACTTACCTGTCATCTGTCCTCTACAGTGAAATGCCTGTGCAGATTTTATGCCCGTTTCCCAGTTGCATTGTGTTGGTTTGGTGTTGTTTTTGCTTTTGGGTTCTGAAGATTCTTTGTATTTTAGATACCAATGCTTTGTCTAATGTATGATTTGCAAATATTATCTCTCAGTCTGCATTTTGCCTCTTCAACCTGAGTCTTAAGAAAGAAAAAGTTTTTCCTTTTAATTTTGATGAGGTCTAGTTTATCAAGTGTTTCCTTTGTGGGTCATTTTTTTTTTAAGGTCCTGAACATTTCCTCCTATGGTTTTCCTTGATGAGTGTGAGTTTAAATCATACATGTGAGTCCATAACACATTTTGAGATAATTTTTGTAATAAGGTATAAGACAGGCTGAGGTCCTCCTTTGAATTGTGTTTGTTTCTTCAACAGCTATTAATTGGCCACCTTTGTGTGGGTCTGTTTTTGTACTGATTGTTCTGTTCCCTTGCCCTACTTGCCTATCCCTTAAGGGAACCAGAGCCACACACACTGTCTGAATTACTGCAGCTGTGCAGTAAAGCTTTGAGACCAGGATTCCTCCGTCCATATCCTTTTTCAAAATGATTTTGGCTAACCTGGGGCCTGTGTCTTTCCACATACATTTTATTGTATGGTTGATAAGCCTCCAAGAAATCTTGCTGAGAATTTGATAAGATTTTCATTAACTTTTTAGATCGTTTTAGGGAGACTTGCCATCTTTTCTACATTGTATTCCAATCAATGAACATAGTATGTCTCTCCAGGTATTTAAGTTTTCTTTGATTTATTCCATCAGCTTTTTGTAGTTTCCCTCGTGCAGATCCTGTACATGTTTTCCTAGACACGTGCTTAAGTATCTGATTTCCTTGGGAATGATTGAATGTGTTTTTTTTTTATTTTAGCTTTCACTTGTTTGTTTTTCAGTATACAGAAATGGAATTGATTTTTGCATGTTAATCTTGTATCCTGTAGCCTTGCTGAAACCACTAAACATCTTTGTATTAATTATAGGAGTTTTTCTGTAGATTCCATGGGCTTTTCCTTATAGACTCTGTGGCATCTGCAAAAGGGGGCCATTTCATTTCTTCCATGCCGACTCGTATGTCTTTTATTTCTTTCCTTGCCTGTGGCAGTGGCTGGAACTTCCTACACCACATTACACAAAAGTGGTAAGAGTGGACATTCCCTCATGCTTCTGATCTTAGAAGGGAAGCATTCAGACTTTCATATCAAGTATGCTGTAAGCTCTGGGGGTTTGCAGATGCTCTCTATGTGGTTGAAGAAGCTCTCCTCCAGCTTAGCACCCAGAGATGTAATCAGGAGCGGGTGTATTGGGTGTTGCATTTTGTCCAACGCTTGTTCTACACCAATTAAAATGATCAGGGGAGTTTTATTTTTTAGCCTACTGATATTATAGATTATATTGGTTGATTTTTGAAGAGTGGCCCTTGCATGCCTGGAATAAATCCCACTTGGTTGTTGTATATTATTCTTTTTATGAACTGCTACAGCCAGTTTACTGAACTTTTGTGGAGGAGTGCTGTGTCCTAAGTTCATAAGACATCCCGATCTGTAGCTTTCTTGTGCTGTTTTCATCAGGTTTTGGCACCAGGGTAACATTGGCTTCAGTGAAATTAGTGGGGAATGTTCATTGCTCTTCTGTTTTCTGAGAGGGATTATGCAAAATTGATGTCTATGAATCTTTTGAAGCACTCATTTTTGAATATTTGGTAAAATTCCCTAATGAAACCATCTGGGCCCAGAGATTTCTTTTTCAGGAACTTCCTAATTACAAATTCAATGTCTTTAATGTTACAGAACTATTCAGGTTGTGTATCTCATCTTGGCAAAGTTTTATAGTTTTTCAAAAATTGATCTATTTCTTTTAAATTGTTTAATCTGTAAGCATAAAATTATTTGTAGTATTCTATTAGTATCCATTTAATGGCTACATGATCTATTCTGATAGATTCTGTTTTTTGTGATGTGTATTTTATCTTTGTCAACCTGGCTAGACTTTTATCAATTTTATTGATGTTTTTGAGGAATTATATTTAGGCTTAATTTTCTCTGTTGTTTTCCAGTTTTCAATTTAGTCGATTTCTGGTTTCCTGTTTATTGTTCCCTTCCTCCTGTTTGGGCTCCAGAACTCAATCCAGGTCTCCAACATGGGAGGCAGGAACCCAACTACTTAAGTACACATTATCTGGAAGCTGGCATTGGGAGCTACAGCTGGGTCTTGAACCTAGGCACCTAGCCATCTTAATGGCTTCTCAACAGTTAGGTCAAATACCCACCCCATCCATTTACTGCTTTTTTTAAAGATTCATTTATTTATTTGAAAGTCAAAGTTACACAGAGAGAGGAGAGGTAGAGAGAGAGAGAGAGAGGTAGAGAGGTAGAGAGAGAGAGAGAGAGAGAATATCTTCCATCTGCTCCCCAGTTGGCCATAATGGCTGGAGCTACACCAATCTGAAGCCAGGAGCTTCTTCCAGGTCTCCCTTCTAACCTACCTAAGTCATTGTGTTTGAAGTTTCTTGTGTAGATACCACACACTTGGGTTTATTTTATTAACATATTCTGCCAATTTCTCTCATTTAACCTGTGAATTCCGAGCATTTACATTTTTAAAAAATTTCTTTTAGAGCCGGAGCCGCAGCTCACTAGGCTAATCCTCCACCTTGCGGCGCTGGCACACCGGGTTCTAGTCCCGGTCGGGGTGCCGGATTCTGTCCCAGTTGCCCCTCTTCCAGGCCAGCTCTCTGCTGTGGCCCGGGAAGGCAGTGGAGGACGGCCCAAGTGCTTGGGCCCTGTACCCCATGGGAGACCAGGAAAGTACCTGGCTCCTGCCATCGGATCAGCTCTGTGCGCCGGTAGCAGCACTCCGGCCATGGCGGCCATTGGAGGGTGAACCAATGGCAAAGGAAGACCTTTCTCTCTGTCTCTCTCTCTCTCTCTGTCCACTCTGCCTGTCAAAAAATAATAAAAAATTTTAAAAAATTAAAAAATTTCTTTTAGAGACAGAGACAGGCAGGCAGGCAGAGCTTCTATCTGCTGGTTCATTCCCCAGATGCCCACAGTGGCCAGGCCAAAGTTGGAAGCCAGGAACACAAAGTCTCCCATTTAGGTGGCAGGAACCCAACCACTTGAGCCATAACCCTGCCTCCTAAGGTGCACATTAGTAGGAAGCTGGAATTGGAACTGGAGCCAGATCCTGAACCAGGCAGCCTCATATAGGGTGTAGGCATCTCAACCAATGATTTAACCACTAGGTCAAATGCCTGCCCCTATAGCATTTTTTAAAAATATTTATTTATTTATTTGAAAGAGTTACAGAAAGAGGGATAGAGAGAGGAGGGAGAGAGAGAGAATCTTCCATCCTCTGATTCCTCAAATGACTAAAATGGCCAGAGCTGGGCCAAGCCAAAGTTAGGAGTCAGGGGCTTCTTCCAAGTCTCCCATATGGGTAGCAGGTGCCCAAGCACCTGAGCGATCCTCTGCTGCTTTCCCAGGCCATCAGCAGGGAGCAGGATTGAAAGCGGAGCAACTGGGACACAAACTGGTGCCCATATGGGATGCTGGCATTACAGGTAGCAGCTTTACCTGCTATGCTACAATGCTGGGCCCTACAGCGTTTATTTTTATTTATTTTATTTTATTATTATTATATTTTTTATTCACTTGGACCATCCTTCATTCCCTCCCAGGCCACAGCAGAGAGCTAGACTGGAAGAGGAGCAGCCGGGACTAGAACCAGTGCCCATATGGGATGCCGGCGCCACAGGCGGAGGTTCAACCTAGTGTGCCATGGCACCAGCCCCTACAGCATTTATTTTTAAAGTACATATATATTACAGCTTAATCTGGCCATTTTATTATGTATTGCCTCTGATTCTCATTCCTCTACTTTTCTTGCCTTCCTATTGGGTATTTGAACACTTTTCAGACTTTCATTTCAATTTCTTCATATTTGGTTTTTTGAAAAAATATATTTCTTCATGTCATTTTCTTAGTGGTTGCTCTAGAGGTGCTTACATACACCGACATAATTTATCGCAGTCTACTGGTGTCGGTTTTCAACCACAGCAAGCGAAGTTCAGAGACCTATTTCTATTTAGTTCCAGTTTGAATCTCCGATTTTTAAGCATGATTGTCTTTGGCGTTCCTCTGCGTGCACTGCACCGCATCGGATGGGGTAACTTTTGCTTCCACCGCAAAATGTGCTGGAGGATAGTGTACTGTTTTCACGTCCATTTGTGGCGATTGCGTACGTTTCTCTCGGTTAGCCTTTCCTCCGGAGAGCTTTCTCGGAGGGTAGTCTGATAGCTCTCGTGGTTCGTCTTTGCCCGAGAAGCTCCCCTTCCTCCTGGAAGGCAGTTTCCCTGGATAGAGGACTTGCAGCTGGCAGTTGCTATCAGCTGTTGAAAACTCTGTGCTGCCTTCTGCCCTCAGCAGACTGAGATGAGAATCCGCCCTTTGAACTGGTGTTCCTTTCTAGGGGACACATTGTTTCTCTTTGGCTGTTTGTAACGCTTTTCTTTTCTCGTGTTATTCATTTTTTAAAGTTTGATTAATGACGTATCCTGATATGGGTTTCTTTTGGTATTTCTTAAAATACTTTTTCAGTTCCTTGCTCTTTCTTCTCTTTTTCTAGGACCTTTCTCTTGTAGTAAATTTTGTATTCATTCACTTGCAAGCCAGAGAGACAGTGACAAACAGACAAACAGGCAGAGGAAGAGATCGCCTATCCTCTGGCTCACTCTCCAAATGCTCACCGTGGCTGGAGCTGAGCAGGCTGAAGTCAGGACCTGGGAACGCAATCAGGTCTCCCTCGTGGTTGGCTGGGGCCCAGCTGTGGAGCCATCCCTGGCTGCCTCCCAGGATCTGCATTAGAAATCTGCAGTCAGGAGTTAAGCCAGGGCTCAGAGGCAGGCACTCTGACGTGGAATGTCAGCATTCCATGGTGTCTTAACTGCTGTGACAAATGCCTGCCCCTCCTTCTAGGATTCTGATTTTATGAATGTTACATTTTTTTTAATTGTCGCACAGAATGCTAGAGCTCTGTGCATTCTTTCAGCCTGATTTCTCTCTGTTGTTCAGACTGAATAAATTCTACCCAACTGTCTCTGTGGCCATTGTTTCGGTCTTTTTCATCTGTGTTCTACTCCTGAGTCCATCTATTGAAGTTTTTTATTATTTCGGTTATTATATTTTTCAGTTTTAGAATTTCCCCTTGTTTTTTAACTACTATTCCATTTTTTTGCTGATATTTTTCAAATTAAAAAGATATTTTTCAAGAGAATTTCTTCGTGGAGGCATTTTGATGTCGCTTTACTGTACTTGCCAGGTGATTCTAATGTTGGATTTTTCTAGATACTGGGGTCAGTTCTCTTTTCTCCTTCAAAGTGGTTCTCTGGTCTGATGAATGGATTTCAGTTGCATCCTGGACACTTTGTTTTCTGTGTTAGGACACTTGATCCTATTGAAGTCCATTGTAGCAGGCAGTTGCTCTGTGTGGGTGTAGGATATAGGCTATGACATACATTTGCAGGCACCTGCTCCAGTGATTTGGATATTAAAACACTTTCCATGTGATTCCGACTGCATCGTCCTCCAGCACTGCCTGGACTGCCGCTCAATCTCTGTGCATCTGCTGGCACAGGGGGGCGCTTTCCTGGGGCTGCCTGGTGTTTGTGGGAAGGGAAGGGGTGGCACGGCTGCTGCTGGGGCAGGTGCTTTTGTGCTACTACGTGGAGGGCAGAGGACACAGTGCTAACCCAATGCTATCCCGGCAGTTGGATCAGCCTTCTGCCCTGTTCTCTGATTGACAGCTACGGTAGGTGGATCAGACAGACCACCTTCCAGTGCTTCTGTAACAGGGGGCACTGGAGCACCCATCAGGTCCTTTTTTCTCTTTTCCTTTATTTGCCCATTATCTATTTTGTTATCCTTTTAAAAAATATTTATTTGAGAGGCCAAAAAATACAGATAGATAGGAAAAGAGTGCCCACATGCTGTTTCACTCTCCAATTTACCCACAAGAGCTGGGGTGGGGGTGAGGGCAAAGCTAGAAGCCAGGAACTCAGTCTGGGGTTCCCACATGGGTGGTAGGAATTTGAGCCACAAGTGCTGACTCTCAGGGTCTGCATTAGCAGGAAACTGAAGTCAGGTGCCGAGCTGGGACTCCAGACAAGCACTCTGGTGTGGGATGCAGGTGTACAAATTGCCATCTTAACTATTAGGCCAAATGCTCACCCCATCTTTTTCTTTTTTTAATTCCTGTTGGCAGTTCAGTGTTGTGGACAGTCTGAGCACCTAGGATATACAGGAGATAAAAAAGAAAACCTAGGGATGCACCACTTCAAGTCCCGAGGTCCCAGTCTAGTCTGCCACCTTCTTTTCAGCTTTGAGCCTCATTGTGTGTTAAATCATTTCCAGGAATTTGGCTGTATTAGAGGAGAGTGTCTTAATTACCTCCCCTTCACCCAGTCGGAGAGGGAGGGATTCCTGCCCTGGGCTGGTGACCGTGGTCCAGTAGGGGACTATTGAGCCTGGACACATGGTTGGACGGTATTTTTATCATCACAGGTACTCACAGCCTGGAGGAGAGGCTTGGGGTTGCCCTTGGAGCAGAATGATCAGCAGAGACTGTGGGGGGCAGGCTTCGTAGCATGGAGGGGTGCTCCCTCGTGTCCCAGTGAGGATGTCAGTTCCGTGAGCTGGACCTCGAGTCCCCCGACAGGGAAGGTCGTTTGGCGCAGAGCAAGGTGGGAACTTGCAGGTCAGCTGCTCAACGCCCTCCAGATTTTCCCAGATGCAAGGCAGCCCCTGATGCTGAGCCTTAGATTTTTATTTTATTTTTTTGACAGGCAGAGTTGGACAGTGAGAGAGAAAGACAGAGAGAAAGGTCTTCCTTCTGTTGGTTCACTCCCCTAATGGCAGCTAGAGCCAGTGCTGCGCCAATCCGAAGCCAGGAGTCAGGTGCTTCCTCCTGGTCTCCCATGCAGGTGCAGGGCCCAAGCGCTTGGGCCATCCTCCACTGCACTCCTGGGCCACAGCAGAGAGCTGGCCTGGAAGAGGGGCAACTGGGACAGAATCCAGCGCCCCGACTGGGACTAGAACCCGGTGTGCCGGCGCTGCAAGGCGGAGGATTAGCCTAGTGAGCCACGGCGCCAGCTGCTGAGCCTTAGATTTTAAGACTCACAGCACAGGGAGGTGCAAGGGAAAGGGCCATCTCGTTCCAGAACCAGAGAGCAAATTTTATTTTATAAAAATCCATGAAAATTTTGTTTTCTGACTCAGGTTTGTTTTGCTGTAAAACAGCGTTCCAGATCTTGGGGGCACCTCCTGGAACCATCAGCGAGATCCCAGCAATTCTGTAAGCACTTGGAGATGACTCAGAAAGTGCAATAAAATTACGTTTCTGTTGAAATATATATATATTTAAAATTTAATTTATTTATTTGAGAAGCAGAGAGTGACAGAGAGTTCCCACGTCCGGTTCATTCCCCAAATACGCACATCACCCGAGGATGGACGGAGCGGGGTGAGGACTCAATTCATGTCTCCCATGTGAAGGGCAAGAAGCCATGACTGGGCCATCACTGCTGCTCCCCGGGTGCACATTAGCAGGAAGCTGGAGTCAGGAGCCCAAGCATCCATGTGGGCTGCGGGTGTCTTAGCTGCTAGGCCAAATGCCCACCCCTGAAATCTAATAATTGAAAAGTAATATAGCCATAAAAGAGGTAATTTGGAAAATAGGAAAAAGAGCTTTATAATTTCAACCCACCGCTACAACCTTTAGAATTTTGGTGTCATTGCTACAATCTTTTTGTTCTCCGTAAGATCTGAAAAATGAAAACATACCGTCCGTTAGTATGCTGTTTACATATGGTTTCATCTGTGTTCTTCATTCTTTCTCCTTCTGGAACAGCTCAGGCCAGCGTTTCTCAGAGAGGAAGCTGTGCTGGTGCAAGGTGGCGGCTGCAGCGTGAGAGGTGAGGAGGCACCTGGCCACGCTCTGAGCAGGTGGCGCGGCTGGACCTAGGTGGGCCAGAGAGCACCTGCACGCTGTCACCTGGAGCCTCAGAGGGTGGGGAAGGCATCTGAGGGCTCTCAGGGAAGGCAGCCACAGGCTGCTGTGCGGATACAGGAGCCGCGGCACTCGCTGTTGGAAATGAGAGTTACAAGTAGGAAAGGGAGCGCAGTAGACTAAAACGTGCTGTTAGCTTAGGCCTGGAAGTATTGGTGAGAGCCCATGGTTTTCTGTAAGCATAGAAATACATACATGGAAAATCACGTATGTTTGTGGCTTCACACTTAGACAGCCACGCACTGCTCAGTGGCAGGGATACGTTCTGACAAATGTGCCATTTTAATGTGGGGGCAGACACCATAGTGTGCACTTTCATGAATCAAGATGGCTCTGATGTCCGTAGGTGACGCCAGGAGCGATACAACCCCCGGCGTCCATTGCTGACAGAAATGCTGTTACGCACGCGGCTGCATCTCCCAGTGTTTTCCTCTGAGAATGGACGCAGCCGTGAGCACACCCACATCTCTAGCTTGGTTTCTAAATGCTGTCCTCGGCCAGCGCCGCGGCTCACTAGGCTAATCCTCTGCCTTGCGGCGCCGGCACACCGGGTTCTAGTCCCGGTCGGGGCGCCGGATTCTGTCCCAGTTGCCCCTCTTCCAGGCCAGCTCTCTGCTGTGGCCAGGGAGTGCAGTGGAGGATGGCCCAAGTGCTTGGGCCCTGCACCCCATGGGAGACCAGGATAAGTACCTGGTTCCTGCCATCGGATCAGCGCGGTGCGCCGGCCGCAGCGCGCTGTCCGTGGCGGCCATTGGAGGGTGAACCAACGGCAAAGGAAGACCTTTCTCTCTGTCTCTCTCTCTCTCACTGTCCACTCTGCCTGTCAAAAAAAAAAATAAATTAAAAAAAACTAAATGCTATCCTCCAAACTGGAGCAAGGAAAACACAAAAGGAGCCTGGACTAGCCAGTGCCAGGAAGCCAGAGGTGCTCAGGAAGTGATGGGAGCCATCGAGAGAACAGGAACCAGGCCGTCTCTGGGGCAGTTGAAGCAGTGAAGTAAATCATGAAAATGACAGCTTACAACCCACCGAGTAGAACTGCAATGAATGAACAGGCATCGCAGATGTAAACAGATAAATGAACAGATGGAAATTTTGATGAGGAACAGGATATTTACAGAATTTCAAAGTAGCCACCCACAAAGTCCTCATTAATTTCAAAGAGGAAAGGAGTCATTTTATGGAGGGCTGCCTGGCTGACACCACCATAAGGTGGGGACCAGAGCAAAAGTGTGCAGCCTGATAGGACACAATGAGAAGGACAGGAAGACCCCCTGAGACCTGGCCAAAGACGCCTCACCCCAGGCTCAATTCACATGGCATGCACATGATGGCTCCTTGCCACTTTCCCTCCCTTCTGGGCTGTCCCAATAGCGCCTCACTGGTCCCCATGCTTTTCTCCTTGCCCCTCCAAGTCCACACTCTGCCTGCTCATCCTTGGGCAGAGTTGGGTGGGGGCAGTAGGAAGCCATATGGTCCATGAGCACCCAAAGAGGAAGGGTGAGGGGACAGAGTAGGGCACCATCGGCACCTTCTTCAAAGACCCTGCACGATCCAATTGCCCTCCTCTCCCTGGGCCTCTCTGTCACTCCCCACCCCCCTCGTCCACTCCAGGCACATACGCCTGCTATTTCCCAAATGCACCATGCATGCTCTCATCTCAAGGCCTTTGCACGTGCAGCCAGTGCTGTCTATGATGTTCTTCACTGAGTGTCTGCGTGCCTCCTGCCTTTCCTTGTTCAAGGATTTATAGGTATGTTACCCACTCAGTGAAGTCTTCCTAGCAAAGTAGATGTACCCTCCAATGAGGACACTCTGAGATTTTAATAAACTAGTATTTACAAAGGTGTGCACAGAAACTGTTGAAAGCTTTACTTAATATATGCTAAATTGATCTTCTGTATATAAAGATAATTGAAAATGAATCTTGATGTGAATGGAAGGGGAGAGGGAGCAGGAGAGGGGAGGGTTGCAGGTGGGAGGGAAGTTATGGGGGGGGAAGCCATTGTAATCCATAAGCTGTACTTTGGAAATTTATATTCATTAAATAAAAGTTAAAAAAAAAAAACACAAAGGTGTGCACAGGATGTAGGGAAACCAGTAGGTGTAATGACCCCCAGGGCTAGTACTGCCAGCCATGGTCACCATCCCTAGGCTGGAAGGGAAAGGAAAGGGGCAGGCTGTGTGGAGGGCAGAGGAGTGGTGCTAACTTCACCTGCCTTCTGTCTCCCACTCTCCCAAAGGTTCTTCCCATCAGCCATGCCCAGAGGGTAAGGGAGACCCCTCACTCTGTTCAAAATGTCAGTCACCAGGCACAGGATAGGGGACAAGGGCAAGCAGTAGATGTCCAGAACACTGTTCAAAATCACAATACACAATGCTCCTGGCCCCCTTTCTGACTTTATTTTTCCCCTTAGCACTCAGTACCATCTAACCTATGACACATTGTGCTTATTTCTTTTGACCATTGTCATTTTCCCTCCACTACAGTATAAAATCTACACAAGATTGGAAATGTGTAAGATTTATTTATATTTATTTGAAAAGGAGAGAGAGAGAGGTCCCATCCAATCCACTGATTCCCTCCCCAAATGCCTGTATCAGCCAAGGCTGGCTATGACTTAACCCAGTTCACCCACATAGATGGCAGAGACCCGACCTACTGCCTCTCAGGGTGCACATTAGCAGGAAGCTGGAATCAGAAGCAGAGCCAGGACTTGAACCCAGGCACAAATGATAGGGACTGCAGGCATCATCAATGACATCTTGACCAAAGACCTGCCCCAAGGCCAGGATTTTTCCTCTTCATCCACCACTGTATCCCCAGCAACACCTGAACTAGTGCCTGGAACACGGTGCATCTTCAGTGAAGATCTCTGAGTAGACAACATTGTTACCTTCCTGGGGCAGGCAGAATAATGGTCCCAAATATGTCCCCATCCCAAACCTGGGAATCTGGTTATGTTGAATCAAGGGTAATAAAGGTCGCAACGAAAGTGAAGTTCAACCAGTCAACCCTAAAACAGGGCAATTACCCTAGACTATCCAGGCGGCCCCCTGTCGTAATAAGAGGGCAGAAGAGGCAGTCAGAGAGGTTTGAGGGCGTTGTTCGGCAGGCTGTGAGGATGGGGGAAGGGCCGCACGTGCAGGAATTTAGGCAGCCTCTAGGAACAAGGAAGAGGCTGGCCTGCCCAGATCTTCTAGAAAGAAATGCAATCTGCTGACACTTTGAGCCCAGGCAGATCCATTTCAGACTTCTGGCCTCAAGGACTATGTGTTGAAAATCCATCAGCGTGTGTGGAGTGTTGTTTGCTTTAAGCTCTACATACCTGGCAACAGGAACGTGTACACTGGCCTGTCTTCAATGGCAGGAATGTGAGGTCTTTCTCTGCCCTTCCTGGGGTGGAGGGAGTGCACTTCTCTTCCTTGTTGTGTGAAGGAATCACTGGCGTTGGGTAGGAGTTGTCAGCATTGGTCTCGGGGCCTGGCCTCCGTAGGCCTTCTGCACAACAGGCTCTACAGGTGCCTGGCAGATTGTGGACGCTCAGCAAATACATGTGGCAGGACACGTGCATTTCATCAAACAGTGTCCCAGAACAGACTGCATTGTTCCTGGAATTACAACACCGAGTTGTTTTTTTTAAAGACTTATTTATTTACTTGAAAGTCAGAGTTACACAGAGAGAGAAGGAGAGGGAGAGGGAGAGAGAGAGAGAGAGGTCTTCCATCCGCTGGTTCACTCCCCATTTGGCTGCAATGGGCGGAGCTGTGCCGATCCAAAGCCAGAAGCCAGGAGGCTCCTCCAGGTCTCCCACGTGACTGCAGCAGCCCAAGCACTTGGGCCATCTTCCACTGCTTTCCCAGGCCAGAGCAGAGAGCTGGATCAGAAGCGGAGCAGTCAGGACTTGAACCGGCACCCATATGGGATGCCAGCACTACAGGTGGCAGCTTTACCCCCTACACCACAGCACTGCCCCCCCTTAACTATTGTAAATAAAATTTGAGAATTTCTTTGTCCATATAGGTTTTTTTTTTTAAGTTAGTTTTTTGCTTCTACAAAACAAGAGCCTGAAGGGCAGGGTTTGGCCTCAATGTTGGTTGAGATGCCCACGTCCCATATCAGAGTTCCCTGAATTCGATTCCCAGCTCTGGCTCCTGAGTCCAGCTTCCCGCTATTTCAGAATCAGGGAGGCAGAGGCGATGGCTCGAGTAGTTGAGTCCCTGCCACCCTCTTTGGAGACCTGGACTCAGTCCTGGCCCAGACCCAGCTGTTGTCCGCATTTAGGGTATAAACCAGCAGATAGGAGCTCTCTATGTATCTCTCTTTCTGTGCATCTCAAAGAAATAAAATCAAATTCAAAAAATTAAAACCATAAGAGCCCCAGTGCTGCAAGGCCGGTGCTTAGCACACATACAAGAGGGCGCTGTGTACAGCACCTCCAGCGCAGGGCTGGACAGCCCACCCAGCAGCCTTGCCTTGGACCTGAGCCCCAGCAAGCCAGTGAGGCTGGGTCTGGAAGGTGAGCGTGGAGATGAGGCAAACCAGAGGCTGCGCCCGAAGACACTTTGCTGAATTCCCATCCTGGGCTGGGCACCGACGTGGCTTCCTCCACCTGGGCATGGGAACTGGGGGCGGCCACTGGGAGGAGAGCCAGGAGAGCGAGCGCCCGTGCTGAAGTCTTTCCCCGATGAAAGAGAGGTGTGGAGGCCAGTTCAGCAGCTCCAGCTGGTGCTGGCAGGAGAGAACGCATCCAAACCACACTCCCGCCCAGGGCTGCACACCTACAAGCTCTGTGGGGAGGTGGGGCTTCCCCAGGTGGCTGGGGGGGGGGGGGGGGCGAGCCTGGACTCTGAGAGAGCAGGGGCCAGAGGAAGGCAGAAAGCCCACTCCAGCCTTCTGCAGGGCCAGGCCACCAATCCAGGAGCCCACCTGTGTCTGCCTGCAGTGGGTGCCCCTAAATGCGCAGGTCCCAGGTTTGCAACACACAGGAGGGAGTGGGTTGTGAAGTGGAGCCAGCAGGAGAACAAAGGACGCTTTGCTGGAGAGGGAGGCACCTTCCATGAAGCCCTCGGGGGCTGGGGAAGTGACTCACTGGGCCTGGGGGATGGACCCACCCATAGGGGCTCCGTGGGACCAAGGCTGCAGCCCAGTACCCAGGCAGGAGCCCCATGGCATCAGGTAGAGGTGGTCAGCCCACACCTGCCCCCGTCCTCAGGAGGGTCTCCCCTCCTCCCTCGGGACCGGGTGTGCATCCAGCCCGAGGGACCTTGGGGACCGGCCCTGTGCCTCATTAGGCACTGCCAGGCGGGGCTGTGGGCGTGGTAACTCCTACTCTCATCTGCCCAGCAGGGACCTGGGCTCTCCTGCTCTGGACAGGGCCACCCTGCTCCCCCGCCAAAACGAGGCCATTGGTGCCACCCCAAAGCAGTGTCCGGCTCTGTCCAGAGGCTCCCCCGATGCCTGCGATGAGAATTTGGGGAGCCTTCACTGCACGCCCCAGCTTCTTGGGCAGTTGCACAACTTCCCCCCAATTATGCTCCGTACCCTGTGTGGCAACCAAGCGAGAATTCCAGGCCCTTGTACGTACTCGTATAAATCTGCCTTCCTGCTGTTTGGCTGCAGGGCCAGGCGTGTCCCTGTGGGCCTCGGGAAATGGGGGTGTGTTCGCGTCCAAGAGGGCGTGGCCCGCGTCCGCGGCAGGAGCAGCCACCCAGCCCTGCCCCTGCAGTCTGCTCGCCCCCAACCGCAGCTTCTTCGGGAGCCCTGGATCGACTCCAGGCCACAGAGGCGGCGTCTCTGGTGACATTCTCAACACAGGCTTCGAGCAGCAGGCCTGGCCCAAGCAGCCGGAGCCCAGGCTGGTGCTGTCCAGCCAAGGACCTTCTGGGGGAAGGCACCAGCCTCCAAGGTCAAGGCCAGAATGTGGCTTGGGTACACTTGCCCTCCCGGGCCCTACCTCTGCTCCTTAAGCCATTGTCCTGGTCTGTATGTCAGTATAGACGGCATCCAAGGGCTGAGGTCCTGGGTCGTAGCTCTAGGTTAAGGCAGAGCTTTGTCCCCACCATCCAGGGACCAAACGGTGACCATCAGGACCAGCTGTTCTATGCAATGGAAAGAAAGTCATGGGTCGGTGCTGTGGTGCAGTAGGTTAATCCTCCGCCTGCAGTGCTGGCATCCCATATGGGTGCTGGTTCAAGTCCTGGCTGCTCCACTTCCAATCCAGCTCTCTGCTGTGGCTTGGGAAAGCAGTAGAAGATGGCCCAAGTCCTTGGACCCCTGCACCCATGTGGGAGACCCAGAGGCTCTTGGCTCCTAGCTTTGGATAGGCCCTGCTCCAGCTATTGCAGCCATTTGGAGAGTGAACCAGCAGATGGAAGGCCTTTCTCTCTGTCTCTCCCTATTACTGTCTGTAATGCTACCTGTCAAATACATAAATAAAAAATCTTTAAAAAAAGAAAGAAAGAGTTCTCAGGCAGCTGACCCCAGCTCCCCTCCCCTGGCTTCTCATTTGAGAAGTCATGTGGTGAGGCCTGAGAGGTTGCTGGCACTCCCTGCTAATCCAGGAATGTGGGGTGACCTGCGCTTGGTGCTATGGCCAACTTGAGAGTGGTCATATTTCTCTTCCAGACAACTTGACAGAGCCAGGAGCAAACAGTGGGGCGCAAACACTTCCTGTGGCTAAGTAGCTGTGTTCCCTTGGCCTCATGGGACGTCTGGCCCTCCAAGCTCCCCGCAGCGGCTGGCAAAGGCCACCCTTCCCTCCCTGATGTTGCTCCGGGGCTTGGAAGCGTAAGGGTCTCTGCAGTGAAGCCGGGACCCTTCGACACCCAGTGTCCAAAGCCTCAGCAGGCACACCAGCCCCCGTTTCCCAGTGGACTCCTCCTGCCGTAGTGGTAAATTCTAACCTTGGTCTCTCCCTGCCAGGCCTAGAGACAGCTCCATCCCTGTGGGGAGTGAGCCTCCCACTCTGCCTGCAGCTCTGAGGTTTTGAGAGCTCAAAGTGGCTCAGGCAGGGGCCTGCATGCCCAGCTTTGGGGTTCCCAAACCTGTGTCAGAGGTCAGCCTGGGATAGGGGGGTGGGTTCCCCTGGGGCTGCAGTCTACCCCTTCCGCGGAAAGCTCACAAGGACGTGGTTCAGACTTGCAGAGGCAGTGAGGGCAAGGGCAAGGCCAAGGCACTGGCTTCGAGTCCAGGGAGAGGGGGACCAACCCCTGCTCAGCTCCCCTTTCCCGCCCCTCCCCCCTCACCGGGGCTGTGCTCCTTTTGGGTCACCATGCATGCGTGGCTCCTGGCCGGAAGCTGTCCTTAGCCCTTAGCTGTTTCTTCCTCTCCGCTGCCCAGAACGTGTCACCAGGGACGAGCTCCTGACGGAGAGGGATTCCGGAGGGAGTGTTTCACTGTGCCTCTCGGCCCGATTTGTGAACCCAGCCATTTCCTCCCAATTCTGCTGTCCTTGGAGACCTCCCTCCAAGCAGGTGCCTTGGTGGTCTTCCTCAGAATATGCTGGGGTCACAAAATCAAGCAGGAAAACTGTCTTGGGCTTTCTGCTGGACAGTAGAGCCTTTTCTCTTTGTAATCCCGTTGTCCGTTTCCATGGATACCGACAACAAACCTTGTTTGGGCTAATGAGGAATCTCTCACTTTAAATAAAGGCAGGAGCTGCTTTGGACAAATATGCACTCAAACCATTCCTCTACTCTTACAATTCACTTTTTTTTTTTTTTTGACAGGCAGAGTGGACAGAGAGACAGAAAGGTCTTCCTTCCGTTGGTTCACCCCCCAATGGCCGCTGCGGCCAGCGTACTGCGCCGATCCAAAGCCAGGAGCCAGGTGCTTCTCCTGGTCTCCCATGTAGGTGCAGGGTCCAAACACTTGGGCCATCCTCCACTGCACTCCCGGGCCACAGCAGAGAGCTGGCCTGGAAGAGGGGCAACCGGGACAGAATCCGGCACCCCGACCAGGACTAGAACCTGGTGTGCCGGCGCTGCAGGCAGAGGATTAGCCTAGTGAGCTGTGGCACCGGCTACAATTCATTCTAAGGACATCCATTACAGAGCATTTTAAGACTTGTGGCTTTTATCTTACGGAGTGATGCAGTCTCCCCCGTGTAGGCTCCCCTGAATCAAACCCCCACTGGAGATGAGCGAGCTGCCAGGGCCATGCCATCAGCTCCAGGCCGGGCCAAGCCCTCTCTGTGGAGCCACCTGGTTCAGCAGAGCCGGGGGCAGTGGAGAGGACTGGCCGCATCCTCATCACCCGAGACTAGGTCAGTTCCACGTGGCTGCCCTGAGCCCTTGCCCACTCGCCTTCCACTCATTTGGAATTACTTCTGGAATCACCCTGTGACATCACACTCCCTGCAACACCTCGTCAGCCTAGGCATCAGACTCAAGGCCAGTAGGTGCCCCCTCTGGCCACCAGTTATCCCTCTAGCTCTATCCTAATGTCCCTTTTAACAAACAAACAAACAATATTATTTATTTACTTAATTTGAAAGGTGGAACAGCAGAGAGAGGAAGAGGAAGGTGTCCCACTCACTGGTTCATTCCCCGAATGGCCTCAATGACCAAGGCTGGGCCAGGACAAAACCAGGAGCCTAGCTTTCCGTCCGGGTCTCCCACATGGGTGGCAGGGACCTAAGTACATGACCCCATCACCCTCTGGCTCCCCTGGGCCATTAGCAGGGAGCTGTATTGGAAGCAGGGGAGCTGAGCCTCGAGCTGGCACTCCGAGGTGGGGCGCAGGTGCCCCAAGCAGTGCCCGCCCCCTCCCCACTGTCTGGAGCCGAGCATCCTGCTTTCAGCCCCCAACCCCCCTCCCCCCGCCCCGGCAGCTCCCTTTCCTGTTCGCCTTGGTACTTCCTGTAGGAGGAACTCCAAACAGGGCCCCGTGGGATGGAGCTGTGGCGGCCGACAGAATTCTCTAGGGAATCCGTCTGCCTGGGCTCGGCCCGCTGTCTCCTCTTGGCCGAGGGCAGGACACAGACCGCTTCCCAGCCCCACCTCCACACTTTCTCTGCCCCCTCTGCAAATCTGATAGTGTTCTGGTGCGCGCAGACTGAGCTGCAAAACCAACACAGTGCACAAGGCTCACGGCACCGTGAGCCCTGGAGTCAAGGCTAGGGTTCTGGGGAGAGGGGAAGTCAGTCCACGCCCACACCCGCCATGTGTGGCAGCAGGATGTGCGCTGGGTGCCTGGGGCTCACGCGGTCACTCAGGGCTCCAAGATCAGGGAGCTCTGGGACACTCAAGGTCCTCCTTGTCAGTGGCCAAGTCCCAGTTAACACTCAAGCCACGGCATCTTCCTGTGGCTCCCTCAGTGGCTAAGAAACAAAGCAGCCGTGCCGTAATTTATAAAATACCATTTATTTATTCTAAGGAACACAGTCAAGTAGTAGCTTTAAAAAAAAAACCAACACACTCTTTAAAAGATAGTATTAAGTGTTGTGACCTGGCTTGGGGCTCCCCCCGATGAGGGGGCCGGTGGCAGGGCCGCCTGCGTTGGCAGAGGTGCACTGGGAGACGGAGACGGAAGTCAGCAGTGGCCGGGCTCTCTGTCCAGTCCCTTGGCCATCAAGAAAAACTCGCTTGGAGGTTTACAAAGAGCAGAAGAAACATTGACACTGCTGGTATTTGACCAAAAGATTGCTTAATAATAGATTCATTCCAGGAAGTATAAAAATGCTTTCAAGGAATCCATAATTTGTCCTGCATGTCTATGGGGACTGTGAATCTCTACTAGGAGAGAGCACAGTGCTTCCCTAATTCAGAAATTCTCCAGTTGACGTCAAAATCATACTTCTGGATTTTACTTAATTAGTGAAGAAATAAATAAATTAGAGTAGCATTTAAGTAAGTCCTTCCTCTTCTTTCTGAGCACAATGATTTAGTCAAAAAGATGGTTTGCTCGGGAATGCTGGAGAGCCTCAGCCCGTGGGTAGCCACGCCGGCCGCGTTAGACCAGACAACTCTGTGCGCCCGCGCGCAAGCACACAGCACGGAGCTGTTTGCACAAGACTTCCTTCCTAATGAACACAACACTTTCTCCTCCTTTCCGATGGGAGCCTCAGATGCCAAAATGCAGCTGTGCCAACTGTGGGCGCGTTGCTAAGCCGAGAAGCCCAGCGAGTTTGCCCAGCAAATTAGATTGCACGGTGGGGCGGCGTCTGCTCTGGGGCCTCACACAGGAAGCAGCTGCTCTGTGCTCCCGGCCTGGGAGGCAGGTTGAGGCTGGTGGCCCTTAGAGGCCACGGAAAGGGGGGTCCCAGGGGACAGAACGTGAGCTTTGCGGGAAAACACTCAAAGACTCGGGGAGATTGGAGCCTGCGGGGATACCTTCAACCTCCTTCACACCAAGTCTCCTGGGCTCCCAAGTGATCTGTGGTCCTCCCAGCTGGCCCCGGCCCCCTGGCTGGCCTCAGCCATGGCCGGCCACCCCTCTCACACTGCGGTGGAGGCCTCGCAAGTGGAGTTGCGCCCGATCGAGACAGAAAATGCCCCACACTTAAGACTGCGCTCAAAAGCTGCCGGACACCACCTGTCTGCTTCTCCCTGGCTCGCATCCGATTAGGGGTTGTGAATCAGAAGTCAGAGTCTGTGCTGCCCAGAAGGGGCGGGCAGAAGCAGCAAGGGAACACCCAAATGCAATAAATAACTCCCCCCCAGGGCAGGGGGGAACAGGGCCAGTGCACCCCCCACCCCGCCACCGCGGCCATTCGCTCCCGCATTTGTGCTGAGGGCAGATTCTCACCCCGAACCTCCCTGCACCACAACCACCACCAGGCTTCAGTCTTTCGCTTTGCTTTACCACGTCACTCACGGCGTGAACTAGGAACGGAACGTGTTTACACAAACAACAGTGGTGCATCAGCGTCTTTACAATATTAAAGGAGTCATATACAAGTCTACAGCATTGTACACAGGGCGGCCCATCCTCTAGTTCTCCGTGCTTGCTACACCTGGCAAGAGCCAGCACGTGGGATGGGGTGGCCGGGCCGGGGGGTGGCCACCTCTGGCTGGGCCTGTCGTCTGGGAGGACCTCTTGGGGCCGGAATCCCGGACCACCGGCCCGAGGTGGGGTCTGGCGGCCAGACTAGTGTCAGAAGTGTCTTTAAAACTCAGTGTGCATATTGGGTGGGAAAACTGGAGCTGGGGATGGCTCCCTGAGCTGGGGACCCAGGGGGCACTGCTGACCCATGGGCCCCTTCACGGTGGGGCCCATTCCTGAGGTAAGGTGTGGTCCGGACCGGGAGAGACGTCCCCTAGGAGCCCAGGTGTGAGTACACGCAGACGGGACCGGAGTCCCTGGGCGTTCGTGGGCTAAGTGACCCACCAAGTGCGACCTGAGCCCCCGGAAGCAGCAGAGGGGAGGGCCTCAGACGGTGACAGACCCACCCGGGCCCCAGTGCCCTCCTCCCAGCTGCCCTGCCCCTCCGGGGGCTCTACTTCAGCCCCCGCAGCCCTGTGCTCCCTGCCTGTGTCCCCAGAGCCCCGCAGCGTGTCCCACTGGGAGCGGAGCACCAGATTAAAGCAGCGCTGACCCTCGTGGCCTCCCTGGCTCGTGAGGCGACCCTTCCTTCCGCTGTCAATACTGTAGAAAAATAAGCCACCTCTGACGCGAGACCTACCGGAGCCCGCCACGCACGCGCAGAAGGACACACAGCTGCTCCCAAGTAGCGGAGGACGCCTCTGCCGACCTCGGAGGGGGACACGGTGCCAGGCGTCCGGGCCGGGCCGAGCCGCTGGGAGAGCTGGCAGTGGGCTCCCCACCACGGCATCTTTGGGTCACGCCAACAGTCCTCGGGTGGGCACGCCTCCAGCGGCCCACATGCTGTTGCCATGACACCTGGGGCCCTGCCCTCCGGGGCCAGCCCCACCCTCAGTCTCATGGCCAAGGTGAGGCGCGAGCAGGCAGAATGCCCCAGCACTGTTTCCAGGTCCCTGGGGGTCCCCAGGGCCAAGAAGCCTCAGGCCGGCCCTGAGGCAGGGCCTAGTCCAGGGGTTCCTGTTTTATCCGCACGGTTGTGGGGGTGGGCTGCGGCCGCCGCTCCTCCCGGCACAGCACGTACTCGCTGAACTGGGACGAGTCCACGCCGCCCCCGCAGGAAGCAGCCACGCTGAAGCCTCTCTGGAACAGCCTCTCCAGGACCTGTGCGGAAGACACGGGGGTCAGCCACGCCCAGCTGCAAGTTGGCCTGGCCTGGCTTGTGTGGCACGTGGGCAACACCCAGAGCATACCACCACCCCTTAGGACTCAGCCACGCTCAGGGACAGGGCCACTGCAGAACCACCAGCCGGCGGCCACCACCCTGCTGTCCCCAAGGGATCACAGCCTTGATGTGAGGAGGCCAGAAACGCCGTGAGCCCCTTCCCTCTCCTCTAGGGTGTCACCTGTCCCCTCTCTCCTGCCCCCTAAGCTTCTGGCCAGCCACCTGCTTCCCTGAGCTGCAGGTCTCCCGTGGTTCGAGCCCGAGGGCTCATCCTCTCGAGGGGGCTCTGGTTGGACAGGAGAGGGTGGGGTCCTCTGGGTGCTGGGGTCTCCATGTTCACATGGGTTTGTGCCTCTGTGTGGACTGTGCCTGCAGTAGTGAGTCAGGACTGACAGCAGGAGAGTAGGTGACGGACGTCTACACTGCCTTCGCTCCAAAACACGGGCCTGCCATTGGCTCTGGCGAGAGTGGCTAAGACAAGGCTCCTGCTGTGATGGGGCACCTGCAGCCCCCACACCAGCAGTGGGGGTGGGGGCAGGGGCTCCTCCTCTATCTCAGCCCCTGCTCTGCCTCTCCTGGTACTGTGGGGTTTCAACTAAATCCAGAGGCTGACTCCTGGTGAATGAAACACACTCGGTTGAAAATACTCTGGGCCATTTTTATAGAACATCCTTTTGGGGAAAGAAAAAAAAAAGTACCGATCAATTTTTTTTAAGTCCATCCCCCAGGCGCCATCATTTAATTATGAGCGGGACATAAATTATGCATCGATACATTGTTGCCTCCTCTCTAAGACATCGCAGAGGGCTCCGCCGCTCCGGGAACCGGGCCTCCCTCCATCTCGCTCGGCGGCCGCACAGCCCTCACCTGCACCGAGTTGAGCCTGCAGTAGCCGTTGAGCGGGAAGCGGATGACGTGCGTGGGGTCCTGGTTCCAGCCAGCGTTGACCGAGTTGCACATGACGTCACCGGTCTCAGGGAAGACCTCCTCGATGAGGGCTTTCTCACCACTGAGCGCGATGCGCTCCCCCAGGTCTGGCGTGACGCGCACCACCAGGCAGTCACAGGCCCTGCTGCGGCGCCGCTGCTCCTGTTCCTGCTGCCAGCGCTCCAGCTCACGCACCATGGGCTGCAGCTGGTAGTACCGTGCCTCCTCGTACAGCAGGCTGAAGTCCTGCGGACAAGCACGCACGCAGGGTCGCCGAAGGCCACACCCACCCTGTCCAAGCCCGGGGGCTGCTCCGACTAACAGCATGCACTGGGATACCTGCCCCCATGGCACAGTTGGGGCACAGGAGGCCCAGGGGAATGTGTACCAGCATAAGGCAATCTGGCCATGACACACAGGCAGCCGCTGGTGTGCACCTGCACTGGTCCATCTGGCCCCTGGCGCTGAGGCCGAGAGAAGACTGGTGGGAGGGAGCAGACCTGCTCGGGTTGGATTCTCGGCTTTATCACCTACCAGCTCTGAGCTCCTGAGCCTGTTTCCCACTCTATAAAACACCCAGACATAAACACCCGGCTCAGAGAAAGGAAGTGAGCACACACTATCTTCCAAGTGCCAGGCCCTGACCACGCAGGCCCAGTGCGATGAGGTGTCTGGGGAGGGGATGGTAAGCCCGCCCCTTACCAGGCCCACACTCCTGAGCTGGGCGGGCTCATATGAAGGTGCCTCAGGCCCAGAGGGCAACCCCAAGCCCCAGTCAAGGACACCCACACCCACACCAGCCCCAGCCCTGACTCGTGCCACTTGGGGCTCCCCGTGCAAGCCCGGCTGGTACCCCCAGGGCCCCTGGGTGGAAGGCAAGGAAACCCAACCCCCAAAACAGGGCCCCTCCTGCAGGGGCTCACAGGCCCTAAGCCCGTGCCACCAGCTGGGCCCAGCTTCTGCAGCTGCCCCGAGGGAGGCCCTAGTTCCAACATCGTCGGGACTCCGCCTGCTTCCTGACAGCGGCTCCTCAGGCTCCACCGTGGGCCTTTGCTCTCCTGGCTCTTGCTGGCTCCTGAGGTTTCTTTCACGAGGGAGTCGTACACCAAACACCCCCACGTCTGCTCCTAGCCCACAATGCCTCCACGCGGGAGCAGAGCCTGTCCCACGCCTGGGCGTCTACTCTTGGATTCAAACTGCAAGCCTGGAGGACCCTGGAGAGCTCACCCGGCCCCCGCCAAAAGCCACATCCGCCTCCATCTGCGGCCGCTTCCCAAACCTAGGCCTTCTCTGCCTCTACCCTGGTCCAGAGCCCCCAGGCGCTCTCACCCTTGGCCTGGAGAAGTGGCCTCTGCCACAGGTGGCCTCCTGCATTCACCCCCCTGCAGCCAGCAGGATCGTCCCCCTTTGTAAATCTGATCATCCTTCCCCAACTCACAACCCTGCCACTGCATTCAGGGTCAGAGGCCAAATCCTGAGCTGCCTACAGAGCCTCCCTGGACGCCTTCTGCCCCAGCCCCTTGCCCTGGTCTGGCCCTCATTCCACCTTCATCACCCAGGTAAACCCAAACCCTGCAGAGCCGAATTCCCCATCGTTTCTGCTCACAGAAACCTACTCCTCAAGCATCTGCCCTCCCAGCCAACTGCCAGCATCCCAGGGCAAGGCCCACAGCAGCCTGGGAGTCGCTGGGTATTCAGACGAAGCTCAGCTGCTGGCATTCGCTGGCCGAGTCGGAGAGAGCACAGAAGGGCTCCAGGCTACTGGATCTCTGGCCAGGGGCAGGAAGGACGGAAGGACGGACAGACGGACGTTTCCCGAGTTTCCTTGCTCTGGGATCCCCCGTGCCTTGGATGGGTGTGGCACTGAGGCAGGACACAGGGACCCAGATCAGCTGTCCCAGACAGCTGCGAGCCGGTATCCGGACCAACCGCGAGGGCGCTCCCTCTGCAGACTGCAAACAAGCAGCCCATCTGTGAACCTCTAACTCCTGTCACGAGGGCAGCACACAGCAGTCCTTACACGCGGCGAGCGTGAGACTGGGGTAAGCGGTGCAGTTACACCCTGATAAATCAGCTAAAAATGTGAGAAAACAAAATTAGTTTAGAAAAACTGATTTAGCCCCCAGCTTTATCGTTTAACTTTTTATGGTTGCCATGACGACCGTGAGTCCATTCATTAAGTCACAGCGTCCCCCGTGGAATGCCACAGCACAGGCAGCACCGGGGAGCCGCTGGCTGCGGGCTTACCTTGAAGTCATCGGGGAGAAGCAGCTTTGACGTGCGCAGGAAGCTCAGGACGTAGCGGAAAATCTCGCCATCCCGGTCGATGAAATAATGCTGCTTCAGACTGTCCAGGACGATGGGTTCGGTGCCGTTGAAGAGGCGGCTTATTCTAGGAGAGACACAGGCAAGGTGGTGGGGGCGCCCGGGTCCCCCTGCCCTGCTGCAGGGGGAAGGGGCTGCTCACCAAGGACCCAGGGACTGTGACAGACACCGGGGGAGGTCAAGCCACAGGGCAGCAACACACCCCATCCACACTCACAGGCCACTGCTGACCAGACGTGCCCTGCTGTGCACAGCAGCCTGCTGGTAACATGGAAAACGACACCAGGACACACCCAAAACAGCCACACAACCACAGACCTGGTCACACCCCTTTGCCAGATAGAACCATCCAGAAAAAAAGCACACTGACCATCGCATACCCCAGCCAGAAGCCACAGACCCAGTGAACATCTGTGAACGAGGCAAGACCCAACTCTTGTGGACGAGCATTGGACATGACCGAGGTACCAGTTCACACGGTCCCCTGCCTCCCAACGCACTAATCTCAGGCAAAAGACACACGCCCGCCAATACCAGCCATCCAGAGACCCAAGTCACAAACATCCCACAACCTTCCGTCAGGGTCCTAGAGGAGAAACAGGCAGGCGGGAGTTACGACATGCGGACTATGTGTCTGCGCCACAGCACACGTGTGCACATGCATGCCACAGGACAATGTGTGTGCACACAGGGGTGGGGGGTGACTGGGAGCACAGACAAGTGTCCATGCTCCTGAGGGCAGTGGTTCCAGCAAGTTCAGGACCCACAGGAAGCTCGTGGGATCCCCTTGATGGCTGCTCCTATCCATTCTGGGGAGGAAGAGCCAGGCCGCAGAGCCAGGGCTGGTGCTACCCAGGGTGGCGGGCTCTGTCTGGCTCAGGTTGCAGGCTGAGCTTGGGAGACTTAGGAGCCCTGCAGAGGGGTTGGGCAGCCATGTGGGCATAGCCCAGGAGATGGGCAGTCCCGATTGCACAGCCAGGCCCAAGTCCCTTTACTCTCTGCCTGTGCCAACACTCCACCCCTGCCTTGCACCCCCACCCAAGGACGCTCCTGATCACTCCAAAGGCCCCACCCTACGGCTGCTGCTGTGCGCCCGAGCCCCCGGACCTACACCATCCTGACCCACTCCAGGCATGGGCTGTGAGCATCCCCAGGTATGGAGCGGCCATGCAGGTCACCTGTTCTCCCTGCAGTGTCGTGGCCCAGCCCCCAGTCCAGTGGGCAGCAGAGAGGGCAAGGCTGCTGCATAGGTGGGCAGGAGCAGGTCAGAGCCTGTGGCGAGGGGTATGGAGGCTCCAGGTACAATGCGGCCCCCCAGGTACAACACATCTCTGGCCTCCAAAGACCACAGGGCCCTGTCAGTCCCCTGGCCTGGGGATGCGGCGCCTGCTGGAAAGCCTTTTGTGGGATCCACGGCTTGTCCCTGCTTCCCAGGCCCAAGAGCTTGGCTGTTCAGATGTCAGAGTGAGGGTGAGCTTCGGTATCCCTCCATACAGATATGACCCAGCGAGACTGCTGGGGTTGAGGGCAGGCAGGCAGGCGGCGGCCGAGGGTCCCCATGAGGCAGCAGCAGGAAGTCTGGGCTGCGTGCGCAGGTGAGTCAGCAGATCCAAAGGCTCAGCCGCACTGGGAATGTTCCCCACCCCTCCACGCAGAGCCCAGGCGCTGTGTGCAGAGGCGGCTGCACGGTGGGGGTGGGGGAGGTCAGGCTGAGTTCCAAAGGCTGCGCTGGGGCTCCAGAGGCTCCAATCGGCCCGGGGGGCTCCCAGCCACCCACACGCCAGGGCTGGCTGTGTCCCATGCAGATCCAGGGCGAGACGGTCCTCCACCTGCCTTCGTTCAGGGCGGGCTGGTTCTGGATCTTTCCCCGGTCCAGTTCTGTCCCAGGACCAACTGGCACAGCAGTGCAGCCTCTCTCAGTGCCCTGGGGGTGTGAGCAGGCGGAGGGGAAGTTCGGACAGTCTCCACGAAGGGACCCTCAGCGGCTGGCAGGGCCTCCAGACGGGGCTCCTGTGGTGACCTCCTGGCCTCCATCACCGGCTCCACGTGTGCCCTGGGGAACCTGACCCCCAGCCAGCTCCGCAGGATGTGTTCCAACCACCTGTCCCCCGTGCACAGCGGGAGGCACCGGCAGGTTTTGTCACCTTTCATTTTCTTCTATTTCCAGCTCTGGATGTTTCAGGGCCAGCTCTGACCAGTGCCCGGGCTTCTGGCCGACAGCATCTTCTCTGGTTGCTTCCCGCAGCCAGGATGGATGCCAGAGTGGGGCTGTGACAGCAGCAGCCAAGTGACATCCACTGGACATGAAACAGGCTCAGACCCATGGGTCCACTCCCCGCCCTAGGCAGCTGTGCCAGGACCAGAGGCTGCTCCTGGGTGGGCTGGGGGCAGCGGCTGGCACCAGGCTTTCCAGCACCCAGGCCGTTCTGAATAGCTGAGGACCTGAAGCCCAGGCCAAGAGACCCAAGGGCAGGTCCCCGGGCTTCTATGGCGCTGCCCAGGGAGACACATGTACGTGACCTTGGCACTCTTCCTTGTCAACTTTCAGGCAGCTCTACCCGTGACACTGGGTGAGGGAGGGAATCCTGTCTTCCAGGATCGGGGAGGCACAGTTTTTTCGTTGTGATAAGTCACTCACTGAGAGACAGATCTGGGAGGCGTTTGCCAGCACAGCTGCCCAACCCACTTCCCCAGCCCCGACCAGACCTCCTGTTGGGACTGGGCCACCTCCTGGCCTCTAGGCCACACCTCCAGCCAGCCTGGGGGAGGAGGTGACTCTGTCACGAATCAGAAGCCACCCAGGCATGGCAGCATCTCCTCCCGAGCCTCAGACCCCAGGATCCCTGGGCACAACCTCAGGATCCCACGTACCGGGCTCAGGGCCACAGGAGCTCTGCGAGGGGTCACACACAAAGAAGGCCAGGGAGCGATGCCTCCCTGCCACCCCGGTTCCCCAGGCAGCAGGACCTGACCCCCACCCCCACCGTCCCCTCCAGGTCGGGGGCGTGATTAGAGAGGCAAAGGCTGGGTTTCGGGCGGGAACCACTCTTCAGAGCGGGTTGCGGGCAGAGGTTTTACGGATCCCGCTCACAAACGTCGCCACCCGATTAAGGGATGATCTATCTCGAACAACTCCGGAATGCCGCAGAAGGCAAAATTGAAATTAAATAAGCAGAATCCATCTCCCACCTCAGACAGGGCTCTGCAGGCGCGCACGTGGGTTACTGGTGCTGACAGTCTCCTCCTGCCTCCCGAAACCCCCAGAGCCCCGACTTCATGAAGGCTCAGGCCCCATCAAGCCCAGCCCTGCTGTGTACCCCGGCACGCCCCAAATTCTAAGCCTCAGGCTGGGCTGCAACCACCACCAGCGTTCCATCCTCCGGCGAGCACTGCCGGGGCGGGGGACCCTCAGCCCAGCCCTCAACAGGCTCAGCCAGCAGGCACCTCCCAGCACTAGGATCCCCCTGCCCTGAGCAGCCACGCTGAAGGCCCCTGGAGACCACCCTTTGGTGTCTGAGGATTAATTAGCTCCCCTTCCTACTTGAAATATATAAAAGGAGGGTGATGCCCCCAGCCTCGGCCTTCCCCCACTGCTCAGCCCTCACGGCCCCAACGAGCACTGCTCGTCCCCTCCAGGCAATGCTCACAGATACCCGGCCCCCTCAGGCTGGCCCTACTGCCGTGCCAATCAGAAACCAGGCCCAAGCACCTCGCACAGGCCAAGGGGGCGGCCTGTGCACCCAGCAAGAGGGAGAGGGCGGCTCCCTCGTGGGAGGGAGGAGCCTTCAACCAGAGATGCCCATGCATTGATGGAGGGGTAGGAGGTGCCACAGCCTGGGCTACCCCTGGCCACCCACGAATCCCCAGCTCTCAGGGAACCCTGCTGCGGGTCCAAACAAAGACAGCAAACTGCAGCTCCTCTCCCCCCGCCCCCTCCGCACTTTCCCAAGGGTTACCACAACCCAAATCCACACCCACAATCCTAAGTCACACAGGCCAGGCCAGGGACTCTGAGGAAGAACCTGCAGAAGCCTCAGCTTCCTCAGCTGGCTGCCCATGCCACCAGCCCCCGTGGGAAGCTCCCTTCCACAGGACCCTAGCTCCAGGGTCTGTGTCACAGGGCGGACCCTGGAGAGCCCCTAGGAGCGGCCTGGCGAGGGAGACAGGCCCAGGGCGTTGGCAGCATGCACAGGGCTCCTACCTGGAGTCAGGGTACTTGGTGAGCGTGGCCAGGCTGCTGGTGTACATGTGGCCGCCGACGTCAATGTGGACTGGCGCGTTGGACTTGGTGAGCTGAGCTGGCAGGGGGATGCCCTGGGCGGCCAGGGGAGACACGGGCGACCGGGTGAGAGACAGCCGGGACATGTTTCCTGCTTCCTGGAGACAGAAACAAGGCGGAAGACAAGAGTTTCTCCACGCCGAAGCCAGGCACTCCCTTTATTGCCCGTGTGATCACAGATCTAATCAGATCACTGCCGCCCGTGCCTGATCACATATTCAGCTGACAAATTATGGCCACCACTGTAATTAAGTGTATTTGCATCATTTTCTTCAAAGTACCAGAGGGAAAAAAGAAAGATGCTTATTAGCAATAAGAAATCAAGAAAAAAAAATTTTTTTCAAGGTGTCAGCCTCCAGGGGCATAAAACAAACTGCAAAATTCTAATTAAAGGTCGCGGGCTTATGTGTTAGATGTGAAATATCCCCTGACAAACGAATCACCAATTTGTGAATTGGGATTCAGGGGTTTTTGCAAGTTTGTCTCAGTAACGAGACACCTCTAAATTAGCGACTTCCTCGGCACCTAAGGCGTTGAGTTTTGTACATGTAGTAAATTTCACATCAAATTAAGAGCATTTTTGTTTCAAAAGATACATAATCGTCAACAGCCGGTGGAGAGCCACGTCCCTCGAGAGCCGTGGCCCCGCACAAGGGCAGCAGCCCAGGAGCCGGCGCTCAGGAGAGGGGGCAATGGCGCCGACCCAGGGCACCCCGCAGGCTCACCGCGGTGCCGGCGCTGCCGTGGGCGTGAAGCGAGGACCCGCTCGGCCGCTCCTTGCGGTGAGGCATCTAGGCTTCCATCGCGGCCCAGAGTACCTGTGGGAAGCACCGACAAGACCTGTGGTGGGCACCCATCTCCCACGGCCATGGGCTTAGGATCGTCCTTTCTATCTGCTCCCTGGGATCCCACATGCACCACTCAGCCCTATGGGATTCTCCTGCTGCTGTCTCCATCCCCAGAGCAGACTTCTGGGCCACGCACAGCTCACTCACACACACACACACACACACACACACACACACACACACACACACACACAACGTGCTTTCTGGGCAGCTCCAGGTCTGCTAACTTGCCTGATGACAGCACTGAAACATATGCTCACCATTATTGGCCCGAAATGTTTCAGAACAAATCTGATTTTCCTGGTATTTTGGTCTACAGCCATGTTACCAAGCGTGTCTCCTCTTGCATCAGCAGAGAGCAGTGCCTACCGAGTCTTGGGGATGGGTCCCCCCACCCGCGGCGGCCCAGGGAAGAGCCCAAGGCTGCTCTTAAGACGCAGTTTGCAATTGGTCCAAGCAGGGAAGCCTCTTCCAGCTGCAGCCCCCCACAGGGAGGAGGGAGAGTCACTTGGGAAGCCACCTCTCTCTCCCCCCTGTGGCTCCCAGTGGCAGGGAGCACCTGCCTTTGTTTGCAGAGTCTGCACCCCCCACCCCAGTTTCTCTCCAGATCCCCAGAAGGGTACTGTCTGGGCCTAATGTATTTCAGCCCTCAGGGTCACATGCCCCCGAGGCATTGGTGAGCTGGCCAGACATCAGCAAATGGCCCCTTTCTCTTCCTCCTCCCCAGAGCCACCCTGTGCCTCTCTGTGCCATAGCCACCTGACATGAGATTGTCCCCAAGTCCCAGGAGCCACCCCCAGGGCACTCTGCAGCCCCAAGCAGGTTAGAGAAGGGCAGTTTTCTGCAGCCCTTCCCACCGCTGCAGGCTGTCTGTCTGTCTCTCTCTCTCTCTCTCTCTCACACACACACACCCCTCCACAAACCTCACCCAGACTCCTCTCCTACAGGTTTAACCCTTGAGAGAGCAATCAAACGTAGTGCTTGGGACCCAAAGGGCTGCTTTTTCCTGCTAAACTCCAGCAATGAAATTTGTGCCTTGAAATGCAACATTGCATTTTGAAAACACCCGGCGAAGGCCCCATGGGACTCCCAGGCACGGAAGGAAGGTAACTGCCCTCCGATGTGAGCTGGCCAGAGCGCCCTGGCAACTTCCCTGCACTGACACTCTCTGGGGCCAGGGGCTTGCTTTTAGCTGACCGTGGAGTTCAATTTCTACCTTCATAGGGGCCTGCTGTGAGGGACAGTCCTGAGTCCCAGAAAGCTTACAAAAAGAAAAGAAAAACCAGGTCACTTATGTCAAGGAAGTTCGAAGAAACCAAAACGACCTCAGGAATGGATTACTGGCCCTAGGAGGCTCAGGGCACCCAGGGTTAACCCAGCAGAGAGGAATTCCCAGAAATCCCATCAGTGCACACTGCACAACCGCACCCCTTGCTACCATGCACTAACTCCAAAGTGACAGTACCCCCACCCCGACAAGCACAATCTGATGATGTCTACGGCCCAGACACTCACCATCGGAAGCCCCAGGCAATGCGCCTCACCCCGAGTCTCCAGTGCTCCCTCCGACAAATGCATCGGGGCTGGCCGGCGACCCTTCCCTCGACACCACAGCTACGGTGAGAAGCACAAAAGCGGGTGCACTCAGACACACAAGTTCTTTCCAGCAACAGCAGCATCAAGCCCACGACGCAGCCGCCTGTTGCAGCGGCGCGCGCCAGAGGGCCCGCGGGTCTCCAAGGCGGCCCGGTATTGACCTGGTTCTCCGGGCTGCGGCGGGAGCCCCCCGGTCCCACGCCCGCCTGCCGCCGCCGCCGCCGCAGCCGAGCCCCGCCCGCCGGAGCGGAGGGAAGTGAGCAGACTGCTACGCTCATTTACACACAAAATGATTTTGTGTCCCATTGTGCTCGCAGTTGTTCAGCTCTCTGGGGGTGATTAAACTGGCTGAGCTGCGGCAGCTTGAGACGATTTCACTAAATCGCTTCTTCGTGAAGTCGCTTCTCTGCTAAGCTGTTATTTTAACCATAAAAGGTAAACAGACGGCGCTGCGCGAGCGCCCTGGGCGCGGGCCCGGGGCGAGAGTGCCAGGCGCCCGCGGATCCGACCAGGGGGTGAGCCCGCAGGCCGGCGCGCGGGCCACCTGGTGCGCGCCCGCCCCGCCGCCGCCGCCGCCGCCGCCGCCGAGCCCGCCGGCCGCCGCGAACTTCGGGGCGGCGGGAGGCGGCGGGCCGGGCCGGGGTGGCCCCGGCACCCGGAGCGCCCGGCGGGGCGGGGAGGGGTGTGCGGCGGGGGCGGGGACAAAGTTAAATCAAGAGGCAGACACTTGGAGACCACAGATGGGAAGCTCGCCTAATTAAGGACGTAAAAGCGCTTTTGTTCTCAAAGTTTATTGTTGCCGGGATTAAAAAAAATTAATTGAAACTAATGCTGTTATTCACTCGTGCAGTTAAATTCCTTCATGCACATTTGAGACACGGAGTGAAAACTTGCAGCTTTTATCTTTCTGCAGCCGGGGGCTCGGGGAGGACAGAGAGGCGCGGCGGCCGCAGGGCTGGGGGTGTCGGCGGCTGCGTGCCCGCTGCGCGCGTCCAGCTCCCGGGTGCGCTGTGCCCCGGACCCCGGCGCGCCCGGGACCCCCGCCAGCGCTCCGGCCCCGGACTCGCCGGGTGGGCTTCAGCGGACTCGATCTGTCCCGTTAGAGACTTTTTCTTTCTCTGATTTGGGCGCCAAACGGGGCCCTGTGCGCCCCCAAAGCCCCAGCTTGCGCAAGCCGGTTTCTGACCCCGGAAACTCGCTGGCTCCAGCGGGGCGCTCGGCCGGCCCCGTGCGGGGGCCAGAGTGCAGGGACCTGCATACACTCACGCGCACAGCCCGCGCGGCAGGAAGCTCGCGGCCCGTCCGCGTGGGGAGGGTCCACCCGCGCCCAGGACCAGCCCACGTGGGTACCCCCCCACCTCGCGCCAGGCCTTTGTGCCGGGCGCCCCCGCCGCTCAGCAGAGGGACAAAGCAGCCGCCCCCGCCCAGGTCCGGACCCCGGCCGGGCCACTTTCTGGCCATCGCGGGCACTTTGGGGACTGGGGTGCGCGGCCGCTGAGCGCCGGCCGCCCGCGCTGGGCTTACCTCGGAGCCGGAGCGGCGGATCGGGCTCGGACGCAGCCCCCGCCCCCCGCAGCCGCCGGTCTCGGGCGCCGCGCTCAGCCTGGCCGCCTGTGCTCGCCGCGCGGGTCGCTCCGGTCTCGTCCTGGAGTTACTTTCTCTCTCGCCCCCAACCCTCCCCCCACCCACCCCTCCCGCCCCGGCCCCCGCTCCGCGCGGCCCCTCGCGGCGCGGCGCGCCGGGGCCTCCCCTCCCCGCCCTCTCCTCGCCTCCTCCCCTCCTCGCGGCCGCCGCCGCCGCCGCCTCCTCCTCGCGCAGCTCTCTCGCTGCCCTCCTGCCGCTCCCACCTCCTCTCCTCCCTCCTCTCTCTCCAGCGGCCTCCCCCGATGGCTTGGAGAGACAGCCAGCCCCCCGCCCCAGCCCGTGGCCGGCGTCTCGCCGCGGCCCGGCCCGGACGCAAAGGGCAGCGAGCCGGCTGCGAATGACCCAGCGCGGCGAGCGCGAGCGGGCGCGCGCGGCGACTCCTGGCTCGGGGCTCGGCTGCGCCGCGGGGCAGAGGATTAGAGTCGCAATTAGCTCCGCTCGCCCGCGCCTGCCGCGCTCAGCGACAAGAATGCGCCGCTTCCCCTCCTCTCGCCCGGCGATCCCCGCCCGCCTGTCGCGGAGCCCGCGCCTTCCCGCCGGGGCCGCCGCCGGGACCCTGCCCGGAGCGGTGCGCCCAGGCCCGCGCGCTCCGCGGCCCAGCCCCCCGCCCCCCGCCGGCCGGCCACGCGGCGCCCGGGCCTCCTCCGGGCTCGCGGAGGGGGCGGGGGAGAAGCTGATTTTAATCATTGTCATTTCATCTGATGTAATATTTCCCCGGGCGCTTTCAGCTGGGCATAAATTTTCGGCTCCCAAATAAGTAACACAGGGCACGTTTCTCACATTTCTTGACTCCTCGGTTACAAAGAGGAGAGCAGCAGCCGCCGCCGCGGCGCCCGGGGCTGGGGGCGGGACTTGGGGAGAAACTGGGCTGCGAGGCGGCCGGGGCTGGAGCGGGGCCGGGGGCCGCGGGCCGGGGCCGCCCCTCCCCCTCGCCGGCTGGCTCCCGGGGTCCCTGCCCGGCCGCCCCTCTCCCGGGGAGCTGCGCCGCCCGTGACGTCTGCGGACACGCGGCCGCCACCGCGGGGGAGGGGCGGGCGGGCAGGGGGCGCCGGGCCAGCCGCCCGGGGCGAGGCGCGCCATTTCCTTTCCGCGCGCGGCGCGACCGAGGCGGCGGCGGCGGCACAGGGCTCCCTCCCCGCGACTCGGAAGCCTGTACCCCGGGCGGCCCCCTGGGTCCCCGCGCCTGCCGCCCCTTCCTCCTCCTCGCCCTCTCCGCCTCCCCTTCCTCTTCCTCCTCTTCCCCCGGCGCCCCGCCCGTCTCCTCCTCCTCCTCGACCATTTCCCGGCTCCTAGGAAACCGAGCGCAGAGCCTCCAGCGCGCCCGGCCTGCACTGCGCCCCCGCCTGGCTCCCGGGACGCCCAGGCCAGAGCCAGGCTCCGGCAGGAGGGCGGGTGCGCTCCGGCCCGGAGCCGCGCCGGGGCCCCGATCTGGACTCCGGCCGGGCCTGGGCTCCCTCTAGCGGCCTCGCTCCCAGGGGGCGCGGGGGCGCGGGGGCGCGGGCGGCCTCCCTGCACCCGGGGACCCGGCGCGCCGAAACAGCGCCCGGACCGCGCTGCCGTGTAACTTCTGCACCCGGGAATAAGCCGAAACTTTCCTCCTAAGGGAAGGTTTTTATTTTTATTTATTTATTTAGAGCTCGAACTACGGGAGAAGGGGGAAATTTTCTCATTAAAGTTACATCCCTGCAGTTAGTTCAATTACTTGATATATGCAGAAAATGTTGTAAATTTATAGATTTAAATAGCTTACAAAGATGCCGCAGGCCCCATCAGTTAATTTCCTTAATTTATGGATTTTTAGCTGCTCCTAGAACCGAAAGGGACCCAGGAAGTAGGTCAGGGATCCGTGCAGTGGCTGCAGCGCGGCCCACGGGCTGTCCACTCCGCTCCCCACGCCCTGGCTCCCAGAGCTGCCGGCCCCCAGCTCTGGCCAGGCGGCACCGGTAGTAGGCTAGGCACCCCGGCCGGTCCAGCCCTGTGACCGACTGCGCCAATCTCCGCAATGTTGGCAGGGGCTAGGAACAGCAAAGGCCCCCAGCTAAGCACATCCCCCACCCCATGCCACACCCCCGTCCCCCGCAGACCCAAATCCATGAACCAAGAGTCCAGATATTGTGACCCCTCGCCCAGGCTGGCTGGAATCGCGGGACAGGACACCGCCAGCGTCAGGACAGAGCCTTCTGTCTGCCAGGGCCTTCCGGGAGGGGCGCAGGGACCCTCTGAAATACTACTAGAGACTGTTCCCCTCGGTGGCGGCCAGAATGTCTTTGTTTTGTGTTCCATACAGATGAATATATACATATAAATTAATACTTAAAAGATTGGTACAAACTCGGCTGTTTCAGGAAGCCACTTGGCAGTGTGGTTAGTATTGGTATTCATGTTTTAACATTTCTTTTCCCACTAGATGAAGTTTCTAAGATTTGCAAGGTACATGTCAAGGACGGGTGTATAAATGGATTTTTATTTATTCACAACTCCAAGACTAATTGCTTCTCTTTGCCTCAAGGCCGGGAGATTGGTTTGAATATGACACTTCAAAAGTATTCATGGAACTACAGAGTTACTAAGTGTCATTGTTTAGGAGACAAATCTCACCGTGCTACCCGTGACCCTGAGAACAGGATGTCCCACGTTAGTTTAAATTCCTACGTGTCTTTTTTTCTTAAGAGTTTCACTTTATACCAATATATTAAAAATGCACAGTTTAATTGAAACAAGAGCTGACCATTTGGAAGGACCTTGATTTCCCAATATGCTGGGGACTTTTGTTTTCTTATTCCCAAGTCCTTTTCTGAAAGAGCCGAACTTTGTACATGTCATGAAGAAGAGGCAGTTCGGGTCATAATTTATTCTCGAGCGTTTTAAAAGTTCCTGAGTAAATGTCAGCCATCTCTCACATTGAGAGACTTGGACTTGGACAGTGACGGGCATTCAATGATCTGTGGTGTAGATAATACAAGGGCGGTGCAATTTTTAATTGAAGATGTATAATTAGGATGGAAAGCATACAGAAACATCTCAAGGAATACATCTTGTTTCATTGCTGCTGACCAAGAGACAAAAATTAAATGTGAATCTAATCAGAACTTGCTGTATCATTACCACTTCACTAGCACTTACACCATCTCGTCCACAGTCTGAAAAGCAGACTCAAGGCTGTGTTTGCTTTGAGGTCGTTCGTGTTGTCCCACAAGGCACAAGGCAGGTCACTTGCAAGATGCAAAGCCAAGGGCAAGGGGTGGGTGTTCAGCGCAGTCCACACATCACATGGGGCACCCGCATCCACATTGAAGGCCTGAGTTTGAGTTCCTGCTCTGGCTCCTGACCCCAGCCTCCTGCTGATGTGCCCTGTGGGTGATGGCTCAAGTAGCTGTGTCTTTGCCACCCATATGGGAAGCTCCAGAGCGAGAGAGAAAGAGAGAGGGAGAGATCTTCCATAGGCTGGTTCCTTCCCCCAACTGGCCGCAGCAGCAATGTCTAGGCCAGGACAAAGGCAAAAGCCAGGAACTCCAGCCTGGTCTCCCACAAAGGTGGCGGGGGCCCAAGTACTCAGGCCATCTTCCGCTACCTTCGCAGGTGCCCTAGCAGGAAGCTGGATCACAAGCAGAGCAGGCGGCACTCCAATATGGGATGCCAGAGTCACAAGCGATGGCTCCACCCACCGCACCACAATGCCAGCCCCTTGGCCTCTGCCTTTACCCCAGGAATCCCTTCTACCCCACTCCTGCTTCCTGGGTAAGACCCTGGAGAACCTAAAGACTCAAGGGAGCCATGAAATATGGGGCTGCTAGGGCCTCCCACACACCAGATCGCCTGCATTTGAAGAGAGTAGAACAAAACTGGCCAGCACTCACTGAGCTCTGCCCCCGGGCACCTTGCTCAGTCGGCACTCCTGCTCTCTGGTGTGGGCAGGAAGACACGGCCCTCTCCAGGTGCTGCAGGTCCCCCTCCTTTTTACCTTCTACCTGCAGCCTAGGTGTGCTGCTAGAACCAAAGTAACCTGCCCTCCGTGGACCCAATACTGCTGTGAGATCCAAGAGACGAGGTTGACCCAGGACCTCGTGAGTGGGAACCTCAGTGTGGTGGCCTGAGGATGGGTCTGCATTAAGCCATTTCCCCAAGAGGTAGTTCTGTGTTCTCCACAAATTCTGAAGAATCGCTGAATTTGGGAGTGGGTGGTGAAGGCTCCCAAGTCAGAATGGCTTTATGGTCTTTGAAATAGCGCATGGGAGGCAGAACCCTGTAGTTAACTTGGTGGTTCAGCATAAACGAGCATTCAAGGACTCAGGCCTCCACTTCTCTGCCATGTTCATCACCAGGGCCCTCCTAAGGCCATCTCTTCCCAGGGCTCAGCACAGTGGAGCTAAAAGCTTCATACCCACCCAGACACCCACGGAGAACAGCTCTCCTTGTCTCATCCTATTGGCTGAAACTTGGTCACCTGCCGACTTTAAGGCAATTACTAGGAAGGCGATGACCCTTGACCCATCACGGTTAGCCTCTGGGCTGGGTAGGTGGTTCTCTGGAGCCCTCCGTGGTGGGTGGGTGGGTGGTGGTAGTGGTGGTGGTGGTGGTGTAGGGGAGAAGGTGGGTACTGACCAAAGTCAGGTTGTTGCTGGGAGAAGGGGAGGATGGAATTTGTGTTCACGGCTGGGGGCCCCAAAGTCTGAGAGCCATTGAGCAGAACCCTGAGCTGGAACCAAGCTGCAACAGCACCTCCAGGGAGGCTTAGCACTGCCCTGGCCTCTCTGGTCTTTCACCCACACCCGCAGGAGAAACCAGACCTAAGGGTGGGGTGGTGGGACAGAGCATAGCTTCTCCCAGGCCTTGAAGCCAGGCCACAGCCTCCAGGGCCTCCCCTCTGGGTTCCCCTGGGGCTCATTCCACTCTGCTGAGCTGCAGTGCTGGAGCCCTGAGGCCTCCCAGGAGCCCTTTAGGGCAATGGGGGTGGGGTGGGGCTCTTCGCCATCAGCAGCGCCTGGTGAGCAGCAGGGCCATGGATCTCCATCCAGGCCCCGTGCCTGGCACTGGGAAGAAGACCAAGGACCCAGAGCCCTTGCCATGCAGCCAGGGAGGCTCAGGAGACCCCTCCCCACGTGCTCCACTAGGAGCACAGCGTCAACCTTGAGTCCTGCCTGTGACCGACCTGGGGCTCTGCAGACGCACTTGTGAGGGTCCCAGGGGGTGCCCCGCGAAAGGAGCTCGGACAGTAAGGAGAGCAGCCTTGGGTGGGTCAGGAACCCTGTTCGGGGCTCTTCCCTCGGCCTAAAGACCTAAGCCTGGCACTTGCCCCTTTCCTTGTCACAGGCAGTTCCTTCTCCTTGGGCCTGTCCCGGCCGTGAACTTGGAAGTCTGTGGAATCCAGCCAGGTGACATTGGGCTTCACTGCTGCCAGTGTCGGTGTCCTCTCGTATGAGGTGGGGACCCTGACAGTGCCCACCATGGGGAGTTAAATGTACTGAGGTACACAGAGAACTCAGCCCAGCCAAGCCCAGCTTAGGAGAACCGCTCAGCCAGAATGAGGTACCCTTAAACGGGCCACAGCCACCTTCCTCCCCGACCTGCAGGAGGCACTCGGGGAGGGGAGAGGATGGAGACTCCTTTGAGTGCCCCCTGACTCCCAGAACTGGGGCTTAAGGCCTGGTGATGGAATAATTGAGATAAACTTGTGCACCTGAAGGGGGAGAATGTGCAATTTGCCTCACATTTAAAGATAAAGTACAAGACTTCAGGGAGAGATCCTGCTTGCTTTGGGCTGGGCCCTTGGGGTGGAGCCAGGAGGTCCTCAGGGCCCCAGAGGCCAAAGGCAGCACAGCTCCAGGGAGAAGCCCCCCGGGGTAGAGGTGCTGGTGGGAAAGACTTTCTTTTTCAAGCTGTGAAATGCTTTGCTGCCTTCTAAAGAATGTATATAAAAATACTAATAAAGAATGCATGATCATTGTAAGAAAATAAATAAGTCACAGTATAATGTACAAAAGAGAAACAGAAGTCCTGTTTCGCCTCCCAGAGGGAAGTGTGTCACTGATTACTTGGTATTCGTCCATTCAGTCTTTCCTATTCTCACACAACACACACACACACACACACACACACACGCACATACATACATAAACAGAGCTGCAGGTGCAGTGGCTCAGACATGCAGATGTAAGGTACACGCACTAACAGAAACAAGCAGAGCCACACACATACATGATGCTTTGAAAGTTCATGAAAAATGAAATTAAAATAGTTTTTTTGGCACAAAAAATAGAAATCCTTGTAGTTCTTTCATATTGCACATTTCTCATGAACTTTCTGAAGATGGCCTTACACAGCTGCACACACACACACACACATGCTACACACACGTGTTGTTTGGACAGGGACGAAGGGATGCACACAGAGGCACAAAGACACAGGTGCGCACACGCCCGAGTGCACAAACACACATTGATTTTTTTATATATTGAATCAAACTCTTCCTCCTCATTCAGTCTGTCTTTCCCTCATATTTCAAAATGCAGAAAGCATAACACTCAGACACCCAGATGTCATAAATGCTGCCATTTTAACTACTGGCTTCAGATCTCTCTTTCAAAAGAAAACAACATGATGCAGCCCAGTAGAGACCCTTCCCTTCTCTCGCAGTGGAATCTGCTACCAAGGACTCCTGGGCACACAGTCACACTTTCCACAGCACAGAAATGCATCCATAAACAACACACACATCTGCCAGTGTTGCAACTCGCACATAAGTGGCAAGGAAGCAGGTAGCTGCCGGCCCCTGATGTTCCCCTCTCGCTTTTCTCCAATGCCTGGGCACCCTGACTGCCGCTGGTCGAAAAGGACGCTGGGAGCCCCATCCCTCCACAACTCTCCTCCTTCCCCCGCTCCTCCCTTCCCTGTCCTCTCTCTCCCCTCCTCCCCCTCCACTTCCTCCCTTTTCCCCCTCCTCACAGCCCCACCCCCACCTCTCTCCCTCCCTCCCCTCCACCCTTAGGCAGGCAAGCCTGGCTGAAAAGCTGCAAGTTCACCCAAGGAAGTACAAAAAGAAAAGGCATCTTGGTATATCTCAGTAGTGTCTCCCTCTATGAATTTTCACAGTTCTGTTTTCCCTCTTAGGTCCCTCATCAATCTAGAATGAACTTTGGCTTCCTGTTTGAAGTCTGGACCTGAAAAAGCATTTATTTTTCAAAATGGTTAGCTAGTATTCCTGATGCATCAGCTGATAGAAATTTCATAGGAGGATTTTGACTGAACTGGGGGGAGACTTGAGGGCTTTATGAGAAGACAGATAAGTTGTGAAAAATTGAAACACTGATTCTTCCAGTAATTAGAACTAATTACAAATGAATGCCCCCACACCCTGGTGATCTCATTCCCCTGGTATGTGTGACAGGTTCAATCACTGATTCAATTTTACCCCTTGCCCCCGGGGGTGCCTGGGGACAGCAATGACATCCCTGACACAGCCTCAGGGTTGGTGGAAAGACCCCCAGCTGCTGCTGCTGGTGGCTTCACCAAAGGCAGGTGACCGGATAGTGGCTAAGCAGAGGCTTCTAGTAGCTTCTATGGATGAGTTTACCTCTTGGCATTCTGCTCCCACAGGAAGAAAATCCTCTAGCTGTCCCTGGAGACTCTAGAACTGCTTATTGAAAATGCTTATGATGAGCCCAGAGGCATTGTGTCTGTATGACCCAAGGCAATACATGGCTCTGTGTGTGTGTGTGTGTGTGTGCGCGCGCGCAGTCATTCCGGATGATATACATGTTATTCTGTGACTGATAATTACATAGTACATATACTGCAGGTATTGTACCAAATTGTGTGAGTGTTTATCATCTCTCGCTGCCCGCCCCTAAGGATTTCAGAGTGTAGGAGCACCACTCTTATCAGAGGTCGAAACACTTGGAAGGTATAAATCAGCTATCGATGGTTCACGAAAATACCCCATATCCTTCCTCCTTCACCAGCGGTCTTCAAAAAGTTCAGGAACAATGCAGAGTATGCATGGACTCTGAAAATGTTTTGCTCCAAATTCCACTTCCCCAGACTTTCTGAAATGCCCCCATGTACCTTCATAAAGACCTGGAAGGCCCGGCCCTTGTCTGCAATTCCCAGATTCCATGGAGAAGCGTCCTGGAATGTGGTGGCCGGGACGAGCTGGCCCTGGCCAACCCGCCTCTGTCAGCACACCTGGCCCCTAACCGCCTGTCTCCCCCGCGGGGCCCTCAGGGGTGCGCGCACACACATCCAAGCTTGTACACCCAGCCCCTGGCCACACGCCCTCCAGCCTGGCCACCTCGGGCCTCAGGTGCAGCTCTGCTGGGTACTGTCACCTCGGACAGTGACCCCAGGAAGAGGACGGGGAAGGCCCTGGGGACGTGAGGCCATCGCAGGGGCCCAGGCCCTGCAGTCCATGGGGGCTGTGTCTTCTCGCCCAGGACTTTGATTCTTTCTGCAGAGTTGCCTTTGCCTGCTCCCCCTCTCCCCCTCTCTCCCTCTCTCCCTCCCTCCCTCTCTCCCTCCCTCTCTCCCTCTCTCCCTTTTAGAGAGCACAAGTGAGCAAGCTTCCATTTGCTGTTCACTACCCAGATGGCTACAACACCCAGCGCTGGACCAGGATAAAGCCAGGAGCCAGGAGCTTTTTCTGGGTCTCCCATGCAGGTTGCAGGGACCCAACCCAGGCCATCTTCTGCTACTTTCCCAAGCCATAGCAGAGAGCTGGATTGGAAGTGGAGCAGCTGGGACTCGAACCCTATGGGATGCTGACGTCACAGGTGGCAGTGTTTCTTGCTTTGCCACGGTGCCGGCCTGACCTTGCCCTTTCAAAGGCCCAGTCCGTTGGCCTCACGTCCATTTAAGTTCTCTGCCACACACAAACCTGAACCTTTCGAGGCGTCCCCCTCAGCCTCTCCCCCATCTCTCTCACCCCTCCTAGCAGACGGAACATGCAGAGTGGTCTACACTTCCTGTCTCCCCCAGCTTCCGGCTCCCAGGGGAAAGTTCCAGGTCCTGCTGGCCTGGTTCCCATAAGCCTCTTTGTCAGTCACCAAGGGCCTTTCTGTCCTCTCCTCAGCCTCCGGCTGCCTGAGGAAGAAGAGGAGGAGGCAGAGGAGGAAGAGCAGGAAGGGGAGGAGGGGGAGACAAGGAGAGCGTCTGGCGCTGCCTGGGAACCGCCCCCCTCTCTTCCTCTGGGGGCCCCTGGGGGCATGGTCCCTCGCAGAGTCCTGGCCAGCCCACAGGTCCTGGATGAGGAGGGAGGAGACAGCTTTCAGGCCTTTGAGGTTTTAGGGACATTTGTTTTGCAGCACAAGTTCACCCAGGCTGTCAGTCCCCTTTGCTGGCCTGTCCCTGTCTGCCTGGCCATCCCTAGGCTGCCTTCTCCTTCCTCCTCCCTACAGAATCGCAGGTGGCCGTGCAGCGCCAGCGGCTCCCAGGCCACACCTCCCCCCACCTGCAGACCGCAAGGATGTTGAAACCTGCAAGTGCAGACCAGGATATGTGATCTTTCCTCCTCCTCCCCTGGCCTCCCAGTGTCACCACCCAGTGCACCTGCCACTGAGCACCGCAAACCGGAACCTGGGACGCAGCTGGAACCTCCATCTTCCTCTCTTCTGTCTTCCTTGCCCACCTCGAGCCCAGCAGCGTGACTCCTCGGACCTGCGCTGCCATCATCTCCCACCTGGGTGCCCTCTCTCGGGCCTCTTTGCTTTCCCTCTCTCCCTTACCATCTATTTTCCCTCTAGCAGCTGCAGAGGGCTTTTCAAAAGGTCACAGAACCGCTTCACGTCTTGCAAGGTCTCCCTCGTTCTCTAATACCATGATTATTCCAGCCATAGCCTTCTTCCTCCCCTGTTGCCCCGCTGCAGGCTGAGCTCCCCGCCAAGCAGACTGGGGTGGACGTTAGCATGCGGGGGTCTAGTTGGGGAGGGGGGTCCTTCCTACATCAATGTCTGACCAAGGGGGAAAGGCAAGCATGTGAGCAGAAGGTGGGCTCTCACGCAGTCTCAGCAGCGGCTTCAGCCGACCCCACCAGCAGCTCCCCCACCCGGAGTGAGTGAGGTGGGCTCTCTGTCCCCACGCTGATTGTCGGATGTGGGCCTTGACCTTGGGCAGTCTCCAAAGGCTGAAAGCTTTGTGCAGGCAGCACTTCTGGAAGCTGGGTCACACGTTCCCCATCACTCAAGAGGAATGGGGCTGGTGCACTCCAGTGTCCAACCCATCCCAACGCGTGCATGGCTCGCTCACGCCCGTGTCTGCCCATGCTCTCAGGAAGCGGCTCCCCTGCGGTCCAGAGCGCCTCTCCCTGGCAGAATATGGAACAGGATGGCTGAGCTTAGCCACAGCCTCCGCTGCTGCCCTGGCTCCTGAGGCTGTGGTGGAAACTCATCCACTCTCCACAGTCCGTTCTGGTCTCCAGCTGCCCTGGTCTCCCTGGCTATGCCGATGGAGTCGCCAAGTCCTCATCCCCAAGGGGTCTGAGACCTTGGCCACCCGGACCTTCTCAGATCAGAGTTGCCCCTCCTGCCCGCTGAGTGACGGACTTCCAGGAAGCACCAATGCGGATTAATCAGGCACCGAGCAGACTCCTCCCTGCCCCCCCTGTAGAGTAAACGCCACCTCTGGGACCATCAGGGACCAAGATGGGGACCTTTCAGGCCTGCCCGTTCCTTGACACAAGGAGCCTCAAGTGCCTGGGCAGCAGCCATGACTGCAGGTCGGTGGGACTCTGGATGGAGGCACTGCTCAGGTGGGGCCCAGCGCGTGGCGATGGAGGCCAGATTCCCCAGGCGGGCCCGCAGGAGTGATGGCGAGCAGAGCACTGCTCCCTCTACCGCGTGGCTCCTGGACCCCGGGTTCCTATCAGGCGGTCTATTCCTTTGCTCTTGCTACTGTATCAAACTGTTGCAGACTTGATGAGTGGAGACAACATAAATCCCTTATGTCAGAGCTCAGAAGGTCACGGGTCTCACTGGGCTACAGTTCAGGAACAGACAGGGCTGAACCCTTTCCAGAGGCTCTGGGGAGAAGCCGCTTCCCTGCCCTTCCCAGCTGCCGGAGGGTTCCCCCTGATCAGCGTCAGTGAAGCCCCGTGCAGTCTTTCTCACGCTGCTTCACTCCCACACGGAACCTCCACTGTCCTCCTGACTTAGAAGGACACTTGGGATTACACGGGGCCCACTCGGGAAACCCAGGCCCTTTTTGTTTTTTAATTAATTATTTATTTATTTATTTGAAAGGCAGAGTTAGAGAGAGAGAGAGAGAGAGAGAGAGAGAGAGAGAGAGATCTTCCATCTGCTGGTTCACTCCTCAGATGACCACAACAGCCAGGGCTGGACCAGGCTCAAGCCAGGAGCCAGGAGCTTCATCCAGGTCTCGCATGCAGGTGCAGGGGCCCAAGCACTTGGGCCACCCTTCTCTGCTTTTCCCAGGCCATTAACAGGGAGCTGGATCGGAAGTGGAACAGCCGGGCCATGAACCTGCGCCCACATGGGATGCTGGCATTGCAGGTGACACCTTACCCGCTGCACCACAACATTGGCCCCAATCCAGATCCTTAACTTTATCACTCCCTGCCTGCATGGTTCCTTCTGCCATGAAAGGTAACATATTGACAGGTCCTGAGAGCCAGGAGGCAGACATCTCACAGCGAGAAGGCCCTCACTCTGCATCTCACACAGGGGCAGAACCCTGTCAACCTACTGTCCGTTTAACTAGAGGTTGGGACCTCATCTTTGCAAAATAGCACCACTGAGCTGGCCCTTTAGCTGTGCATCGTATGGACTTTCCCATGGCTTTATCAGATGTGCAGGTTCAGGGTGGCGCCACAGGGGATGGCAGGTCACCAGAGCCTCTGTGGTCATGTGCTCACCTTCACCCCTTCTTTGCTGTGAAGTGACTCCTGGATGTCGCGTGGAGTCCTGCACTGATGGATCAAACACTCATAAGCTCTCGGTCAGTGGTCTGGCTCAGGCTGTGGCAGGAAAGGCCGCCCCATACTCACAATGTGTGTCTATTCCTAACAAAGTCAGTCATTGCCTCTTCCAGGATGAAAGGGGCTGCTCTGGTTTGAATGTATGCTTCCCGGTTTGTGTGTTGGAAACCGTACCCAAGGCAGCAGTGGGGGCAGACAGGAACTCTAAGAGGCAGTTAGGGGCCAGCGCTGTGGCACAGCACGTAAAGCTGCTGCCTGCTGTGCTGGTATCCCCTATGGGTGCCGGTTCGAGTCCCAGCTGTTCCACTTCCCATTCAGCTCTCTGCTATGGCCTGGGAAAGCAGTAGAAGATGGCCCAAGTCCTTGGGCCCCTGCACCCACATGGGAGACCCAGAAGGAGCTCCTGGCTCCTGGCTTTGGAT